>NC_090252.1:46675852-46692935 GCF_037325665.1 Littorina saxatilis
TTAAATGGCAAAACTGACCTGGTCCTTCATTTTGTTTGACGAAGATGAGCAGTCTATGTGCAGGTATGTTAACCTTGTCATTGACGTAGAAGCTTACACAACCTGTATCTCCTTCAGGTACTGGAGGGCAGTTAGAATGTGTGAACAGTTCTAAACAAAAAATACAAACACGTATTTAGTATTGTGTTCTATCGCTTGGTACCTCATGTCGACAAGGTGAATACAATCATATCATGACGTCACTTGAGGCTCTGCCGAGAAGTGAGGTCATTATATTCATTCACCCTGTTGAGATGATAAACCATGTGGTTTCATGGATAAATAGGAAGTGTTACGTGTATATATCTTGACCCATCAAAGGAAGTTTTCGCTTCGAAATGTCTTCACACCGTAAAGATAATCTAAAACGACAGTAGTATTGCCATCATAAGGCTGGTACTATCCATTGTTTGTTGTCTGCAAGATTTCTGACTTTGGCGGTTGAGCTTGGCACGTACAGAGTGTAGAACCGCCTGTTATATCTTTTGGTTAGATAGATCGCACACAGTCCATGCATCCAAGGATACAAATAGATTTGATGGGAGTTCGTCCAGGTTTATTGTAGCCTGCAGCCATGTTGGAGTACACAATACAAACGTGTCACGTGGTACTGTGACGTCATGTAATTATGCATACATGTACATACATAGGCCTATATGTTACATCCCCCTTTTCCAGTTAACAAATAAATTTGTCGCACATACAACTTGAACTCACAACTTAAAACTCACACACTTTCAATCATTCACAAACAATGTAAATAAAGTCCCAGGTAGTAATTCCAATAAACTTCACTTGGAATGTCCATGGATTTTTCAAATAAAATAAATGTTCATTGATGTCCTTGGAAAGTCACATTATCAGTCTCTTCATGTTCTGATTGTCCATTCACCTTTTACGGTGTGACCGACACGGCGGTTCCCCCTTTCCCAGATAGCATGATTAAGTTTGCTGCTGGCACGTGCCCACACAGCCCCTGCCCTGCTTATCTGTTATCACATTCCTGGCCCCGCTGGGGCTTCAGCCTTCTTTGTTCCACTGGCTGGCAGCAGAAAATGAGTCAATTTCCCACGGTTTAATTGCCTTCCTGCCACTGCCTGGCAGCAGAACCAGATTTTTTTTATCTAGTTTATTTCTTGAAGAGCCCTGTCTGGAGCACTTTCCATGTGGTTTCGTCTTAAAGACTTTTTGTCTTGTATTAGTTTCTGATCATCAGAGTACATGTACGCTGTGTGTTTCATTTGTGTGGCATTGTGTTGTGACAGACAAATTTTTCACCCACTGTTCAGCAGAAAAGAAAGGATTGAATCATAGTATTATTACAAGTGACATCACACTCAGTTATTTTGTGCAGCAGTGTGACCTAATATTTCCAGTTTTCTTCTTTGTCTTCATGTGACAGTGTATGTTTGGTATGCAGTGTGTTTTATAATGGAGCATACTGAAACTGAACATCTAATTTGTGTTAATGCATTGTGTAGACTGTGTGGGGAACGCTCTGCAAGAACAAAAAAAGATCGACATTGTAATGTGAAACTGTGTGTGGACTATGCGGACAAACTGAAAAACTTTTTTAACATTGATGTATCTTCTGATATTAGTGCAAAACATTCGACCACGTTTTGTCAGAAGTGCTATTCAAAGCAATTAAACCGTACCCCCTCAAACACAACAGCTGATCGTGTTAAGGAACAAGCTCAAGCCATTAGTAACATTTGGTGTTAGTATGATTCCAGCCGACCCTGGTTTGCTGGTGTCAGTATAATGTGAACAGCCTTCTTTAAATCTACCCCAAGATACATGGAAGTAAATCTAGCTATAACAACAACAACAACTGCCGTGTGCTGACATTTTGGAATACTGTTTTCCTACTTGGATACCTGTAAGTGGGCTCAAGAAAAGATACCTCACACACACAAGGTAAAAATCTTTTAAGTGTCAGCATGAACATCTGTTAACATTAACCTTGCAGATTTGTTTTTAATTTGTTCTGTCTTCAAAAGTGGACCGTGGCGCGATCTGTAGCCACTCAAATACATGTCATTAATTACATTGTGCCGTGTGTACTGTTCTCTGTCTGTCTTCTTTCAGCAGGCTACAGCAGTGGCACACCTACAGCATAGTGGTCATATTTAGTATCGTTTGAAAGTTTATGGTCTTGACTACAAGGCTATGTGTAAATAACACACATGCTGACATCGTAATTCAAGAGAACTAACAAGATAGAAGTGTTTTCAAAACACACAGCTTACTCGCAAGGCAGAGATAGCAGTGCGTAGCTGCCGAGAGGTTGAGCTAGGCCGCACTCTGGCCTGCTAGTAGAAGGGAGCTTTTCTCTTAGCCTTCTACTGCTGAGATGGCTTGTGTGGGTGATGCTATCGCGCGGTTGTACAGTCACTACTGTGTAGCCAGCGCTGAACCGGGGGATGGGTGATTAATTACCGCTGGCGGCCTGGCACTGAGGAAGAGGTGATAAAGGGGTCAGATTCCGGCTGTGTCTGTGAACTAAACCTAATAGCAGAAACTGCCGTGCCGATTGTCCTAAAACTTGAAGATTATAACACTCATAACATTTTACACAAAATCAATTAACATTGTCCTTTGCATTCACACACATGTACATGATTTCACACATAATCTCCCATTTTCACAGGTATCCTCACAATTCTACCACTCCTGGTAGCTACGGGTGCTTTCGGAGTTTCCGCATGCATGTGGCTTGGTGCTTGTGTGGGTGTGTTGCTTGTCTGAGCTTTGCTTTTGATTGATGAGTGACTTGATTGCTTTTCGCACTGTGAGCTACTGTTTCTATCATCATTGTGATTAGTCATAGCTTGAGTTGTTTGGTTTTGTATGCCAGGAGTCTGTGACAGTGGTTTTTGCTTGCCAGGAGTCTGAGGCACTGAATTTTGCTTGTCAGGAGTCTGAGGCATAGATTTTTGCTTGCCAGTAGTTTGTGGCACTGAGTTTTGATTACCAGGAATCTGTGGCACTGAATCATTTCTCTCTGGCTGAGCAGTGTTTTTGATTGGTGTGTTTTCACTGTCTGATTTTGTGCTGACTTTGAGTAGGTCTCGCCTATTTCTCCTGTAGGTGCCAGAGTCAGTCTGTACAAGATATGATCTTGGTGTGTCTGTATGTTTTACAACTGTGGCTGGGCGCCACTTCCCTTTGTCACTGATGTACACCTTGTCATCTTTGTGTTGTGTTGGGAGTGACTTTGCTGTTTTATCATACTGTTGCTTTTGTCTGCTCTGTCTTTGAGTGTTTTCTTCACTTTGCGCGAGCCCTTGGTTTTTAGTCTGTCTGTGTTGATGTCCAGTCTTGTTCTCATTTTTCTGTTCATGAGAATCTCTGCTGGAGATGGGAGTGTGCTACTGATAGGTGTGGTTCTGTAGTTTAGAAGCGCTAAGTAGACATCCTCCCCACTATCCTTTGCTTTTTGAAAGAGCTTCTTCAAAGTTTGTACCATCCTTTCAGCTAATCCATTTGACTGAGGGTAAGTAGGGCTTGATGTTGTGTGTTTGAATTCCCATTTGCGTGCAAATTCTGCAAATTTCTCACTCGAGTATTGTGGTCCGTTGTCTGATACCACTTCTTCAGGAATTCCCTGTCTGGCAAATATGGATTTCATGTGTTTTATCACTGTTTTGCTCTTTGTGTCAGGAAAGAGTGCGTATTCAACAAACTTTGAGTGATAGTAAGCTATCAGCAAGTAGTCACGGTCATTCCATGCGAACAAATCAGTCCCTACTTTTTTCCATGGTCTGTCTGGAATTTCATGACTGATCATTGGTTCTTTTTGCTGTTTGTTTCTGTGTTTGGCACACACTCAGCATGAGCTGACTATGTCTTCTATTTGTGATGACATCCCAGGCCAAAAGAAAATGACTCTTGCTCTGTTTTTGCACTTTTTCATACCCAGGTGTCCTTCATGTATTCTACCCAGCATTTCTTTTCTCATAGATTTTGGAATGAGAATTTTGTCTGCTTTGAAAATGATGCCATCGATCACACTTAGTTCTTCATTGTATTGGAAATACTGTCTGATCTCAGCGTCAACTTGGTATTTGTCTGCTGGAAAACCTTTCAGAATTTGCTCTTTCAGCTTTTTCAATTCTGGGTCTTTGTCTGTTTCTTCTCTCATTTCCTGCTTTCTGTTGTCTGCTACAGGTAAACTATTCATGAATGTGGCCACATGGATTTTCACCATTTCTTCATTTTCTGACCCTACCTGTGTGTCTGTTTTAACTGACGCTCTTGACAGTGTGTCTGCAACATACATTTCTTTGCCTGGTTTGTATGTGATGTTCAGATCATAGCGCTGTAGCCTCAACATGAGTCTTTGAATCCTAGGCGGACATTTGTTCAGTGGCTTTTTCCAGATGTTCTCGATTGGTTTGTGGTCTGTTTCAACCTCACACTGCTTTCCATAGATATATTGATGGAATTTTTCACAAGCGAACACTATGGCCAACGTTTCTTTTTCGATTTGTGCATAGTTTTGTTCTGCTTGAGTGAGTGCTCGAGACGCGTAGGCTACAGGTCTGTCATCCTGCATGAGTGCACAGCCTAACCCTACTGATGATGAATCAGCTGTGATTTTCACCGGTTTGTCTGTGCTGTAGTGAGCAAGTATGGGTGCTTTAGTCAGCTGCTTTTTGACTGCTTTGAATGCTTGCTCTTGTTCATGATTCCACTGCCAGCACACTTCTTTCTTGAGCAAAGTGCGCAGTGGTGCTGTGAGCTCAGCCATATTTGAGACAAACTTTCCCAGATAATTGACCATTCCCAAAAACCTCTGGAGGTCTGCCTTTGACTGTGGTGACGGCATGTTTTGTATGGCTGCTATTTTGTCTGGATCTGGTTTAATGCCGTCTTTGCCTATGATGTGGCCAATGTATTTGATCTCTGTCTGTGCAAACTCACACTTCTTTCTTTTGAGTGTCAAGTTGCGGTCATTTGCCCTTCTAAGTGCTGCATTCAGCGCTTCATCATGTTCTGTTTGGTTGCGACCCCAGATCAGAATGTCGTCGACCCAGTTGTCGACTCTTGGTATGTCACTGAACATGGCTTTGATGGTTTTGTGAAAAACCTCACTGGAACATGCCAGACCCATGGGTAGTCTTTTGAAAACGTACCGTCCGAAAGGTGTTTGCATACAGCACAGTTTTGAACTTTCTGCATCTAAAGGTATCTGTCAGAAACCATTCTGTGCATCCAGTTTGGTGAACAGTTCTGCACCTTCTAGCTGTGCTGTGACCTCATCAACTGTGGGCATCGCAAAGTGCTCACGCTTGATTGCCTTGTTAAGGTCTTTTGGGTCCATGCATACCCTTAACGTTTTGTCAGGTTTTTCCACCACCACCATGCTACTGACCCAATCTGTAGGTCCTTCTTGTGGCTCAATGACCCCTAATTTTTCCATTCGGTCCACCTCTTCTTTAATTCTCTCTCTGAGAGCGAATGGAACCTTTCTGGGTGGCTGAATGACAGGTTTGACTGATTCGTCAACAACTATGTGGTATTCCGTGCCCAAATTTCCCAGCTCCCCAAAGATAGTGGGAAAATCTTTGTCAACCGTGTCTGCGTCTACGCTGCAGATCTGTATGAGTCTCAGTAGTCTTGATGATGCAAGACCTATCAGCGCTGGTTGATTTGTGTCTACCACATAGAACTTTAACTCTTCACCCATCACATTCAGTGTACATGTGCCTTTAACACTGAGATTACCCCCTGTGAAACTGGTCAATCTAGTTTTGGTTTTGTTCAGAGAGGGCTTGTTGTGAAGACTGTTGTATGTGTGCAGTGGGAGCACATTTCCCTGTGCACCAGTGTCAACTTTGAACTTGACTGTGATGTTTTCTACATCTACTGTGACGAACAACTGATTGTCCTCTACACTGGTCAAATATTCCACTGCGTCAACATAAACATCATCATTTTCTGTGTCTGAACTGATTTCTAGTGCATCAACAAATATTTCTTGCTCTTCTGTCTCAGTGTCCTGTCTTTGCACTATGTGTATGTTGCTTTCTGACTCTGATTCTGACTCTGAGCTTGTGTATGAATCTGTGTCATCTTCATGCATGACATGTACATTTTTCTTACTGCTCCTACAGCAGGCTGCAAAGTGATTGAGCTTAGAACATTTCAAACATTTCATGCCATACGCTGGGCATTTCCCTTTGTCATGCTTTCTAGCACATCTGGTGCACACTACTCTGTCATTGCTAGAAGTAGTACTACTCTGAGTAGTTTTCTTGTCTTTGTATTTCTGAGAGTGAGAATGATGCTTTGACTTTTTGATCTTGTGTACCTTTTGGTCCTCTGTTTTGGTCATGATGTGTGCTTTGGCTCTTGAACTTTCATGCGCCCTACATGTGTCAACACACTGCTGCAAAGTTAGGCCTTTCACTTCAAGCAATTTCTGTCTGACATCATCATCCTTCACCCCTACGACTATCCTATCACGGATCATTCTGTCTTCTTGGTTTTCAAAATTGCATGTTTTTGCAAGTTGTCTGAGGGCAGCAATGTATGTGTCAATGCTTTCTGCTGTTTCTTGGACCCTATTGTTGAACACATAAGCCTCATACACTTCATTTGTCTCACCAACAAAGAAATCATCAAACTTTTTGATAACAGTGTCAATGTCATTCTTTCTTTCAGTGTTAGTGAATGAGAAACCATCAAACAGTTCATTGGCTTCTTCGCCGATACAAGTCATGAAAACAGCACACCTGTACTCCTTTGTCTCGTCCGACAATCTTGTTGCTACTTCGTAGTTGGTCCATGCTCTCTTGAAGCGTTTCCATTTGGTCTGCATACCACTGGACGACAGCACAAGCTTGGAAGGTGGAGGAATACTGGATGAAAATCTGTGTGGTCTCCTCTCAGTACCACCAGCACGGTTGTGCTCCGCCGCCGGCTGTGCTTCGCCTTCGTGGTCGGACATTTTGTTTCACGTGTTCCACGAGTTATTTCCCTTGGTCCGCTGCCGGTACTTTTTCGGGAAAGTTCTTTTTCGCGCCCACTACAGTTGCGTTTTGACGGCAAACTGAAGCGTAGCTGAACCTCGTAGGCATCCAAAAGTGACTCCAACCCCCAGTTCTGACACCATGTTATATCTTTTGGTTAGATAGATCGCACACAGTCCATGCATCCAAGGATACAAATAGATTTGATGGGAGTTCGTCCAGGTTTATTGTAGCCTGCAGCCATGTTGGAGTACACAATACAAACGTGTCACGTGGTACTGTGACGTCATGTAATTATGCATACATGTACACACATAGGCCTATATGTTACACCGCCCACTGACGGGCACAAATGCCCAATCCCCTGTTATTCTGCTCCCCTTCTTTGTTTCTTCTGTCCAATTATTGTTCAACATTGCAACGGCATCCCAGAAGCCTGTTCTAGTTGTATCCATATACGGGTTTATCTGTTATACTCTTCACCTACCTGCTCGGCGTAATGATTCAAACACGTTTTGAACAGAAAAAGTCGGATACAGTGTGGGTAAGAAACAAACCATGTCACGCGCACGTGGACATAAACAAAGACGCCACGCGGAAGGTGCATGCAAAGAAAAGAGACTCTGACGTCATTCGTTCTTCTTCCGTCATTTACATAACATCAGCAGATCTCTAGACGGTCCAAATGGCGCTGCATGGGATGTTGTCAGACTAGTCCAAGCCTTATCTCTTTGGCATTTAAGCTGTGAAGCATTCACTGATTTGTCTCAGTTGTGGGTCAAACAAAAAGACCAACTCATATTGTACTCACGTGTTTAACGATACGAATAACACAATACAACGTTTTGACCACTAGGGTCTTCCTCAGGCACAACAATCAGATTAAAAGAAGAAGACAGACGACAAAACAAAAAATAAGAACTACAGATTAACGATTCACGATTTACGCCTCACAAACCAAAGCAAACGGACATACAAGCAAGGGAGGCTACTCCTGCACAAACAAAATGTAAACAAACACAAAGAAGGAATGTTGCTTCTCTGTACGCTGTTATATTGTCTGTCTTCTTCTTTTTGTCAGATGTTTGTGCCTGAGGAAGACCCTTGTGGTTGAAACGTCGCACTGTGTTATTCGTATCGTCATCATTAAACATGTGAGTACAGTATGTTTAGGTCTTTGTGTTTCTCGCTCTCACGCGCAGTGACCATTGTTCTGCTTCCGTCGTGTGTGTTTGCTTCTGCACCCGCTGTCTTGACGATGGTTACGCTTTCGTGGGACAACTCAAAACATCTCGCATGTGAAAAAAAACCTCATGTGGTACGAAATGATTCGTTTACAGTTTGCTACAGAAATGAATTCCCTGTGGTTACTATATATAGGTTACACGCCGAGTCTCAGTGATTATTAAAAATAATGGTCGAAGTTAGCGGATCATGAAAAATGCGAGCTTTAGCGAGCTTTTTCATGACCGCGAACTGAGACCATTATTTTTTTATAATCACTGAGACGAGGTGTGTAACCTCTTTATTCCTCCTTTCTTCAGTTATTCAAAGAAAAGAGGAGTTTTTTTGCGAAAGTTTGATCGAATCCTATTCACTCAACCAGTCAACCTGCGCAGGCGATCGATTAATGCGCGGTTGTATAGTTCCGTGCAAATCATTCCATTCTGTTAACACTTCTTGTCAGTTTTCCTATTTTGGACTAAAATCAAGTACACAGATATGCTGTTATTCTGCTGTGGTGACAAAGGCAGATATTGTGTGTTCTGTATATGTTTTGGTATCGCTTAGGATAATGTTCTTTCGTCAAATGGGACTAGCAGACGAACTTTTGCACCCGTGTTCCAACGTTAAAAACTGTATGAAGTTCAGTTTTCTGGGGAAAATAGTGTATGAAACCGCTTTATGTTGTTTAAATTGATGAGATGTGTGCATTTGGTTGCGTGTGATCTGTTTATTAAATGAAATATTGTTGAAAACTGACCGTCGGATTGCAGTCTGTTGTCGAAGAAACTGAGTGAAAAGAAGGGGAACTACTCTTGTCGCTAGACAAAGTATGAGTTACTTGCCTTGCGGGAAATTGCTTGTGATGAACGTTTGAGCACGGAAAATCTAGATTCAGAAAACAACCGAACTCATGGATTTTATATGAAGATGCATGTGTTCAGGCCTGTAGTTGTTAATTTAAATGCGGTATGTTTGTATTGTTTGCTTCAGAGATGTATACTTCGTACGTTAGAGCGTTCGGAACTTTTCAGTCGCAAAAAGTAGTACCGAAACAGAACAACTTCTCAACCCATTGCACTATCGAGGATTCAGGCTGTTGCTGGCTCGTTATTTGTTTGGTTGCTGGGTCATTATCGAAAAATAACTACCCCTACAAGTTTACAGAGGTAAAGAAGCAGAGGGGGGAATAAATATAGGTTACACACTCCGAGTTCTGATTATCTTGCATATTTTCCCGAGGGTCGATTTGCAGGTATTACCGAGTCTATGACTTAAATCTGTGATATCATGAGTTGAGCGGCTGTGTTGTTATCTAGCAACGCAGGGTTTTACAGGACGCTACAATTATTTATAACAATTGTACAACAGTTCTACTTCATGCGAGCACTACCGAATGATAGTAATATCCAAGTAATATAGTGTTAGTATTATTTGCCCTGCAACCCCTTAAACTTGACGGAAACTTTCCCGTTTCGACCACCAACAGTATGCAAGATATCCTTGCGGACTGATCTGTTCAGAAAAGATAACTGAAATGACTCTCTTAACGTATACAGGTATTCAATACAAAAACGGTGCCACAAAATCGAGACTAGAGCATTATAGGGCATCGTTTGAATAAAGCCTCTCAATTAGAATGAAAGACGTTTCGTAACATTGTTTTGGCACAGCTAATGAATCAAGAAGTTGATGCTCACATTAGCAGCAGTCTATGTAAGTATTAAGTATTACGCACGATTAAATAGAATTCTTCAAAATTCACGTGAGAAGAGCATTTACCTTCTTTCGGTTGTTCAGCCCTGCATGTCGTCGCGACCCAGAAAAATTCCCAGATGGCCAATGCAGTCAGCATGCTGACCAATAACTAAGAAAAAACCAAACACAAAACGTATACATCTTTGTTGCTAATCGCATTTCTAATTTCTCTCATTTCTCCCATTATGTAAGACGTAGACTTTCTTTTGTGTTGCATTCTCTAACCCCCACTCTCTGTCTCTCTGTGTCTCTGTTTCTCTCTGTGTCTCTCTGTCTCTCTCTCTCTCTCTCTCTCTCTCTCTCTCTCTCTCTGTCTCTCTCTCATATGTCTCTCTCTCTCTCATATGTCTCTCTCTCTCTCTCATATGTATCTCTCTCTCTCTCTCTCTCTTTTACTCTCTCTCTCTCTCTCTCTCTCTCTCTCTCTCTCTCTCTCTCTCTCTCTCTCTCTCTCTCTCTCTCTCTCTCTCTCTCTCTCTATACACACACATATATATATATATACAGAATTCAAGAAACTCTTTTTCCTCTACACCACTCCACACAATGAAAAAAAAAAAAAAAAAGTTTGGACTTTTTATTGTGTTGTTTATATATATATATATAGTATACTTACAGGGGGTATAAGTCCCCCATCGGGAGCCCGGACCCCCCCTTTTTATACCATTTTGAGCATACGGCCACCGGAGATCGGGGGACCTAAGGTAAATACGAATTTGAAAGCGGGAGAAGGGAGAAGGGAGGTAATCATTGCGTTACTATAAGCAAGACATCATAAAGTGTACTGTCTCCCTTTACTAGGATTAAAAATATCTGCCGTTTGAGATTTAATTTAAATTGAAGTTTGTAGTCAATATGTACATTATGTAAAAAAGGGAATTTATGGACCCCACACCTTTTTATTCCAAATCTCAAAAACAATTGAGTTATATTTAAAAAAAAATCAGGGTTAAGCTTCTTAACCTACAATCTAAAGAACTAATCCAAAACAAATCTGTTTGAGTCCTCATTCGGTGCAAGATTAAAAATTTCTAAGATATACGGCTTGATTTTGCTGTGACCCTGCAACCGGGAAAATGGCGTCCAACTGATTCAGATGTATGCGGTAAGTCATTTTTGCTTTCTTTGATTTGTTCTTTATCTAACTTATTTATCAAGTATTATTTCTTTCTTGTACTACTATTTGACTTGTTGTCAATTGTGTGCTTTGCTGGGAAGAATGGTAATAACATAACATAGGGTTACAAAGATTTACTTGAAGTTACAGCAAGTACTGAGTAGCGAACTTGCATGCGCACGTGTTTCCAGAAATCGGGAACTCGACTCGAAACTTTTGAACATATTAAACCATTTTTCTGACACTAGTGCATATATTTTGTTGACAAATAGTATCATTTAGTAATTCTACATCGAAACATGTGCTTGGTATTTCGGATAACAGACTCGTCTGAGGTGTCAGCTTTTGAGTGGAGAAATTGAAACTCGCTGCGAGATCGCGAGCTCTTCCGTCGTTTCGAACTTTTGCACTTTGTGGCTGGTTTTTCTGTGACATCATGTATGGACTTCGAGATTTTAATATAGATCTATATATATTTATTAACAACAACAGAACGTTAAACAGCTTGTTGTTACTTTTTAAGGAAACGAAGAAGAAATAAAAACGTAAATAAAACTTATATAGTTATACTGTGAGTGTGACTGTCAGAAGCGAAACTGACTGAAATCAACATCGGGTCGTGTCCGAACAGATTTTCTTAAAAAAAGAAAACAGAGAAGTTTGAGTTGCTGACGACCGTTTCCTCAAGCAAACTGCTTCGATTTCATGTTTGACATTGTCGATGGTGTCCACCAGTTCTGGTGCATGTTTTAATGCAAAAAAGAGTTAGTTTCTGAGCAAGCATTTCTTTACAGCAGTCCCTGCAATGATGAAGGCCCTCCGAGAAAGAGAGTGAAAAATCGGCCACCGTTCTCAGCATCGCGTATCTGTGTGTAACCTTTTTCATTGACAAGATACTCTTGTTTCCCTGCAGCCTTGACCAGTGAGTCGGTTACCTAATCTGTGATTGTGAACCCTTCAGTTGTGTTGCTTTGTCAAAAGTTAGACACAGTCAACTAGTTTTGCTCTGAGTGAACAGTGCAGCTGGCCTCAATTAGCCGGTGACACCTCTCTGGCCACAGCACCAAATAGTACATGGCTGGGGGGAGAGAGAGAGAGGGGGGGGGGGGGGTAGCTGGCTAAACTCAGTGGGGTGTCTGGTGTCACTGAAGTCAGCAGGAAGAGCATTGGAGAGAAATAGAGAGGTGTACTTGGAATAAAGGCCGTGAAAGGTGAATGCTCGCCCTAATAGGCTTGAGGTTTGCTGACCGATGTGAATGCGTGATATATTGTGTAAAAAATTCCATCTCACACGGCAGAAATTAATATGTAAATCGCCGTGAGCTCTTGTGAGAAACGGCGATTAATAAATGTCCATTATTATTATTATTACTCTTCCAAACAATTTCCAAGGATCAGTTGTCAGGGCTTAGGGTAGTCAGTGAGGGAGAGTGAGAGCGGTTTGTGTACAGTCCGACAGAAGAGTGAAAAGTCACTGCCACAAGATCGGCATGCAGTCAATAAAGCCAGACAAGAAGAATGATTATGACATGCGGCTCTATCTGCTGGTTTTTTTTATTCAAACTGGTTTTCAACGCTTATTCTCACAAAGCATCTGCACACCTGCCTCTGCCTCTGTGCTGTGTTTGTGTGGCTGCTTTCGTATGATGTCAGTGCATGGTGAGTGCGTTCACTGCCTTGTCACCACTTCCCTACCTTTTTCAGAATGTTTTCTTGGAGTTGGATAATTCTTTGAATTTGCGATTTTCCAACATCAAGACTTTTTGCAATCGCGATGGCAGTTTCTCCCTTTTTGTGTTTGTTCACAACATTCACTCGATTTTCGCGAGTTAAATATTTTCTTTTCTTTGTAGACGCCATGTCGATCTCCACTGCTCTTCTGTCCAAAGACTGTCTATTCTGACTGAATTGAACGGTGTGTGTTGGTCTCGTGAGTTTGTTTTCTCGATGATTGGTTTGTGATGTTTACTCAGCCCACCCAACCATCACACCTCTCAGCGGTTAATTAGTGCCTTTGCTTACGCAAGACGGTTATAACTGGTTATAGCGGGGTGGTCGCTACACTGGTGACAACTATATAAGGAAACACATCGGTTAAAAAAAAAAGGTCGTTGTGGCGGGGTAGTCCTCAGAGAGAGGGGTCGTTGTGAGGGGTTCCACTGTATTATTATTATTATTAGATGTATTAGCAGTGAGATTTTGTCATTTGAATTGTGCTATTTTTCCACTCTCAGTAACCATCTGTTTCTTGTTCCAGACACCCACATAGAGGATGCAGGTGACTCCAGCCCCGAGGTGGAGTTTGTTCCGCGCTACGATCGGATCGCAGGCTCTCGTGACAACTACAATGTGTTCACTTCCAACTTGCCAGGTGCTCAGAACGTGACCATTCGGCCAGCCAGTAGCGACAAAACCCCTGCTGCTACGGCGGGGGCCCGAACCGTGTCGCAGTCACAGAGAGACAGCGTTGGCGCCACTTTGCCCAGAGCCGGTGCACTGACTGTTACTGGACTCAATCAGGTGAGAGTGAAGGGAGGGGTGGGGGTGAAAGAAAAGCAGGGTCTCAGAGAGGGGCATTGTTAGCGCAACTTTGTTCCGGAGCTGGTGCAGTCGACTTGATTATGTAAGGAAGAAGTGAAGAGAGAAATGGGGGAAGTTGGGGGGGGAGGGGGGAAGGGGAGAAAGGCAGGCATGCCTACAGACAGAAAGAGAGGGTGGTGCCCCCAACAATGTATGCAATTTTTGTGAATTAGAACAAGATACAGTTTATCATTATTTGTGGCAATGTGAACATGTCCAGGTTTTTTGGACGGAATTTGAAAAATGTCTGAAAGAAAAATGTTATAACTGTGACAGACTCAGACTTACACCAACACTGGTACTATTGAACCATGAAAACCACATGAAAACAGACGCTGCGCTGGTTTTGATTATATTTTATTAATATACTGTATCGTACCTTTCAAATGCCTGAGCCACCTGATTATACTGTAGGTAGTTTTTGCTCCTCTGCGCATTACATTGTGCAGTATCACAGTATTGTGTCATGCATTATATCCGCAGGGCATTAGCAGAGACTAAAATATGTTAGTTGAAAAAAATGTCCAGTCTGTTGTTTATTTTAAGGCATGTTCATGTTCTTTTGTGATGTTGCAGCATACACAGCAGTTTATTATTAATCAAATCCTGCTGATATCATAATTGACCAACCAACAAATGTTACTGGTATAAAAAGTACCAATCAACATAATCTCACTCCGATTGTCCTGTTACATACAGCTTGTTATTAGAGCTTTGACAAATTGTTCTGTTTCGAAATTTTTGTTCAGCTCATTCCAAAAGACAGTACCAAAAGAGTACAGTGAAAACCCCCTCTAAAAATTTGAGAAAATCAGGTCTTAAAAAGGAGGGAGTCTTAAAATGGGGATAATTTTACAGAGGTTATGAACAAAAAGTCTGAAAAAACAAGGTCTTTGAAAAGGAGGGAGTCTTGAATTGGGGGTGTCTTAAAAGGGGTGGTTCCACTGTATCAATGTTGTTACGATGCTGCGTTACAGGCAGGGCGTAACGGCACCACACCGGCGCCAGAGATTGGAGCCTTCAGCGGTGTGCAGTACAGGGCTCCTGCCCCCGGCCCCACCCTTCGCTGGGAGAACCCTCACTCTGACCCCTACAGTGTGCTCAATGTCTTCTCCGGGAACCAACGATATGTCAAAGGTACGCCAGTCACAAAATCACATCAAGTTCAAAACAAGTTGAATCATCGGTTTCAGTTGTGACATGCTTGTCATCATTGTGACACACACACAAGCAGGGACTTCTTCTTCGTTCATTGGCTGAAAATCCCACGTTCACTTATGATCATGCACGTAAAAGTGCATGATCGTTTTTACCCTGCCATTCAGGCAGTCATACGCCACTTTTGGGGGAATGCAGGAGACAGTCATGTCCGGAGTCTTTTTTCTTCTCCCAGAGACTTTTGTCAGAAGTTAGCCAGTTTCCCTGATCTGCTTCGTGTGAATATGTCCCAGAATATTTTGAAGAAATCACCAATCTTCAGTTTTTTGTATTGCAAAAAAAAAAAAAAAAAGGAACGAGATAAGAAAAGCTAAATTGTCTGGCGTTCCAGTCAGTAAATGTTCACATGTGGAATTTGGGGGCCCGGTAGCTCATTTGGTAGAGCACTGGACTTGTGATCCTAGGGTCGCAGGTTGGAATCCGGGCTGGGGCGGACACAGGTCAACTTTATGTGCAGACTCAGAGACGGTGTCCATGTTCCACCCCCGTGTCACCACTGTGGCACGTAAAAGACCTCGCTCGTTCTGCCACAAGTGCAGGTGGCTGATTACACCTAAACATGCACACACCTGGGTAGCGCGACTCTGTTGCTGCTAGCTTTCCACTGGGAGGAACTGACCTGAATTTCCCAGTGATGGGACAATAAAGTAATGAAAATGGAAATGAATATTTCCACCACCTTTTGTTCCAGCCCCAGGACGCCCCGACAGACAGAGCGCCCGAGACAGGGACACTCACCCTCAGTCCAACAGCACACAGCTCAAGGATCCTAAAATGACCTCCCAGCAGGTCGTCTTTGGCCAGACGCTCGAAGGTCACCCCATGATAACCCGCACGACTTACACGCGTGTGGAAGCTACGCTGCAAGATCGTAGCCAGGCGTCACAGCCGTCTGCATCAGGCAGGGCAAGAGCCACGAGGTAAGGGGTTTGAATCTTGTTGGGGAGGAGGTATGAGAGTACAGTGGAACCCCCCTTTTAAGACCTCCAAAATTGCGAGAAAATCTGATCTTGAAAAGGAGGGAGTCTTAAAATGGAGGTAAATGTACTGAGGTCATGCAAAGAAAGTCTGAAAAAGGAGGGAGTCTTAAAATGGAGGTAAATGTACTGAGGTCATGCAAAGAAAGTCTGAAAAAGGAGGAAGTCTTAAATCGGGGGTCTTAAAAGGGGGGGGGGGGTGTCGGGGTCCACTGTAGTGGTGATGATGATAGTCTAGAGCCACTATTTCTCTCCCTCTCTCTCTCCATTTGCCTTTGTGACTGTCTTCTGTCTTTATAGTTGTCCCTCTGTGTGCATTTGTACACACATTCCTTTGCTTACCTAACTACAGAACTGTGCACTTGTTTTAGCCGTCAAGACAGCTTCTGTAATAGTGCTGACGTGTCCTCTCAATATGAGGCTTATATCGCGCGTATTCCATGGGTATAGTTCTAAGCTCAGGGATTTTTTATTTTTTTTATTTTAATTTTATGCAATTTATATCGCGCACATATTCAAGGCGCAGGGATTTATTTATGCCGTGTGAGATGGATTTTTTGAGTCACTTGAGAAAAAGTGACTCTATGTAATCGGTCAGTGTTAGTCTGTCCGGCCGGCCGGCCGGCCGTCCGTAGACACCACCTTAACGTTGGACTTTTCTCGGAAACTATCAAAGCGATCGGGCTCATATTTTGTTTAGTCGTGACCTCCAATGACCTCTACACTTTAACGATGGTTTCGTTGACCTTTGACCTTTTTCAAGGTCACAGGTCAGCGTCAAAGGAAAAATTAGACATTTTATATCTTTGACAAAGTTCATCGGATGTGATTGAAACTTTGTAGGATTATTCTTTACATCAAAGTATTTACATCTGTAGCCTTTTACGAACGTTATCAGAAAAAACAAGGGAGATAACTAGCCTTTTCTGTTCGGCAACACACAACTTAACGTTGGGCTTTTCTCGGAAACTATAAAAGTGACCGGGCTCAAATTTTATGTGAACGTGACTCATTGTGTTGTGAATAGCAATTTCTTCCTGTCCATCTGATGCCTCATATAATATTCAGAACTGCGAAAGTGACTCGATCGAGCGTTTGCTCTTCTTGGTCTAACACATGTTTTGCTTTCCTCGGTTTCATTCTGTGTTGAGTCTGCAGTTTGACAATATATAGGGGGGGGGGGGGGGGGG
>NC_090252.1:46693135-46720635 GCF_037325665.1 Littorina saxatilis
AATATATATATATATATATATATATATATATATATATAATATATATATATATATAGTATACTTACAGGGGGTATAAGTCCCCCATCGGGAGCCCGGACCCCCCCTTTTTATAACATTTTGAGCATACGGCCACCGGAGATCGGGGGACCTAAGGTAAATACGAATTTGAAAGCGGGAGAAGGGAGAAGGGAGGTAATCATTGCGTTACTATAAGCAAGACATCATAAAGTGTACTGTCTCCCTTTACTAGGATTAAAAATATCTGCCGTTTGAGATTTAATTTAAATTGAAGTTTGTAGTCAATATGTACATTATGTAAAAAAGGGAATTTATGGACCCCACACCTTTTTATTCCAAATCTCAAAAACAATTGAGTTATATTTTAAAAAAAATCAGGGTTAAGCTTCTTAACCTACAATCTAAAGAACTAATCCAAAACAAATCTGTTTGAGTCCTCATTCGGTGCAAGATTAAAAATTTCGAAGATATACGGCTTGATTTTGCTTTGACCCTGCAACCGGGAAAATGGCGTCCAACTCATTCAGATACATGTATGCGGTAAGTCATTTTTGCTTTCTTTGATTTGTTCTTTATCTAACTTATTTATCAAGTATTATTTCTTTCTTGTACTACTATTTGACTTGTTGTCAATTGTGTGCTTTGCTGGGAAGAATGGTAATAACATAACATAGGGTTACAAAGATTTACTTGAAGTTACAGCAAGTACTGAGTAGCGAACTTGCATGCGCACGTGTTTCCAGAAATCGGGAACTCGACTCGAAACTTTTGAACATATTAAACCATTTTTCTGACACTAGTGCATATATTTTGTTGACAAATAGTATCATTTAGTAATTCTACATCGAAACATGTGCTTGGTATTTCGGATAACAGACTCGTCTGAGGTGTCAGCTTTTGAGTGGAGAAATTGAAACTCGCTGCGAGATCGCGAGCTCTTCCGTCGTTTCGAACTTTTGCACTTTGTGGCTGGTTTTTCTGTGACATCATGTATGGACTTCGAGATTTTAATATAGATCTATATATATTTATTAACAACAACAGAACGTTAAACAGCTTGTTGTTACTTTTTAAGGAAACGAAGAAGAAATAAAAACGTAATAAAACTTATATAGTTATACTGTGAGTGTGACTGTCAGAAGCGAAACTGACTGAAATCAACATCGGGTCGTGTCCGAACAGATTTTCTTAAAAAAGAAAACAGAGAAGTTTGAGTTGCTGACGACCGTTTCCTCAAGCAAACTGCTTCGATTTCATGTTTGACATTGTCGATGGTGTCCACCAGTTCTGGTGCATGTTTTAATGCAAAAAAGAGTTAGTTTCTGAGCAAGCATTTCTTTACAGCAGTCCCTGCAATGATGAAGGCCCTCCGAGAAAGAGAGTGAAAAATCGGCCACCGTTCTCAGCATCGCGTATCTGTGTGTAACCTTTTTCATTGACAAGATACTCTTGTTTCCCTGCAGCCTTGACCAGTGAGTCGGTTACCTAATCTGTGAACCCTTCAGTTGTGTTGCTTTGTCAAAAGTTAGACACAGTCAACTAGTTTTGCTCTGAGTGAACAGTGCAGCTGGCCTCAATTAGCCGGTGACACCTCTCTGGCCACAGCACCAAACAGTACATGGCTGGGGGAGAGAGAGAGAGAGGGGGGGGGGGGGTAGCTGGCTAAACTCAGTGGGGTGTCTGGTGTCACTGAAGTCAGCAGGAAGAGCATTGGAGAGAAATAGAGAGGTGTACTTGGATAAAGGCCGTGAAAGGTGAATGCTCGCCCTAATAGGCTTGAGGTTTGCTGACCGATGTGAATGCGTGATATATTGTGTAAAAAATTCCATCTCACACGGCAGAAATTAATATGTAAATCGCCGTGAGCTCTTGTGAGAAACGGCGATTAATAAATGTCCATTATTATTATTATTACTCTTCCAAACAATTTCCAAGGATCAGTTGTCAGGGCTTAGGGTAGTCAGTGAGGGAGAGTGAGAGCGGTTTGTGTACAGTCCGACAGAAGAGTGAAAAGTCACTGCCACAAGATCGGCATGCAGTCAATAAAGCCAGACAAGAAGAATGATTATGACATGCGGCTCTATCTGCTGGTTTTTTTTATTCAAACTGGTTTTCAACGCTTATTCTCACAAAGCATCTGCACACCTGCCTCTGCCTCTGTGCTGTGTTTGTGTGGCTGCTTTCGTATGATGTCAGTGCATGGTGAGTGCGTTCACCTGCCTTGTCACCACTTCCCTACCTTTTTCAGAATGTTTTCTTGGAGTTGGATAATTCTTTGAATTTGCGATTTTCCAACATCAAGACTTTTGCAATCGCGATGGCAGTTTCTCCCTTTTTGTGTTTGTTCACAACATTCACTCGATTTTCGCGAGTTAAATATTTTCTTTTCTTTGTAGACGCCATGTCGATCTCCACTGCTCTTCTGTCCAAAGACTGTCTATTCTGACTGAATTGAACGGTGTGTGTTGGTCTCGTGAGTTTGTTTTCTCGATGATTGGTTTGTGATGTTTACTCAGCCCACCCAACCATCACACCTCTCAGCGGTTAATTAGTGCCTTTGCTTACGCAAGACGGTTATAACTGGTTATAGCGGGGGTCGCTACACTGGTGACAACTATATAAGGAAACACATCGGTTAAAAAAAAAAGGTCGTTGTGGCGGGGTAGTCCTCGAGAGAGGGGTCGTTGTGAGGGGTTCCACTGTATTATTATTATTATTAGATGTATTAGCAGTGAGATTTTGTCATTTGAATTGTGCTATTTTTCCACTCTCAGTAACCATCTGTTTCTTGTTCCAGACACCCACATAGAGGATGCAGGTGACTCCAGCCCCGAGGTGGAGTTTGTCCCGCGCTACGATCGGATTGCAGGCTCTCGTGACAACTACAATGTGTTCACTTCCAACTTGCCAGGTGCTCAGAACGTGACCATTCGGCCAGCCAGTAGCGACAAAACCCCTGCTGCTACGGCGGGGGCCCGAACCGTGTCGCAGTCACAGAGAGACAGCGTTGGCGCCACTTTGCCCAGAGCCGGTGCACTGACTGTTACTGGACTCAATCAGGTGAGAGTGAAGGGAGGGGTGGGGGTGAAAGAAAAGCAGGGTCTCAGAGAGGGGCATTGTTAGCGCAACTTTGTTCCGGAGCTGGTGCAGTCGACTTGATTATGTAAGGAAGAAGTGAAGAGAGAAATGGGGGAAGTTGGGGGGGGAGGGGGGAAGGGGAGAAAGGCAGGCATGCCTACAGACAGAAAGAGAGGGTGGTGCCCCCAACAATGTATGCAATTTTTGTGAATTAGAACAAGATACAGTTTATCATTATTTGTGGCAATGTGAACATGTCCAGGTTTTTTGGACGGAATTTGAAAAATGTCTGAAAGAAAAATGTTATAACTGTGACAGACTCAGACTTACACCAACACTGGTACTATTGAACCATGAAAACCACATGAAAACAGACGCTGCGCTGGTTTTGATTATATTTTATTAATATACTGTATTGTACCTTTCACAATGCCTGAGCCACCTGATTATACTGTAGGTAGTTTTTGCTCCTCTGCGCATTACATTGTGCAGTATCACAGTATTGTGTCATGCATTATATCCGCAGGGCATTAGCAGAGACTAAAATATGTTAGTTGAAAAAAATGTCCAGTCTGTTGTTTATTTTAAGGCATGTTCATGTTCTTTTGTGATGTTGCAGCATACACAGCAGTTTATTATTAATCAAATCCTGCTGATATCATAATTGACCAACCAACAAATGTTACTGGTATAAAAAGTACCAATCAACATAATCTCACTCCGATTGTCCTGTTACATACAGCTTGTTATTAGAGCTTTGACAAATTGTTCTGTTTCGAAATTTTTGTTCAGCTCATTCCAAAAGACAGTACCAAAAGAGTACAGTGAAAACCCCCTCTAAAAAATTGAGAAAAATCAGGTCTTAAAAAGGAGGGAGTCTTAAAATGGGGGTAATTTTACAGAGGTTATGAACAGAAAGTCTGAAAAAACAAGGTCTTAAAAAGGAGGGAGTCTTGAATTGGGGGTGTCTTAAAAGGGGTGGTTCCACTGTATCAATGTTGTTACGATGCTGCGTTACAGGCAGGGCGTAACGGCACCACACCGGCGCCAGAGATTGGAGCCTTCAGCGGTGTGCAGTACAGGGCTCCTGCCCCCGGCCCCACCCTTCGCTGGGAGAACCCTCACTCTGACCCCTACAGTGTGCTCAATGTCTTCTCCAGGAACCACCAACGATATGTCAAAGGTACGCCAGTCACAAAATCACATCAAGTTCAAAACAAGTTGAATCATCGGTTTCAGTTGTGACATGCTTGTCATCATTGTGACACACACACAAGCAGGGACTTCTTCTTCGTTCATTGGCTGAAAATCCCACGTTCACTTATGATCATGCACGTAAAAGTGCATGATCGTTTTTACCCTGACCCTGCCATTCAGGCAGTCATACGCCACTTTTGGGGGAATGCAGGAGACAGTCATGTCCGGAGTCTTTTTTCTTCTCCCAGAGACTTTTGTCAGAAGTTAGCCAGTTTCCCTGATCTGCTTCGTGTGAATATGTCCCAGAATATTTTGAAGAAATCACCAATCTTCAGTTTTTTGTATTGCAAAAAAAAAAAAAAAAGGAACGAGATAAGAAAAGCTAAATTGTCTGGCGTTCCAGTCAGTAAATGTTCACATGTGGAATTTGGGGGCCCGGTAGCTCATTTGGTAGAGCACTGGACTTGTGATCCTAGGGTCGCAGGTTGGAATCCGGGCTGGGGCGGACACAGGTCAACTTTATGTGCAGACTCAGAGACGGTGTCCATGTTCCACCCCCGTGTCACCACTGTGGCACGTAAAAGACCTCGCTCATTCTGCCACAAGTGCAGGTGGCTGATTACACCTAAACATGCACACACCTGGGTAGCGCGACTCTGTTGCTGCTAGCTTTCCACTGGGAGGAACTGACCTGAATTTCCCAGTGATGGGACAATAAAGTAATGAAAATGGAAATGAATATTTCCACCACCTTTTGTTCCAGCCCCAGGACGCCCCGACAGACAGAGCGCCCGAGACAGGGACACTCACCCTCAGTCCAACAGCACACAGCTCAAGGATCCTAAAATGACCTCCCAGCAGGTCGTCTTTGGCCAGACGCTCGAAGGTCACCCCATGATAACCCGCACGACTTACACGCGTGTGGAAGCTACGCTGCAAGATCGTAGCCAGGCGTCACAGCCGTCTGCATCAGGCAGGGCAAGAGCCACGAGGTAAGGGGTTTGAATCTTGTTGGGGAGGAGGTATGAGAGTACAGTGGAACCCCCCTTTTAAGACCTCCAAAATTGCGAGAAAATCTGATCTTGAAAAGGAGGGAGTCTTAAAATGGAGGTAAATGTACTGAGGTCATGCAAAGAAAGTCTGAAAAAGGAGGGAGTCTTAAAATGGAGGTAAATGTACTGAGGTCATGCAAAGAAAGTCTGAAAAAGGAGGAAGTCTTAAATCGGGGGTCTTAAAAGGGGGGGGGGGTGTCGGGGTCCACTGTAGTGGTGATGATGATAGTCTAGAGCCACTATTTCTCTCCCTCTCTCTCTCCATTTGCCTTTGTGACTGTCTTCTGTCTTTATAGTTGTCCCTCTGTGTGCATTTGTACACACATTCCTTTGCTTACCTAACTACAGAACTGTGCACTTGTTTTAGCCGTCAAGACAGCTTCTGTAATAGTGCTGACGTGTCCTCTCAATATGAGGCTTATATCGCGCGTATTCCATGGGTATAGTTCTAAGCTCAGGGATTTTTTATTTTTTTTATTTTAATTTTATGCAATTTATATCGCGCACATATTCAAGGCGCAGGGATTTATTTATGCCGTGTGAGATGGATTTTTTGAGTCACTTGAGAAAAAGTGACTATGTAATCGGTCAGTGTTAGTCTGTCCGCCGGCCGGCCGGCCGTCCGTAGACACCACCTTAACGTTGGACTTTTCTCGGAAACTATCAAAGCGATCGGGCTCATATTTTGTTTAGTCGTGACCTCCAATGACCTCTACACTTTAACGATGGTTTCGTTGACCTTTGACCTTTTTCAAGGTCACAGGTCAGCGTCAAAGGAAAAATTAGACATTTATATCTTTGACAAAGTTCATCGGATGTGATTGAAACTTTGTAGGATTATTCTTTACATCAAAGTATTTACATCTGTAGCCTTTTACGAACGTTATCAGAAAAACAAGGGAGATAACTAGCCTTTTCTGTTCGGCAACACACAACTTAACGTTGGGCTTTTCTCGGAAACTATAAAAGTGACCGGGCTCAAATTTTATGTGAACGTGACTCATTGTGTTGTGAATAGCAATTTCTTCCTGTCGTCCATCTGATGCCTCATATAATATTCAGAACTGCGAAAGTGACTCGATCGAGCGTTTGCTCTTCTTGTCTAAACATGTTTTGCTTTCTCGGTTTCATTCTGTGTTTGAGTCTGCAGTTTGACAATATATAGGGGGGGGGGGGGGGGGGGGGGGGGGGGGATAAGAGATATTTTCTGTCATCAGTCAGACTGTTTCAGTGTCAACCAGTGTCAAGTGCTTTGTGTGGTTACTCCTATTGCAACTGTGACTCATTAATGTAAATTGGTTGATTTATTAGTGATTTTACACAGAGAGCTTACATACAAAGTTTCGTACCCATGCAGTTAAAGGGGACCTCCAGTCAAAATTGTTGCCTAGTTCTTCTGCTTATCGGAATCCTCACCTTTCTAAATGTCTGTTACCAATTTTTGCTGCACATACTGACATAGATACCGACTTTCGTTGGAGCGAATACAATGGCTTGAAAATCACATAAATTATGTTGAGAGGCTCACAAGTGGCTTCCGTGACATGGTTTACCACACCACAGAGAGACCTGCGATGTCAATTTTAGCTGTCGTGTGAGTGCACCTGCACTTCAGTTGACGCCATAGGCGCTTGCTATAACAATATGATAATCAAATAATCACTGTTAATGGTAAAATGTATGTTCTTTGGTAAATAAATTGTATTTTAGGGTCGCCCAGAATTTTGCCAAAACATCATTTTTCAGATACATACCTTTGTTATGGCTCATTTTATTCAGACATTATTCATCTTTCATGTGCTGCAATTGTATTTTGCATAAACAAATCATTGTTTGAGATAATAGCCTTTTAGTTGGGTGGGTGTGGTGCTGACAACACCCAAAATGGCGACCCAAAACAGTAAAAAATAACATTCAGTCACTCTCCTTCTGTACCTAATAACAAGGATTACTCCCTTGAAAACCTGAAACAATGGGCACCTCCCTATCTGCCATTCAAAATGGCCGACTAGACCGTTTACTGTGTCGCGCATGCTGTGTTCATTTTACTTTCAAGATACATTGTGTGTAGGTGTGTTGAGTGTATTTTAGGGTATTGCAGTTTGTTTTGGTAAAGACTATGCCCGGGGATAAAAAGTATGGGCCTTCAAAGCCCAAGAAACGCAAATTTTGTGGAAATAAGCACATGAAGAAGCAGACGAATCAAAACAGCGAAAGTATAGCATCGAGTGACGAAACTGTAAGTGCTGAAAGTTCAAGTTTTGGTACAACTACAAGTGAATCAGCAGATTGTACCACTCGATCGGAACAAAAACTAGAGAACCCTGCCTTGTACAAACTGATCTTTGATTGTAGTAGTGAGGAGTCTGGTAATGAGGAAGAAGATAAATCAGACAGTGAGTGGGAAGAGAGTGAGGAAACTGATGATGCACAGAATAGTTGACATCAAAATTCTAGGTGACAACATTTCAGCAAATTTAGTGTGTATAGCTTTTGCTTTCATGCTGTGCAACTGTATAAAGTAGAAAGGGTCTAGCAAGCACCTTTGCTTTCCATTGTGTCAATCAACACTGTGATAGGCAGCAAACTTTCTCTTCTTCCCCCCAGGTTCCTGTTGGCAATTCTGTTGTCAACACCGTAAATCGAAGAGCGGTGTTTGTTATGAGATGTGTAGGAGCTGACGTATCTGAACTAGAAACATTCCAGTTACACCGCACACTGACCGTTTGGTATAGCTGAGTTTGTTCGAAGATAAGAGGGTACAAGCTGCTTCGGAATTTTTCTTGTTACTCGGGGTTTCTCCAACCACCCCCCCCACCCCCTTTCTGTGTTTTATTCTCACACAGTGTGTGCCATTCGTTCGTGCTTTCTCTCTCTCTCTCTCTCTCTCTCTCTCTCTCTCTCTCTCTCTCTCTCTCTCTCTCTCTCTCTCTCTCTCTCTCTCTCTCTCTCTCTCCCCCCCCACCCCCCCCCCCCATTTGCATGCATGTGCCTTGTGTTCTATCCAAGTTTGTGTGCTATTGTGTTCGTCACTACTTTATATAAAACTCGAACACATTTCGTGTCGAAAAACTACTGCTTTCTGGCATAATTTTTGATTTTTCTTTCTGAAGTGACGAGCTCATTCTCCCCAAACATACTGAACAAGGCGGAGCTTGGCTCCTTTATACCAGGAGTCGCCTCTTTAAAACATGAAACCTGGCGTTTTTCAGTGCAGTGGATTTTGGTGCAGTTAAGTAGAGTTATACGGAGGTGTAGCTAGAAAATTTGATGGTCGGACAAATCGTCCTGATCAACAAAACTTTTTCCGGTCATTTGACCGTTTCCATATATTTTACGGACATTTAATGTTACAAAAACTCTCTCTTTCTCTCTCTTATCAAATGAGAAAGCACACAAACACAGCTAACCTTCAATCAGCTTCTGACTAGTAATGAACTGACAATAAAAATAAGAACAAACCAATATGGTGACACTACATAATTGTTTTGGAGAAAACAAAATGTTAATTGAAGGTTGTCCTACTTCCTGGGACTGTAGGTTGAGCTGTTGCATTGATAACTGAGGCAAACTAAGACAGACTGATGCTGTGTTCCAACTGAAGAACCTCTTTCGCTTGTTTTTTGGGTTGATTCTTCTCCCAAACCCGATACCGATGGTTGCGATGCTGACGCCAACAGATCGGTGGCCTCGTATTGCTCACTTCCCTGTTCATCTACCAAAACCCTACCCCTACTCCCAAAACATTCCAGAGTTCTTTGATGTTTCTTTTTTTAATCAGGGATTCAATGGAGGCCATGTTTACATAATCTCAATTGGACCATGAGGACGAATACGAGTGATCGTTTTCTATATATATATATGTTAGCTTGTAAGTTTATTTGCCATCTTGTTTAAAAAACGGTTTTAGGTCTGACCGATTTTATAGCAAACTGAGCGGTCATGGACCGGCTTATCATGTAAATGGACGGACATTTGACTGGATTACAATTTTTCGGACAATTAGGAAAAATTCCGGTCTAGGACCGATATCTGACACCAAACCACACCCCTGGTTATAGCTTCTTCTTCTTCTTCAGCGTTCCTAGATCAGGCCTCAGATTTTCAGTCTAATATGGGTTATGAAATTTGTGGTCAGCAATTTGGCGCACCATAAGGACAGAACAGAGGGATGTTCAGAAATATCAGGGATGGGAATTGACCCGCAAATCACCCATAAGCCCCCCCCCCCCCCCCCCCCCCAAAAAAAAAATTGTATGTTACTGGTCACCTGACCCTACCTATTTTCCCTGCCGACTCGACTTTGTTTGCATTTAAAACAAAACAAGAAAAAAATGGTTTTTCGAAGGAAAAAAAATCCTGTTTTTTGACAAAATAAGTTGAAAAGATGTTTTAAAAAAAAGATTCCCGACCTACCTACCCTATATTTTTTAGTCACGTTACCAGAAACATACACTTTGGGGGGGGGGGGGGGGATCATAAAGGTGAATTTCCGCCTTTTTCACTTTTTCCAATTCCCATCCTAAATAATGTGTAAAATTTTCTTCTTTCCTTTTGCTCTACCAGGACAAACAGTCGAATGTGAACAAGACGGTAGTGATGCTGATGCTGAATCACCTTGTGAAGAAGACGAGGGTCCGCAGCCACCGATACAAACAAAGAAAGGCGAGTGATGTCATCTCGGCATATTGTTTGGAAACCAAGTGGATACCTGGTGTTTTTCAGTCGATTTTGCTGCACACCTTCATTGCTATTTGACTTTGATCTGAAATATGATGTAGAATCACTGCTAGTCTCAGCCCATGAATCCACATGTTCTGTACATAGTTTTAACGATCAACATATATGGCCAAGAGTCTGATTTGGCGTCAAACCAAGTGGACAGGGGTCCTGTTTTGCCCACATCAGAGCTCCCTGTAGGATTCAAAACAAAGAGTCATGATGACCCCCTGTCCAAAAATCTGGAAGTCATTTTGGAATTTTAGGGAGTCACATTTTATCTAGGATTTTTCTCAAAGTTTAACGTGTGTAAACTAGCGACTGAAGGCAAGGAAAACTTGGCTTGCAACGTTAGTTATTTCGCTACACAGTAGTAGTGAACGTCACGCGATTTTGCTAGCGTTGTATACTTGTGACTTTGCATTCGGAAACGCACCTCAGTGGTGACGTTCGGAAATAGTGTCTGCTGTGCACGGAAGCTTCTTCACAGGGGTCAAAACCTGCGCAGTTGACGCAGTGAGTGAAAATCTCGGCGTGATTTCAGTGCGTCAATTACGCAGAATCATGCGTTATCGGCAGTTGTAAAAAAACAAAAGTGGGTAAAGTACCGTATGTCTTGTGCACTTGTGTGTTAATTTGTATGATACTTGGGAATTGTTGCTATGCTGTTGGATGCAGGGGTGCTAGTTGTCTGATTCAAAACGGATTTCTGATTTGGGATGTTTGCTTAAAAATAATTTCCGATTTGATCAGGTCCGATTCAGGAATTAACTCTAAAGATTTCGATTTCTCATTACCGAGAAAGTATAGCTGGCGATGTCGTCTGCTAGACATCCCACGAAAGACGCGGCAAGCGTTACTCCACTCCACTGCCACTGAAATGTGGCGCTTTCAACAGCGTCATCACCCTGGGGCCACGAATCGGATCATAGATTGCACCCCCACCCACCCCGCTCATCAATTTTTTTTGGCGTCAATTTCCTATAGCTTTCTTGTGTGTTTTCATGCTTGACTATTTAGTCTTCCGATTTAGGTGCGCCAAAAAAATAATATCTTGTGGATTTCAGATTTGGAAGGTCTTAGTCACCAGCACCCCCTGTGGATGAAATGCTGCTGCTAAAACAATTTGTTGATTTTTTTTCTCAGGATTTCCTACTGAGTGTGAATCTATCGAGTCTGACCAATCAAACCATTCAGCATCTGAGAGCAGTGTGAGTGTAGAACTAATATATATATGTCGTGCCCATATCACATTACCTGCTATTCAGACTTGGTCGTGTGACACGTTTTCTTCCACACGAGATTACGTTGATTGTCTAACGAAGCCGTCAGGCTGAGTTAGACATCAGCTAATCGAGTGTGGAAGAAAACTCTGTCACACGACCAAGTCGGAATAGCATTTATGTCACAGCTTCAACAGAGGAGAGAACAAACACGTTTTGCGTACTCAAGCTTGACAAACCTAAACACAGGAGCAGCCATTGTGGAGAGATCTACTTTTTGACGGAAGTGAACGAACAACTATGAATGACGTCTCGGTATATGTGAACGACGTCACAGTCATCGTCACAGTCTGTATCTTTTGAAGCATCGCATTCTTCGTGACGTCTTTCTGTGTCTGCATCCGCGAAATGTTGTTCTTTTCGGGGTCTTTGTCATCTATGTTCAGAACTCTGTCCTTCCAGTTTCAGACTAACAGGCCTCCTGAGCGAGCCACTTTCCAAGGGCAGCTAAATTCGCGTATGGGAACAGTACTGTCGTCTGGGATGTCGTTCTCAGTATTCTCAGCGTTGAAGAATTTGTAAAGAGAAGAAACGATAACAGCAGGAGAAATAAAGTTGTGTGTGCATTTTGGGGCTTTTGGGGGGACGATTTCGAGTTTGAATCCGTTCTTGCACATGTTCCAAAGCATGTAACAATCTTGCACACGTTTGCTTTAGTAGTGGCAGAGAAGGAAAGTGTGTGACATACTTGCCTATTACGCGTAATGGGATATGGTGTGATATGGGCACTACATAAACACTGATAAGATAATGCAATGGTCAATCCAAACGTTGGTTTTACTCAAAGCATCGCTTATTTGTGCATAGAATAAAATAGACAATACCCGCGCTGTGAGGGGAATGTGAAAATGGGTGCATCTGTGTGCGTGGAATCGTATGGGGTTGATTGTTTTGTTTTGATTTTTGAGTCACTTAAGAAAAAGTGACTCTATGTAATCGGTCAGTGTTAGTCTGTCCGGCCGGCCGTCCGTAGACACCACCTTAACGTTGGACTTTTCTCGGAAACTATCAAAGCGATCGGGCTCATATTTTGTTTAGTCGTGACCTCCAATGACCTCTACACTTTAACGATGGTTTCGTTGACCTTTGACCTTTTTCAAGGTCACAGGTCAGCGTCAAAGGAAAAATTAGACATTTTATATCTTTGACAAAGTTCATCGGATGTGATTGAAACTTTGTAGGATTATTCTTTACATCAAAGTATTTACATCTGTAGCCTTTTACGAACGTTATCAGAAAAACAAGGGAGATAACTAGCCTTTTCTGTTCGGCAACACACAACTTAACGTTGGGCTTTTCTCGGAAACTATAAAAGTGACCGGGCTCAAATTTTATGTGAACGTGACTCATTGTGTTGTGAATAGCAATTTCTTCCTGTCCATCTGATGCCTCATATAATATTCAGAACTGCGAAAGTGACTCGATCGAGCGTTTGCTCTTCTTGTTTCATTGGAATACGGAGAGGAGATCAATGGGGATTTGAAATCCGAACCTGAATATGTAGTTTTGTAACTGTTATATCCCCGAAATCAATAATATACAACTGTTGATTAAAGGGCCAGTCCAGAGCAATTTTTGCCATGTTTATTTTTAGCCGATCTGAATCCCAACCTTCCTTCCTAACTATATTCCACCCAAGTTTTAATCTCCAGGAAGCTAGCATTCCACCACTACTGCACTAGAAAGAAAACCCAGTATTCACGCCCATATGTACTAAATACGCCACTTCTTGGCCAAACAGCACATGTTCATAACTTGTGTAGTTCACAGAATGATCGTATAGTAACAGCGAACCCCCTACTGGCACTGAAACTGCATTGGTGAGCACTCTGTATGCTATGCAGTCGGGGAGACCATCACATATTTAGAAACTGGCGTTCTACCCCCAACAGTAGACCAAACAGCTTGTGCACAACCACACTATCAACCCAAGAAAAATGCACACTTCTAAGTAAATAACTAAGCCCGTATTTCAAATTTTAGGCAATGGGTAGCTATCGTACAGATAATGAAAGCGGTGTCATTCATACCCTCCGCGACAATCACAGCTCAACGCACAGCACGTTCCATCGACCGGCCCATCAGTATTCTATAATAGCGACTGGCCCAGCACTGAGAGAGAGGCTCTCTCTGTATACCAAACCAATCCCCAAAGCTAACGCCTGCCTTGCCTGTGGTCGAGCCGACGGTCAGGCGAATTTCGATTTAAAAGTTTAAAGGTCACTTCCGACGTACACGATCGGAAGATTGTTGGATCGTACAGCGCTTATAAATACTTTTGAGACATAACAAAAATGGTCGCAGACATTTTCCAACGTGAGGATTCCAATAAGCCAATAAAAAGATGTACCTTTAGGTATAGATTTATCTGGCAGGATAAATATTGGTTTAGACATAAATGTTTATCATATTTTTCGTGCTAGCAATTATGGCATCATATTAGGATAATGCATATGTAATACCCACAGGGTAAGTATTGAAAGAAACCAAAATTATAATACATTTGTGGGATTTTCATGCCGGTTTGTATTTAAATTGTTTGACAGGATGCCTCATACCGACCAGACACGGAAAACTCTGACGCAGACTCTGTATCTACCGTGTACTCAATTTTGCCACTTGTACAACCACCCCCTACAAAAGGAAAGGTGTCCTCTTCAAATGAAGGTATTTTTTTCAAAGACAAATAACATTGCCAGGTTTCACATGCATGGCAGGGCCAGACTACCGGGGGGGGGGGGGGGGGGGGGGGTTATGGGGGTTGCGCAACCCCCCCCCCCCCCCAGCCTAATCATGTACCTCACTTATTTAAAACATTTTTTATTATTGTTTATTTTATGCCGTTTCATGCAAGGAGCGACCATTTTCCTATCTCAGAATATAACCTACCCATCAGCTTCAGGGGGCAAAGCCCCCTCACCCCCGCCAAGGGGATGTTCCCCCTAGCCACCACTGGCAAACCCCCCCCCCCCCCCCCCCCCCCCACTCCTCTTAGCCTAGTCCGGCCCTGCATGATACAGTATGACTTTTTTGTGTATAAATAATCTGTTTGTACTGTGCCTGTGTTGAGCGGAAAATTGTTGCCCTGCTTTAGCTCATGTCAACAATTGGACTGACCAGAATTGATTTTGGATTACTGAATAGAAGTGATATCCGATCGGATATCCGACTGTGATATATTTCTTGTAGTACCAGTTCCAGGACCGAATACCAAGTGCATAAATAGCGTAATTTGCGTAAGTGACGGCTCGTGATTGCTATCAATTTTCTCAAAGATGGGGCTTGGCTATCCTATGTTATCCCACGGCAGTGGGGCGGGGATGTAGCTCAGTCGGTAGCGCGCTGGATTTGTATCCAGTTGGCCGCTGTCAGCGTAAGTTCGTCCCCACGTTCGGCGAGAGATTTATTTCTCAGAGTCAACTTTGTGTGCAGACTCTCCTCGGTGTCCGAACACCCCCGTGTGTACACGCAAGCACAAGACCATGTGCGCACGAAAAAGATCCTGTAATCCATGTCAGAGTTCGGTGGGTTATAGAAACACGAAAATACCCAGCATGCTTCCTCCGAAAGCGGCGTATGGCTGCCTAAATGGCGGGGTAAAAATGGTCATACACGTAAATAAAAAGCCGGGGGAGTTTCAGCCCATGAACGAACAAACAAACAAACAAACATCCCACGGCAGTTTACTGATAGCTCAAACTGTCTGTATGTGTTTCTTATTTTCATTATTGACTTTTTAATTTTAAATGTTAGGGAATAAATGGAGAAAATCTATGCAGCAGGTGGTGGTATATTGCCCGCACACTCGGACAATGCTTGTTTTCTTCTTCTTCTAGTCAGTCAGATAGCCAGACAATCAGTTGCTCATTTATATGCACCCATCTTGAAAATAAAACCATAACGGTTTTTAAAAAAGAATAACACACACTATGCATGAATAAATACCAACAGCCTTCAAAGTTCAACCGACAGCCTTATTCTGTGACAAAGTCAGCATAATTATGTTCATTGTTGCGGCAAATTGTCGTCTAGGCGACATTTTGCTGCTCTACATAGTACATGCCTGGCTGGGTTTGAGTCCACTGGTTAGCCCGGTGTCAGAATAATGTGACTGGGTGAGATGAAGCCTGTGCTGCGACATCTGTCTTGTGTGTGGCGCACATTAAATGTCAAAGCAGCACTGCCCTGAGATAACCGAAGGGTGGACTGGGCGGTGAGCAAACAAAGTTAAGTTAAGGGTTTGAGTCCCTTCGAAAGTAGGGTGGATGATGTTTCAGTCTATCCAGGGTCGACTTATGTAAGACTCTTTGTGCCTATTCTCGACGTGTGCATCATATATATGCATGTGAAAAAGATCCTGCTTCACGGTACGATTAGACTGGTCAAAGCAGATACCCAGCATGCACATACATATTGGCATAATCTTTCGAAGGGACTCGGATCCCTTCTATATCTTTTTTTTACATCAATGTTGTGTTCTGTTCAACAGTCGGTGGGAAAGGAGCAACTTCTACTCCAACAGTCGATGGGAAAGGAGCAACTTCTACTTTAACAGTCGGTGAAAAAGGACCAACTTATACTTCAACAGTTGGTGGGAAAGGATCGAGCAACTTCCACTTCAACAGTCGGTGAAAAAGGAGCAACTTCAACAGTCGGTGAAAAAGGAGCAACTTCTACTTCAACAGCCGGTGAAAAAGGAGCAACTTCTACTTCAACAGTCAGTGAAAAAGGAGCAACTTCTACTTCAACAGTCAGTGAAAAAGGAGCAACTTCTACTTCGAAGTGAACTTCTTCAGGGAAATCTGTGTTTACTGTGGAGATTTTGACAGCCATCTGAGAAGACATTTACTACGTAAACATTCTGATGAAGAAGCAGTTGCTCCCATGGGGTCGCCTTCACGCGGCGGGAGTGTTTCCACTAAGCTACCCCACCCCTTTACTTCTCTTCTTTTGTCTTATTTCTGCCTTACCAGTCCTTTCACCTATATTTCCTTCCAAGAAAACTCTCCCTACTATTCCCTGCAGATTTCCGATTCCTTTCTTGTTGTCTTATTTCTACCTGACTGGATCCATCACCTTTATTTCACTTACCAAAAGTCTTCTTTTCCACATCCTTATTTCTTTGCCCCCCGCATGTCGTAAGAGGCGACTAACGGATTCTGTTTCTCCTTTTACCCTTGTTAAGTGTTTCTTGTATAGAATATAGTCAATGTTTGTAAAGATTTTAGTCAAGCAGTAAATAAGAAATGTTAAGTCCTTTGTACTGGAAACTTGCATTCTCCTAGTAAGGTCATATATTGTACTACGTTGCAAGCCCCTGGAGCAATTTTTTGATTAGTGCTTTTGTGAACAAGAAACAACAAGTGGCTCTATCCCATCTCCCCCCTTTCCCCTATCCCATCTCCCCCCTTTCCCCGTCGCGATATAACCTTGAATGGTTGAAAACGACATTAAACACCAAATAAAGAAAAAAAGAAGCAGTTCAAGCTGCATTAAAACTTCCCTGTGGACAAGAACGGGATAGTGCTTTTGCAGCTATTCGCAAAGACGGAATTTTGGACACAAATCGGACGCTGCCAAAAGAAGGCAAGTTCATATGTGAGCGCAACCAGGGAGTTGAAAAACGTGTGATGTGTGGAGGGTGTCATGGTTTTTTTCAGTAAGAAGGGCTCAGGACTCTAGTCAGACTGGTGCTCAGCCCTCTTCTGCTCAGGACTCTAGTCAGACTGGTACCCCCCGCGGGTTAGGGGGAGTCCCATATTGGTTGGGACCAGAAAGAATTTACCCGATGCTACCCAGCATGTCGTAAGAGGCGACTAACGGTTCTGTTTCTTCTCTTCTTTTGTCTTATTTCTGCCTTACCAGTCCTTTCACCTATATTTCCTTCCAAGGAAACTCTCCCTACTATTCCCTGCAGTTTTCCAATTCTTTTCTTGTTGTCTTATTTCTACCTGACTGGATCCATCACCTTTATTTCACTTACCAAAAGTCTTCTTTTCCACATCCTTATTTCTCTGCACCCCGCATGTCGTATGAGGCGACTAACGGATTCTGTTTCTCCTTTAACCCTTGTTAAGTGGTTCTTGTATAGAATATAGTCAATGTTTGTAAAGATTTTAGTCAAGCAGTATGTAAGAAATGTTTAGTCCTTTGTACTGGAAACTTGCATTCTCCCAGTAAGGTCATATATTGTACTACGTTGCAAGCCCCTGGAGCAATTTTTTGATTAGTGCTTTTGTGAACAAGAAACACTTAACAAGTGGCTCTATCCCATCTCCCCCCTTTCCCCTATTCCATCTCCCCCTTTCCCTCGTCGCGATATAACCTTCGTGGTTGAAAACGACATTAAACACCAAATAAAGAAAGAAAGTCAGACTGTTGCTCAGGACTCTAGTCAGACTGTTGCTCAGGACTCTAGTCAGACTGTTGCTCAGGACTCTAGTCAGACTGGTGCTCAGGACTCTAGTCAGACTGGTGCTCAGGACTCTAGTCAGACTGGTGCTCAGGACTCTTCTGCTCAGGACTCTAGTCAGACTAGTGCTCAGCCCTCTTCTGCTCAGGACTCTAGTCAGACTGTTGCTCAGGACTCTAGTCAGACTGGTGCTCAGCCCTCTTCTGCTCAGGGTTCATTGAAAAAGAAAAGAGACTATGTTGTTTGGACATCTGCTGACACTGAATCAGTTTCCTCTTATTTTCAAGTCTTTTTTTACTGCTAAAGGGACAGGCACAAAGGGTAAATTGCCAGGTAAAGATTGTGTACTGAACTTTTTACAATTGCACACTATTTTTTCTGGAAGACATTTCTCCAAAGACAAATTGGTGAAGTTGGTTAAAACCAAAGTGTTCAATGAGCGAACAACACTCAGAAAAACCAGGGCTCAATGTTTGAAACCTTTTGAAGAATTTTCATTGGCCATATATCCAGAAGCTCGCATTCATTTCATGGATAAGTGAATGGGACAAACGTCCGGACCAATGGTCAAGTTTGTGAGGATATGATATTATGAGTATATAGTCACAAATATGTACAAGTTTGTGTATAATTATATGTGTACCGTATTTGACGGATTACAAGACGCACCGTTTTATAAGCCGCACCCCCGACTTTTAACAAAAAAATTGGGACGAGCCACGTATAGGCCACGTCACTATATTAGCCGCCGTCGAAAAAAAAATAATCAGATCGTGTCAATCAATCAAAACAACCAGGCAAACAAAAATTACAGTATTTGGCAAAATCGGCTCGGAGAATAAACAAGTGAAACAAAGAAGAAAAGTGAAAAAGTTTGAAGAAAAATATCACACACACAATTTGTAACCAACACACACATGTAGTCCCGCCCGGAATAAGCTTTTTTGGGATGATTTACAACTTTTGCGCACATTTCGAGCGGACGAAAACACAACATGGCGGCTCTCGCTCCTCCAACTATCGCAAGACACAAAAAAACGAAATCTCGCGCACGCGCGAGATCCTGATACATCCAATGTTTCTCTGTACGGTATCTTGTCACGACGACTTGTTGACAAACGAAGATTCGCGAAAGAAAGAGAAAAGGGCCGAGTCTTGAGTAGAGAGCTAATAAAGTACCGGTAATCGCTAATCGAGCGAAATGAAAATCCGCGGCGACTTCCATTAGGTGAATGCTATTCAAGTTTAGGTAACGTTTTAGCCGCATCTTTTTATAAGCCGCAATGCGATTTTTTTTGAAAAAAAGTCGCGTCTTGTAGTCCGTCAAATACGGTATATATGTACAGTCGCAAGAATGTACAAGTTTGTAAGGATATGACTATTACAGTATAGGTGTGTATGGGCACAAGTATACATACAAGTTTGTAAGGATATATTACCGTAAAATCCCTAGCATAAGCCCACCATCTAGCAAACGCCCACCCCCCACTTTGGGCCAAAAGTTGTGCACAGGGGTAACTACCTAGCAAACGCCCACCCTGCTTTTTTCAAAGAGACTATAGGCTCACTTTCACTAGGATTTGTGCAGCCTGTTCTAAAAGTCATCTTTTTCCCCTTCTTTACCTTTTCGTGTTTCTTTCCTTTTTTCTTATTCTTTGTCCCCTCTCCTCACTCCCACCCATCGTTCATGTTTTTTTGAGTTTCTCTTCTCTTTTTTTCCCTAAGTTTGTGGGTTTTTCTTTCTCAGAAAGATTGGGCCTTTTGAAGACAAAATCCAAGTTCAGTTAACGTTTCATTTCCAAAGACGATCGTGTAATTTCTTCCTTGTACAGAAAGAAAGGGCTTCATTGGTGTTGACATTTCGACATTTCATCAAGTTTCTTTTTCCCGGAATTGTGTTGTTATTGTTTGTCCTTGCAAAGGTCTGGTGATTTTCTTTTTACTTTATAAATTTATATAAATGACTATGCTTGGGTTGTTTTCAGAAGAGCCAGTCCTTTTCTCTCTCTCTCTCTCTCTCTCTCTCTCTCTCTCTCTCTCTCTCTCTCTCTCTCTCTCTCTCTCTCTCTCTCTCTCTCTCTCTCTCTCTCTCTCTCTCTCTCGGTTGGCCTTCTTTGCCTCAAAGTAATTTTTCTTTCTTTTTTCCTTCACTTCTACTCACACGACCTAACTTACATGCTTTCGGGGTTTGTATTCACTCAATTACACGATTGAGCACAAAACTTACTTTGTGCAAAGGGGTCTATCCCTAGCAAACGCCCACCCCCCAATTTTGCCCTAAATCTGTGCACAGGGGGGGTGGGCCTATTCTAGGGATTTTACGGTATGTGTGTGTGTGTTAGACTGTGAAGGAGACATCACATTTTTCAGTGCGTGTGATATTCAGTTGTCCGTAGGCTTTGGTCGCAAGCACAACAGTCTGACTGCTACTGAATTTTCCTGGCTGGTTACCCCTAGTGTGTGTTGTTTACGGTATATGCAGTTCACGTCTCAGCTACTCAAAGTGAACATTGGTTTAAGTAATGGTTAAAATTACGCACACAGAGCCATTCTATGTTAAATCAAGTTATCAAATATCAACGAATCAAATCAGAGAGAGGTTGAGAGACTAAGTCAAAGAAAGGGACTGTGACTGTGAGACAGTAATTAGTCAAGGGACAGAGTAAAGCGAGGGACCGGACGGTTCTCATGCTCGCAGACATTCACGAACAAGGATACAGAACATTTGCGATTGTATGCCTTTTAATTCTATGAATATTTTCTGCAATTGCACATACCTGTCAAGTACTTTTGGCCTCTGACCATAGTAAATGGCATAAGAAACCATAGTTGGGGATCAAAAACCATAGTTAATGCGTGGATCAGGATGTGGTTAAACACACAAATTCAACTTCTCACGCATACACACTAAACCAATCAGATTGTTTTTCGCAAACTAAAAGTAAAACACATAAATTCCTTTCTGCACAAACTGCTCTTTATTTACCACTACATGTAATACATTTACACTGCACTCTTGTTCGTTCATTTTTGTTGTCACTTGTCACTTGTGTTCTTAGTTGTATTCATCTGTGCAAATGCTCCCATGGGGTCGCCTTCACGCGGCGGGAGTGTTTTTACCAAGCTACCCCACCCCTTTACTTCTCTTTTTTTGTCTTATTTCTGCCTTACCAGTCCTTTCACCTATATTTCCTTCCAAGAACACACTATTCCCTGCAGTTTTCCAATTCTTTTCTTGTTGTCTTATTTCTACCTGACTGGACCCATCACCTTTATTTCACTTACCAAAAGTCTTCTTTTCCACATCCTTATTTCTCTGCACCCCGCATGTCGTAAGAGGCGACTAACGGATTCTGTTCCTCCTTTTACCCTTGTTAAGTGGTTCTTGTATAGAATATAGTCAATGTTTGTAAAGATTTTAGTCAAGCAGTATGTAAGAAATGTTTAGTCTTTTGTACTGGAAACTTGCATTCTCCCAGTGAGGTCATATATTGTACTACGTTGCAAGCCCCTGGAGCAATTTTTTGATTAGTGCTTTTGTGAACAAGAAACACTTAACAAGTGGCTCTATCCCATCTCCCCCCTTTCCCCTATCCCATCTCCCCCCTTTCCCCTGTCGCGATATAACCTTCGTGGTTGAAAACGACGTTTAAAACACCAAATAAAGAAAGAAAGAAAGAAATCTGTGTAAATCTTTGCTTTGTCAATCATGCTGCCAGTCACCTTAAAATCATGGCAGCATGCATCAGAGTTAATTTTGACCTGCAAGAAGGCAGTCAGTGTGTCAGCTCCCAGACTGTGATCCAGCACGTAAAGGTGTTGCAGGGTTTCACTGCCAAATGGAAATTTATTCAACATTTTCCTCACACAGGCCACGTAGAACTGGCGCACATCATGCCAGAACTTCTGTTGTGTTGCTGGTGCAAGCTCCTCCTCAGAAATGAATGAACGGCAGTCCATGCCAGCAAAAAAAATTTAAAATAAATAAATAAAAAAATTTTTAAAAAAATAAATAAAAAAAAAAGGCTGAAAATGCGTATGGTTTGAGGTATACGACGTAGGACCCAAAAAACACCGAAAAACCGTAAGAATTACGCAGAATGCGTAGGACTTGACAGGTATGAATAGCATGCTTTTTTATGAATGTCAAAAACTACTATTTAGTATCTTGTTTAGATTTCCTCACAGTATTGATTTTATATATGTCGTCTTTTATACGCCATATGTCTTAATATTGCTTGCTTTTGTGTATATATGTATTTCTGTGCAAAATCGTTTGGGTTATTAACTTATTGTTTCTCAATTTTTCTTCACTTCGTTTATCTCCCGCAGTGGGGCACTGCGGTTATGAAATTAAAGGCCCCTTCTGTTTTTGGAACCGCAGGAGCTTTCTAGTTTGCTGTTAGGTAGATTTTTGGTTCCTCTTTCCTGTCATGCTCTCTTTTTCTTCATGAATTCTTTTCTTTTTTCTGCCTTCTTGCTCATTCACCTGTATTTTTTCCAAAAATCTCTTCTCTTGCCGCTTGTCTCGCGATTCATGTATAGTTTAATCTGTTAGTGTTCTGATGTAAGTCCAGCAGTAGATAGGTTAAGCCTATTTTAACATACTGGAAACTGGTAATCTTCCAGTAGGTATTAATTTAGTTTTACTAAAGCCTGCTGGGACACAAGTAATGGGTTAGTGCATTTGTAAACAGGAATCGCTTGACAAGTGGCCCCCTTCATCCCCCCCTTCCTCGTCCTGATATGGCTCTGCGTAGTCGGCTGGACGTTAAGCAACAAATAAACAAACAAACAAACAAAACAAATGTAATCGGTCAGTGTTAGTCTGTCCGGCCGGCCGGCCGGCCGTAGACACCACCTTAACGTTGGACTTTTCTCGGAAACTATCAAAGCGATCGGGCTCATATTTTGTTTAGTCGTGACCTCCAATGACCTCTACACTTTAACGATGGTTTCGTTGACCTTTGACCTTTTTCAAGGTCACAGGTCAGCGTCAAAGGAAAAATTAGACATTTTATATCTTTGACAAAGTTCATCGGATGTGATTGAAACTTTGTAGGATTATTCTTTACATCAAAGTATTTACATCTGTAGCCTTTTACGAACGTTATCAGAAAAACAAGGGAGATAACTAGCCTTTTCTGTTCGGCAACACACAACTTAACGTTGGGCTTTTCTCGGAAACTATAAAAGTGACCGGGCTCAAATTTTTTGTGAACGTGACTCATTGTGTTGTGAATAGCAATTTCTTCCTGTCCATCTGATGCCTCATATAATATTCAGAACTGCGAAAGTGACTCGATCGAGCGTTTGCTCTTCTTGTAGTTATTGTTAATTTCTTTAAGCTACAGTTACAATTGTTTGAGTTCTTTAAATGAACATTCTAAAGTTTCCTTGAGTGTCAATAAAATGATAAATATTTGTACAACTTTGTTGCATGTTTCTGACTGTGAACATAGATTGTGTTGCATGTTTCTGACTGTGAACATAGATTGTGTTGCATGTTTCTGACTGCGAACATAGATTGTGTTGCATGTTAGTTTTGTTACTGTAAATTTATTAATGCTTGACCAGCACGGTTAGCCTAGTGGTAAGGCGTCCGCCCCGTGATCGGGAAGTCGTGGGTTCAAACCCCGGCCGGGTCATACCTAAGACTTTAAAATTGGCAATCTAGTGGCTGCTCCGCCTGGCGTCTGGCATTATGGGGTTAGTGCTAGGACTGGTTGGTCCGGTGTCAGAATAATGTGACTGGGTGAGACATGAAGCCTGTGCTGCGACTTCTGTCTTGTGTGTGGCGCACGTTATATGTCAAAGCAGCACCGCCCTGATATGGCCCTTCGTGGTCGGCTGGGCGTTAAGCAAACAAACAAACAATTAATGCTTGCATTTGAAATTCCAGTGACATTAACAGTGCTACCACACAAATGACAGAAAAATAAAACAACAACAATAATTACCATATTTTCTCAATACATGTAAATTGTAATAGGGTGTCTAAAGGTGATCCATGATAAGTTTCATCCCGTCGGGTTTAAACGTACTGAATATTATCCCGACAGGACCGAGTCATCCCTAGTTTGCGAGGTTGTGCTGTTCACATGGGCAGAGATTTTGATTTGACTTGCCGCCGACTAAAATCGCTTGAAAGTTGGTCACAAGTTGGTTGCAAGTCTTCCATGTGAACAGCACTTTATCGTGTATCTAAGTCATCCGATTGTTGCTTTAAAGCCCCCTTTTCCCTTTTATGACAATAGGCGACTTGCACTATCGGCCTGCACCGCCAAATCGCGCGATAAATCTGCCATAACTTTCATGGCCTTGCGAGATCTGCCGCAAAATGGGGGCATGTCCGGATAGCTCAGTGAGAGTTTGCAGACACTTCGCCTTGACAATTCATAATTTTCATAAAATTGTGAATTTTCAATGTGAAAAGTGTGCTGCAGCAATGATAGCCGCGAGAATAATTCGAAAGTTCGTTCAAAGCACCCAAGCATAGCCCATGCAAAAAGAAAAGGCAATCGAGTTTTTTTTTAAAACATTTATTTCACACAAGCCAGAAAACACCAGTGCTTGTGAGAGCAAAACGTTTGCCCGCAGCGAAGTGAACTTTCCTTCTCTTTCACACTCGAGAGCTATTGAAGCGGGGTATTGTGCAAGTTGGTTATTCTGTATTAGGTTGTCCAAAAACACATACTGTTGAGTTCAATCATAATTCTGTCAATGATGCGTTTCATAATCATATACCAGTCGGTTTTTTTTCTTGTCTGGAATAAAGACTTTTTTCAGCATTACCAGGCTATTCATGGTCTCATGGATCTGTTCCCGTTATAACACCCAAGTTAAGCAGCGAGGGGGCTAAGATGCGGATGGATGACCGTCTAAAAGGGCGTAGATTACTGCATATATATCTCTTCACCTATAACAAATGATTTCCTTCTTCACTTCGGCCTTGTTAAGATTTCATTGGTTTCAATTTGAAAGTTAAAGAAAATTTCATAAATTATGTTACAAATATGCAGTGTTAGGAATAAGAATACAAACATATAGAGGAAGTTCTTTTGGGTGCAGTGAACAACAAATGTAAACTCTCTTGTTGGTATGTTTTAAAAATCTAAACGGTTCATACTTTCAATCTTGTAGGTAGGTTTATGTTCGCAAGTTCACATAAAATCATTTATGCAACAAATTCAGACTCACCTAATTTAGCCAAAACGATATATGACAAAATGTTGCATCAGTTGATTGATGTCAACGGAGGGACGATACTGCCTTCCGTGAAACATAATTATTTTTAGCCACCAAGCTCACCACTGAAAGCTAACATTATTTTAAACCTGGACAATTACCGGTAGCTCAGTTCGTAGAGCACTGGACTTGTGATCGGAAGGTCGCAGGTTCGAATTCGGGCCGGGATGGACACGGGTCAACTTTATGTGCAGACCCAGAGACGGAAGCCATGTCCCACCCCCGTGTCATCACAATGGCACGTAAAAGACCTTGATCATTCTGCCATAAGTGCAGGTGGCTGAATACACCTAAACACGCAGACACCTGGGTAGCGCGACTCCGTTGCTGCTAGCTTTCCACTGGGAGGAAACGACCCGAATTTCCCAGCAATCACCACAAATACATACTTTCAAGGTTGATTATTTATTGACAGAAGACTTATTTACAAAAATAAAAAAACTGCAGATATATGATTTGTCATGGTGGCCCTAAGGTTTTTTGAACATATAATAATAATAATAATAATAATAATAATAATAATGCAAACTTTTATAGCGCTATTCTAGAAAAATGTCTACTCTTAGCGCTTTACAATACATACATCGACCAAGCATACTATACACGCACAGGCAAAGAAACCGACCAAACATAACCAACAAACTATACATGCACAGGCAAAGAAAGCGACCAAACATACAATACACGCACAGGCAAGATAACGACCAAACATAAACAAACATACTATGACCAAACATAACCAACATACTATACGCGCGCAGGCAAAGAGAACAATCAGCACATGTAATAATTACTGACAACTAATAATGCAGGCATACAATGACAGTGACCAACCTTAACCCAACCTTAATGGTCACCCCAAACCCCCTTATATGTTCAAAAAACCTTAGGGCCACCATGACAAATCATATATCTGCAGTTTTTTTATTTTTGTAAATAAGTCTTCTGTCAATAAATAATCAACCTTGAAAGTATGTATTTGTGGTGATTTACTTACAATTTCATTGATAAATATCCAATAAAGTAATGAAAATGAAATGAAAAGTCTTCTGTCAATAAATAATCAACCTTGAAAGTATGTATTTGTGGTGATTTACTTACAATTTTTCATTGATAAATATCCAATAAAGTAATGAAAATGAAATGAAAAAATGAAAATGAATTATTTGATATATTTTCTGTTAGATCAAAGTGGGCCGATCTGTACCTTTAAAGGGGCATTCTAGAGCAATGTTTGCTAAGTTGTTTATTAGCTGCTCTTACTTTCAATCTTGTAGGCAGGTTTTTCTCTGTAAAACCCCCTTTTCTAACTAATGATAAATGATAATTAATTTTAGCCACCAAACTCCCTACAGAAAGCTACAACATTCTTTTTAAGCCTGGACACATTTTTTATATATATCTGGTGACCTTAAATCCCCCTTTTCAAAAGGGTGACTTAAGGTTGGGTTAAGGTTGGTCACCCCAAACCCCCTTATATGTTCAAAAAACCTTAGGGCCACCATGACAAATCATATATCTGCAGTTTTTTTATTTTTGTAAATAAGTCTTCTGTCAATAAATAATCAACCTTGAAAGTATGTATTTGTGGTGATTTACTTACAATTTCATTGATAAATATCCAATATATTTACTGGGAACCTTAAAATCCCTTTTTGGAGCGGGAGACCTAAGTTCCCATTTATAGTTATATATATATATATATATATATATATATATATATATATATATATATATATATATATATATATAAAACATCAGAAATTGTGAAAGAAACAATTGAAAGTCAGCAGAGACTTTCTTCCGAGATTTGTTAAAATCTCTTAGCAGAGATAGAGAGAGAAATAAGTATCCCTTCACAGACAGCCTATTGGGAGCATCAGACCCTCCTCAAGGGGGACCGAGATTTACAGAGCAAAGTCCCTTTGTGGGGGACGTATCGCAAGGTAATCTAGTCCTCAGGAGGACCATTGTATTTGTACCTAGACCAGACACGTGTTTCGACACTATTGTGCCTCATCAGTGGTCTGGTGGTACTGATGGCGAGAGTTGTCAACCCATGGTATCCAACTAAGAAGCAAACCATTCTCTGAATGGTAGCTTCTGTTGGCATGGGAGACTACCCTCATCTGACAACCCCAAGAGGATATATATATATGTATATAAATATGTGACCCTCCACCACGAAATGAGTCGCATGTCACCTTTGCATGATTGTCATATTTGTACATTTTCTTGAAGAGTTTTTTATGCTCTATCCAGTGGTGAAACCCGTCTTAGAAAAGAGCGAGTTATATATTTGAGTTATAAGCCTGTGACTAAGGTGACCCTCACACTGTTACCAGACACTCCCCGGACTTGCATTAAGCCTAGCGCAGAACCGCGCGAGGTGACATGCGACTCATTTCGTGGTGGAGGGTCATATAAATATATGTGTGCCTTCTCAGGTAGTCGTATTTGGAAATCAGACCCTTCTTGTGGGATCCGAGATTT
>NC_090252.1:46725635-46730635 GCF_037325665.1 Littorina saxatilis
CCCCCCAAAAAACCAAAATCCACCAATAACTCCCTAACCGTGTGTTTGACTGGTCCCAATTTTTGTAAGGACCGTCTCAGGAATGTATCGAACCTGTTCACCAAGTTTGGTGACGATCGGTCCGTTCATTCTTGAGATCTACTTGCGAACACAAACAAACACACAAACATACAAACAAACACACACACAAACAAACAAACAAACACATCGACCGAAACCTATACACACCCCTATACCGGGGGTGTAATAATGATCATATCGTCAAGGTGAATAATGTCTTTACAACAAAACATTGCAAGTGTCAAAGATATATCATTATTGTATTTATTACTACTCAGAAAGCCAATTGCTTACGTTTGTGCTTTGCTGAAGCTGATGGCAGAGCGAGTATTGGATTGGATTTGTTTTATACAATGTAGAAACGCTTTCGAAAAAAATCAAATTCAGGTTGTAAATAGATACAAATATTTAGAAATAAATCAGTTAGGTTCACTATTCAAAACACGGACACACCGACACAGACACAGACACACACACACAGACACACAGACACACACACACACACACACACACACACACACACACACACACACACACACACACACACACACACACACACACACACAGAAGCCGTATATATATGTATAGGTTACAACACGAGTGGTTTTTTATATGGCTTGTATTTCAGTCAAGACCCAGCGGATGAATATCATCGGGAGGCACGAGCCTCTGACGAGTGAATCCCGATGATATTCCCGCTGGGTCTTGACTGAAATACAAGCCATATAAAAAACCACGAGTGTTGTAATCTGTATATCCCATTCTACCATCAAACACAAAGTGTAGACTACTAGCGGCACTGTTGCGATCTGTGCAGGGTAAAACTGTTGCCAGCGAGACTTAGCCCTTTTGCAACCTTAAACTAAGTGACCGTCGCTGAAAAAATAAAACGAATGAGTGCATCGATAAGTACGCGGTAACACTACGTTCAGACCATTTAAAAGCTTTAAGTAAAGGTTCATAAGTTGCAAGAAAGTAATGAAGTCGAATAGAAATTAATTTAGTTGAAGCGCACAATTCTTTTGTTTTGCGTTTCAGGTCGGCAGAACGGGCGAAACGGGTTTGGGACCCATTTGGCTTACTCGATTCAGAATCGATTCCACGTTGTTTTTCTCGAACGTGTGTAATTAGGCTTATTGATAGAGAAGTAAATTTTAGGGAACAAATATGTAGGTTTAGATTTAACCATTTGCTCCCTATTTGAAATGTATCTACGTGATAAACTGTTTTGCGAGTGTGTTTGCATGGATGAACTTAAACTGGTATGGGTGTGAGGAAAACGCGACCGACACGTCTGTCACCGCCGATTGATTGCATTTTGAAGGAATATGACTGGATTACGGAAAAATATGTGGACTTACTGCAGAGCCAGGCAAAAGAGTAGACTTGCTCGCAAAACACGTGAAACAGCCGATGTTTGATAGCTGAAGGCGCACACCAAAACACACTACCGACAGATTCTCAAAAGTCGTCTGCTAACGATGCAAGGGGAGGGTACTCGTGTTTTTGTTTTGGTTCGCTAGCATCTGGTTATCTTGTAAGTTGAATGTTCGTTTTTTTCGACCTACATTGCTTTCATAATGAAAGAGACTTTTGCTTATTGCATCTCATACATCAGATCAGTTCTGAGATTCATTTTTGCGTGCAACTGATATGGTTTTCTGAGCCGTGCAATACGATTTTAGAACTTCATACAAATGTGTCACATTGTTCGGCGCGAGGTCAAAGGTCGGGAGGAAAGTAGTCCTTTGCCCAAATCGGAATCTGCACTATCATATATTTTTTGGAGTCCATGATGTATTTATTGAGCTATAAAAATACAACATATATACCCATACTGAAGTAACAGAGACAAAGAAGGGAGGTCATGGGATATATATCTATATCTATATCTATAAATATATAGAGATAGATGACAGTGTATTTTTCGCGTGGCTATAAATTGATTCGACCTTTTCACTTTTACAGTGAGGACAACTTTGGGGTGCAAGGAAAGCGTTCTGGACAGTGCAGTGACCTAAAAATAGTAACGGAACGGTAATATCCGCGCGCCACACGAAGGAAGGGAGATAAACGCTGAAAACACTGGAAAAGATAAGGAAGAGTTACTGGGAATGGATCCAGATAAAAACCAAAATCGGTTCAGCGCTGCGCGCTGAGAGCACGTGTTGAAATATCTCATCGACCAGGTTGTGTCCGGGGTGTACCTGAATATGGCCACCAAATTTGAAACAGATCCATCGAGAACCTTGGCCGCGCATCGCGAACAGACAGACAGACAGACAGACAGACAGACAGACAGACAGACAGACAGACACAAGTCGGATATATATATATATATATATATATATATACTAGAATGAATACCCGCTTCGCCGGGTAGCCGGCTTCGCCGGGAAGAAGTACTTAGAGCCGTACGCCGGCTTCGCCGGGTCCGAACAATGGACCCGCCAAGCTTAGGTCCCTCCCAGATTCGTGGAATGGGAACAGCACGAAAATGATTCAGTGGCCATAATGCCATTCCTGACCATATCGAGTCCCATCCTTGTCGACGAATGTAACCGTGTTAATCACCTTTGGAGGCGAACTCCACTCAAACAGGACTGAGCAAGTTAGAGCTTATCTCTAAGCCCTTTTGAACTGTTATGGCTTCTCAAAGGAAGGCCAGTACATAAAATTACACAAAAGCCGCCAGACCACATCACAAACAGAACTGAACAATGCACAGGTGTAGCTCACATAGAGACACACAGACACACACACACACACACACACACACACACACACACACACACACACACACACACAAACACAGAGAAGCCGTATCTATAGAGAGATAGATGACAGTGTATTTTTCGCGTGGCTATAAATTGATTCGACCTTTGCACTTTTACAGTGAGGATACTTTACGGGTCCAATTTACGTTCTGGACATTGCGGTGACCTTCTAAAAATAGTAACAGAACGCCGGGAATATCCGAAGACGCCCCACTCATATAGTGCACCATACGAAGGAAGGGAGGTAAACGCTGAAAACCTGGAGAAGATGAGAAGATAAGGAAGAGTTACTTATAATGGTGAAATGAACACAAAAACCAAAATCATTTCAGCGCTGCGCGCTGAGAGCACGTGTTGAAATATCTCATCGATGATATTGTGTCCGGGGTGTAGCTGAATACGGTGTCCAAATTTGAAAAAGATCCACCGAGAACTTTGGCTTTGGTGTGTCGGTATGGGGGCCCGGGTAGCTGAGGTGGAACCAAAATAGCTGAGGTGGAACCAAAATCGGTTCAGCGCTGCGCGCTGAGAGCACGTGTTGAAATATCTCATCGATGAGGTTGTGTCCGGGGTCTCTCTGAATAAGCCCACCAAATTTGAAGCAGATCCATCGAGAACTTTGGCCGTGCATCGCGAACTCACAGACAGACAGACAGACAGACAGACAGACGGACAGACACAAGTCGTATATATATATATAGATAGCATATCTTGTTCTGTACAAATAAAATAACTTGTTAAATAGCTTGACAAAATAGGTTCCAAAATGGGGCCACCATTATGCCACTTCAACATTTTTTGGAACGCAACTATGATTTTATCAAATAGTGCTATCAGAAAATGAAGAAAAATAGCACTAGTATTTGACCTCAACAATGTTCTTGAGTAGTTCTTAAGATCTGCATGCTTACAGGGGTGTTCGAACACCGAGGAGTGTCTGTACACAATTGACTCGGGGCAATGATCCCATGCCGAACGTGGGGGTCAAATTCACGCCTGATATCAGCGCGACTAAAGACTGAGATATCGGCCGGCTTGGCACAAACACTTTAACTAATTTTAAGAACACCTTATCATCAGGATGTTTGCAACAACAACAATACGTTGTGAAATAGAGCATCTTACACTAGCATTCACATATATGTTACAGTCAATAAGTGAAATTAGTCATTAAACATATAATGACTGAAAATGTTAGTCATTACGTGTATAGCTAACATCTCTACAATATTCATCCTGGAACACTGGATACAGACCTTTTACAATTGAGACTGACTAGCCCTTGTTCTAAGCGAACCGCAAGCATGTTTGTTTAAAATTATGAGCATACTTAAAGAGACAGCTAACTGGCAGTCTGACGACTGGTGAAGGCTGAAACATAATGATATTGTCCTGTGGGCAAAATGACACTGGGCATTGGGTTTAGAGGACCGTTAATTACAGTTCATCGTCATTATCCCCAAGATAGAAAATCAATTTAAGACAGGTTTTTCATCGCTGCATCCACTCGTCTGGCTTTGTGTAATGAAGTCGAAATCAGAGTGATCAAATGAATCGGGAACGTCTGTCCTTGCTCTAAAACTGCTGTTGCATTTGTTATGGTCTATACTACAGCATCACCTGCTTGACTATATCGGGCAAGTGCAAGACGATTACAAACTATCTGTGTCTACTTGTCTCTGGAACATCACTCTTGGTAAGCCTGAATAATTGTATACTACAAACTCAAGGTTTAAACAGGAAGCAAATCCGAGGGTCGGTTCTTGTCGTCATCTTGAACAAGCAGGCTAGAATGAAAGCAATAACGTGCCAGGTCAAATTCAGACTTGTCTGAACAGGATCACCACATGCGCACACAGACACACACACACACACACACACACACACACACACACACACACACACACTAACACACACACACACACACACACACACACACACACACACACACACACACACACACACACACACACACGCACACACACACACACACACACACACACGTACACACACAGTGCCTTGTTCACTATATTTAGGGTTGCAGAAATCGTGTCTGCAACCCCACTTATGTTTCGCATTTGTCTCCGTGTGCATTAATTAAGCTGTAGTTATCTACGTATGTGCATTTTGTTTTTGTTTCCAGTGCAATTTATGTATTGCATT
>NC_090252.1:46733135-46745635 GCF_037325665.1 Littorina saxatilis
CATAGTGACTTGAAAAGCTCGAGCGATTTTGTACTAATGTTTGCATATTTCCTTTGTGTTTTTTGGATCATTCGATCACGCCCACCATGGCCCGTCGAGATATGACAGAGACACAGACAGAAAGCCACCCAGCCAACCAGGCTAGCAGACAGACAGGCAGATAAAAAAAGAGCGACAGTGAGATAGAGATAGAGATAGAGAGACAGACAAACAGAAAGGCAGACAGAGACAGAAAGACAGGCTGGCAGATAGACAGCCAGAGCAAGAATGTTGGGTTGCCTATTAGCAAAATGAATCAAACGCGGACTGCACTGCAAAGTCAGACTTGGTACTTTTCGTGATCCCAACACCTCAAACTTCTTATGATTTTTTTTCACTTTCTTTCATATGTGGCTGGCGTGGCGGGTTGGTAGTGTGTCGGACCCAAAAATTTAAGATGTTCAGCTCAAATCAACTTCTTTTTACATTTAGTCAAGTTTTGACTAAATGTTTTAACATAGAGGGGGAATCGAGACGAGGGTCGTGGTGTATGTGTGTGTGTGTGTGTGTGTGTCTGTCTGTCTGTCTGTGCGTGTGTGTGTGTGTGTAGAGCGATTCAGACCAAACTACTGGACCGATCTTTATGAAATTTGACATGAAAGTTCCTGGGAATGATATCCCCGGATATTTTTTTTCCTTTTTTCAATAAATACCTTTGATGACGTCATATCCGGCTTTTTGTAAAAGTTGAGGCGGCACTCAAGCGTAACAAGGCAAGGAAAGACAAGTCAAAGGATGTTATTCAAGAAACCCCATGGGGGTACATGAAGAAAAGAAATACAAATACAAGAAAAAGAAAGAAATGCAAACTGATTAAACATATACATTCACTCATTCTGATGGAGAAAACAAACAACAGAAAACAAATAAGGATTTCATAACACAAAAATAAATATTCACGGGTAATGGTTTTATCCATATGTACATATCATTGCGTAGACAAAACAAACATTAAGTGATGATATCATGTTAATATATCAGCACCAATTTTGAATTCTTATAACATGTATTTTATAAAGTGTGTTAATGTTAACACAACTTTGTTTCTTTGATTTGGAAAACAAAAGTTGGAACTTAATTACATTAGGATTATTGCGATACTGATATGGACTACATTTTGTTCTATGTTCACTAAACAAAACTGCAATTTAACACATAATGGAATTCATCACCAATATCGCCATTACTACACTTTACACACACTCGTTCATTCTGTAATACATTCATAAACCTTCCTTTCTGAATAGGCAGCTTGTGATTTAGCATTCGAGAACGCACACATAATAGTCGCAAATTGTTTGGTAATACTTTCAAATAGTTTCCAAACATTAATGTATATATGTTTATAAAGCCAATAATTAATTACAAAACGCATCACTGGAATTTATATCAGAAAACCACATCGGCACATACTGGTCTTTTAAACACTGTAATGTGTTCAACTTAAAACAGTGGCTTGAACAATTAAGATTCCACTGGTTTATCCACATTCCACTTTAAGCCAAGGTTATTAAGAGTTACCTCAATACAGTTCCAATAGGGTGATTTGTAAATATCCTCTACATACAGACGATACCAAAAAAATGGTAAATTGTACTGGAAACCTTTATTGGCAATTATCATTCAACAACTTGAACCAAAAATGTAACATTCTGTGAATATCCAATGGGTACTGTCGAATTTCACCATAAACCCTATTGTTGGGAGTTGATTTTCTCAACTTCAAAACAATTGGATCAAATCGTAATTGCAATGTTGACGCTAACTTTAACATTCTTGGACACCATACTTCGCATCCATATAATAAAGTAGCCACAATCATCATGTCAAACAATTACAACTGACAATCTAAAGGTAACATTAATTGTTTACATCTGTTCAAAAAACCAAACATAGCCCTTGAGGCTTAATCATATCAACATTTTTGGGGCAACATCAAATGTATTATCATAATTAATATACAATCCTAAATACTGAAATAAAAAAATAAAAAAATTGTTATGGAAAGCCCAAGGGGATCTGCGAATGGAAACGCGAGAAGCACTGTCGCTTTAATTCAGAGTGTATCACAGCGGGAGGGCGGTGGACGCGACTCAATGCACGTGATCCATACGTGGCAGTTCATTGCTATAAATTAGCAACTTTCCTGCTGCGGGATTGTCGAGTTTCACCCATCCAATTAAGGCTGTCTCGTGTAAGTATGAGATCTGTATATCGAATAGTTGTTTGCACTTTAAAGGCTTACTAACTCGCTCCCGTGTTTACGATGTGTAGTTTGCCCACAATCGATGTCAAATGCATCATAAGGCCATATAATGACGATATGTCGCAATGCGCGGACCATATACATGCATTACAGCTTGTTCTAGCCTCTGAAAAAGTGAGGATGTCAACAAAGACGCGGAGTTATTTCCCTTGCGTCAACGTTACCTCTGTTGGCAAATCTAGATCAAAATAAAAATTCAAATATCTCAACATTTAAGGGGTCCTAGACCACAATATCTTGCAGGGAACTTAATTTAGCATGTCTCCAGCTGTGGGTAAAGCAATTAGCGTGAATAGTCATCAGCTTTCTATGCCTTTAAGTGTGATGTTCATCTCGGCAAAAAAGACAACTTTGAGAAAAAAAAGCAAGTGTATTGACGCCTGTCAGTGAGCAGGGATATGTGTTGACGAACATTTCTTCTCTTTTGTGTATTAACTAGATACATGCGAAAAGACTCATTTGTGTGTGGGATAAAAGAAATGTGAGCATTCTTGGTAAATTGTGTACATTTACAACGTTTGTTCTGCCACATTTTGTATATATCATGCAGGCACAGATTGTACCAGACGACGTTTTAGTTGAAATTAACAGGTTAATGTTTCGCTTCGTGTGGCAGAAACAAATATTGCAATACAAAAGTTGTTTTGAAATAGTGAAAAGAACAGTTTTATGTAACGAGGTAAAGCAAGGTGGATTGACCATGATTGATCTGCGACATATGCAGTGTTCCTTTTTGTTAAGCTGGGTTGTGAATTTAACTCTGTCAAACGAAGACCAGAAATGGTCATGGCTGCCAAAAGCACAGTCTTCCCGTTTTGGGGGTCGCTTTGAATAGTTTGTTGCAAACAGTAATAGCAAAAACGAAGAAGCTTGGAAAAGTATTCCACTCAGTATGTTCTCCAAACTCGGAAAAAATCTATGCTGCTTTCAAGCAAACGTCAAACCAACCTTATTTAAAGGGTTGGGGTTTATTACAAACAAGTTCTGGAAAAGCGTTTTAGAATGTTGGCTTGACAACCATGAAAAGATATTACCATGCTGGAGAATTTATGCCTATGGAATAACTCTCTAATTGCTTATCGTGGCAAGACAATGTTTCTACGTGATTGGGTTACATCTGATATATGCTATGTGAAGGATTTATACGAGAATAATATGTTTTTACCATTTCACAGGATTTGTGAAAGAGTTGGGCATAAACCAACAAGACTATTTGAATATGGGGCAATTCGCACAGCAATAGCATCCTTTTTTTTGAAGATGAATGATAATGGAATACAAGCTATGAAGGTAATGGATTATCAAAAAATAAGTACATTTAAACCCAGGCAGTTTCGTAAATTAATGGTAGACGCTTATCAAACTGAGACTATTGCAGTCAGTTTCTGGAAAAGAAAGATGGGAATTGAAATAAACAAGGACATTTGGCAGATAGCAAGCAACGCATCAAAAGAAGTAAGATTAAGACTGCTACACTGGAAAATAACTCATAACATTTATCCAACGAACATTATATTGTATAAAATGGGCATTGCTGAGAGTATTAGTTGTACACATTGTACAGAAGAGACAGATTATATCGAACATTTCTTTTATTATTGTAGAAAAATAAGCAAAGTGTGGAATCTTGTTGAAGAAGCCTTCTTCACCGCTTGTTCAAAAAGAATTCATATTGATGTGCGGGATGCCCTATTTGGCCTAGTTAAAAGGAATTCTATTTCATCTGCTGAAGCAAACTATGTCAATTTGCTGATCTTGATTGCAAAAATGTGCATAGGTATTTATAGATACGGTACCCCTTTAGAGATCGGATGTATTTTTGAGAAAGAGTTAAGATTAAGAAAAATAATTGACTTGTGACTCGCATATATGTTGCTATCTGTGAAATTGAAATAAAAAAACGTTAGGTAACAAAAGGAGAAATGATGACGGAAGAAAATATAGGACAAAATGTAAAAAAAAAATAGGTGGAGAGAGAGAAGATAGAACGAGAGGAGACAGTGAGAGAGAGAGAGAGAGAGAGAGAGAGAGAGAGAGAGAGAGAGAGAGAGAGAGAGAGAGAGAGATTGGCAGATTATGGGAGAGAGGGGAGAGAGAGTCCGACAGAGTATGGGGGAGAGGAGAGAGCGAGAGAGAGAGAGAGAGAGAGAGAGAGAGAGAGAGAGAGAGAGAGAGAGAGAGAGAGAGAGACGAAGCACAAAAAAAGAAGAACAAAGAAGAAGACGGAAAAATCCGAAGAACAAAATTCAGAAAAAAACAGACAAGTCGCGATCGAAGAGAAAGAAAGTGGATGCAGAGAAAGACGGACTAGGGAGTGAGTGAGAGAGAGTGAGAGAGAGAGAGAGAGAGAGAGAGAGAGAGAGAGTGAGAGAGAGAGAGAGACAGAGAGACAGAGAGAGAGAGAGATGTTGTGTGGACAAGTATGAGAAAGAGAGAGAGAGAGAGAGAGAGAGAGAGAGAGAGAGAGAGAGAGAAAGAGAGAGGAGAGAGAGAGAGGGTAAATGTAAATAAAATAAAAAATTAAAAAATTGTCCATGATCTGTTTACTGTCCATTGAGTGTGAAGCTGAGAGAAAGAGTGAGACTGAAGGAAAACAATAATAACTTAATAAGAATTAAAATGATAATAAAAAAATAAAAAATAAAAAATAAAAAATTCCGATATAAAAAAAACAAAAAACAACCACGCACATGTGTGATTAACAATGTCTGATCTCCTAAAAAAAAAAGAGAGAAAAAAAAAGAAGAAAGAAAAAAAAAAAAAAAAAGAAAGAAAAAAAAAAAAAAAAAAAAAAAGTAATAGCAAAAATTGTAAGGGATTGGATGATATTAAATCGGAATGTTGGTCCTCTGTGTTGAAGGCATGGCTTGATAAAAACCAAGTCAGTGAGGATTAACAACATCTTCTCCGAACCCCTGACGCTCAACACTGGGACACCACAAGGGTGCGTTCTGTCTTCTCTCCTTGTCAGTCTCTTTACCAACGACTGTGTCTCCACCAACCCTTCTGTCATGGTGCTCAAGTTTTCCGACGACACAACGGTTGAGGGTCTCATCAAGGACTCTGACGAGTCGGCTTACAGATCCTAAGTGGAGCGGCTGGTAGCGTGGTGCTCAGACAACAACCTGGAACTCAACGTCTCGAAGACCAAGGAGATGATAGTCGACTTCCGAAGGAAGAAAATACCCATCACACCGCTCACCATCAACGGAGAAGTGGTAGAGCAAGTGGAGTCGTTTAAATTCCTTGGCACTACCATCACCAGTAGCCTCAGCTGGGAAACCAACATAGTGGGCATCGTTAAAAAAGCACACCAGCGCCTGTACTTCCTCAGACAACTGAGGAAATTTGGTGTGTGTGCAGACATCCTTGCTGTGGTAGAGAGTGTCCTCACCTTCTCCATGACTATGTGGTATAGCAGTGCTACCCAAAACAAAAATCGTGAAAACAGCAGCTGGGGTGATAGGATGTGATCTGCCCTCATTAGATTCCCTGTTCTCAGCTGGTGTCGTGAAGAAATCTCAGAACATCATACATGACCCCACGCACCCTGCATTCTGTCTGTTTCAACCCTTACCATCAGGTAGGCGGTTTCGAGCAATGAAAACCAGGACATGTAGATTCGGACAGAGTTTCTCCCCACACACACACACGAACATGCATGGAACACTGACGAAATAGGTGCATTTTAAACAGATGGATCCGTGTATGATATCTTGGGGATGTCGAAGGCTGTGTAGAACCTTTCCTCTTCCTCATGCTGTTGACCTCTGTTACGCCTCCCTGGCTTTAATCGGAGATCGAGTTTGTCACCATCTAATCCTAATACAAAAGAAAAACAGAAAACAGAAGCATACTTCATAAAAAAAAGCTACGTTGTGATAGTCTGTAAACCACCAGCTGTGGGATGTAGTATTTTGTATACACGAACACATGTTGCTGTTGTGTTTTATTTTTGTTTTGACGAACACAGATCATCGTGGTAGGCCTCTATGAATTAGATTTAGCATACCGGATGTGTCACAAGTGACTTTAATTGCATTCTAAAAAGTAAAGCTTGTGTTTAGAACTGTGTAAAAAGGATATTGTATGTACGCATGGAGGGAAGGATACATACATTGTATAGATTGGGATCGGGCAAGCAGTATTGTAGATGTGGATTGAAAAGTAATATAATTCCTAGTGTTCCATGTTTGTTTGCATGTGTGGTTTTTTTATTAATGTCTAAATTAGCTTCTGCTGAAATAAGCATGCATCGAAATAACAGAGTAACATTTTATCTGCACACAATTATCATGGGATACGTACAAACAGCACCAGGTACAGATGGTTAAATGTTTAAGTAAAAAACAAAAAAACCCAGATGTTTATCGCAAATATATCACGTTTTACCTTTTATTAGTCCTGCGGCAACGGTTGTGTTCTTGTCAGAAGTAGCCCCTTGTTCAGTGATCTTGCGCATCGGGGAAGATGGTTTGCTGGATCGGCGAGCAACTCTAGCAGACTGAAGACGATTTTGTTTTACAGGTGCAGTGCTTTCAGTGCCATCGTTGGTGTCAGGGGTGGACGGTATGTCAGGGGTTGCGGTGGTGGTGTCGGAAGAAATGTTAGTTGCGGCGGTGTCGGTTGAAGCACCATTGTTTATGTTGTTCACAGTGTTGTCGGCTTCCGGAGTTGCGGTATGGGCAGCACTCAGAACATCAGCAACGTCAGCATGCTCAACAAATTCAACTGAAACGTTAGGAATAAGGCTTTAAAACGAAGGTCCACATTCTTCTCCGGGACAGCGACTAACATTGCATTTGAAAAAGTACTCTCAACAAACACACACACACACACACACACACACACACCCACACACACATACACCGACACACGCATTCATACACACACACACACACACATACACACACACACACACCCACACACACACATACATGTTTTGACACCGTTAAGTTGACTTTTTTCCCGTTAAGTTGACTTTTTTGACGGAAAGAATGTTATCACACCATTGAAATGACATTCTTTCCGTCCTCTATAGGCGACGAAATAGGTCAAATTTTGTGCATGTTTTAGTGGAAAATGCTTCGATGCCGGAGCGGGTACTGGACCCAGTGCCGTTGTAGTGCAAGTGCACTACAAAGGCACTGCACCCAGTGCCGTTGTTGTGACGTCAAAACAACGGGGTGCGTCAAAACAATTCGGCTCCATTTTCAGGCCAAAGTCAAAACGACGCGGTCTTAACAAACACACACCCACACACACACACACTGTCACACACACACATACACACACACACACACACACACACACACACACACACACACGCGTAAAAACAGCCACTTCCACACCCAAAGACATAGAGGCCCACATGTACTACTACTACTAGTACAATGCAACTACTGCGACGACTTATACTGCTACTGATGTTGCTGATGTTGCTGTCACTGGTAATACTTCACCGCACACATAACCAGCACTTATACCACTGCATATTCACAAATAATAAACCTAACCCATTACATAACAACATTATATATATATGGCTTCATTCCCATCATAGTAAATAACGTACACTCTTCGTCAGTCTGGTTCATCGGTTCGACTTTCAGTTGAAGGTTCACATCGACTTCAGCTGTTTTGCTCTTTTCGTGTTTCTGGTCCATGGGTTCCCCTTCTGCTGCTTGGCTGTCTTCACAATTGTGTTTCATCGGTTCAAGTTGCTCTGATGGATTCAATTCCTTGTTCGTGTTCCTGTTAAATGCATGTGATGTTATAGAGTAACAATTAAAAGCGGATATATATGTTACAGGCATTAAGTGAAACCAGGCATGATGCCTGTGACCACTAGGCATTACACGTAATGCCTAAAAATACCAGGCATTACGTGTAATGCCTGAAAATCATTGTCAGGCATTACACGTAATGCCTGAAACCTGTTACAGGCATTAAATGAAACCAGGCATTACGTGTAATGCCTGAATATCGTTTGATAGAATCGGTCGAACAACAACACCTTTGACTCTCGCTCGTTTCTTCTTCTTCTGACACTCTGCGCACAAAGATTTGTAAAGTGGGGTTCACGTAGGACAGGGTCCAGATTGCATTCATCTTGCTAAAACAACAACAACATGTCAATGTACCCGAGCGCTACATTCAAACTACTAAAGATCGTGAACAACTTACGTCGAAGAATAATAACATTTGTCATCATTTTCACGAGTTTTCATTCACAAACACCTGGTAAATAAATCTCATGTTCCCCATGCAATAAATCGAGGTGGTGAATGGGTTTGAGCTTTCAGGTGAAACGTGGATTGTCAAAGTAAAAGCCAATCAGGCTGATTGTTTGATGTGTGGAACCATCGCGGCTTTGGATTTGTGTTTCCGAGGACAACGATTGTAAGCATTCACTCTCAAAGACCCAATCAATGTTGATAATTACCGTGGCGACTCATGGTCAATTTGCAACTTATCTCTGTAATCGCAAAATCCACAACGAAAAGTCATAAACACTTGAAAAGAAAAGAAATATGCTCAACACTTACTGAACTCACACGTATGATCGCAGCTCTGTACATTTTCAGACTGGAAGAAAAGCGTCAACAAGCTACGTTTGACGTCACATACAAGGTTGACGTGTTATCTCGAGCTACTGTGACGATGCTTTGTGGCCCGGAGTTGGATTCTAAAAATTCGTCTCCCTGTGGGTTATTGTGAATTTTGTTGCACAACCAAAATGATGACAAAAACGATGTTTGGTAGCTTGTCGTCAGACCAGCAATTTTTTGTTGGTCCTCGGGGAGCATATCGCCTTTTGTCTCATATTTATCAACCGCGGCCTTCGGCCTTGGTCGATAAAGATGAAACAAAAGACGATATGGTTCCCTTGGACCAACAAAAAAGCTGGTCTGTCAACAAACATCTTATAATCTTTCTTATGAGAAAAAAACCCTGTTTACACAGTGTTTCTCAAGCGAACATTAATAATAATTTGATATCGTAGTTTTCAACAACCCCGGTATGTGAGATAACACAACGCAATTTTCTTATTAGCTGTTTTTGTTCCAGCAAGAACGATACAGTCAGTGTACTTTTGTGTTACCTCCCTTTGACATTATAATTATGTGTCAATTACTCTATCAGACAGCATTGGAGATAACCCGGGTTTCAGTATTGTTTCACAATAGACGTAGAGCTGAATACCAACACTCAAATCTGTTTTTGACAAACACCACACATCACTTACTTTCCCAAGAGATGATACTCATGACGTGACTTTGTTGTTTTCTGGAAGGCAGCTTTTACTTCTTTGATTGTTCTGAAGTACACAGCTTTCGGGAGCAACTTTCTGCCATTCTTTTCATAATGTTCAAACAAACGTCGAGTAAACAATTGTTATTTTTCATTATCCTCCATGGTGACAAATAAGCAACTGGTGAAAACTCGACTGGAAATATTGGACCGTGGCTTTCCATTGTGACATGCACTCACACTTACGTGAAATTCAAACTGTGGTGAACACTATGTCAAAAATATATCATTTTGCATTGCGAACCATCACTCATAATCGCAAAATAAAAGTGCATTCATTTCAAAGCTCACTTGATTGAATGTCAGTTACTATATTTACACCATGACATGTTGTCAACACTTTGTCCTTAAACAATGTTCTCACCGTCATCCAAGAGGTAATGTGTATTGCCTGAATTGCTTCAGGTAATAAGCGTAATTTTGAGAGTCAAATTTCAGGCATTACGTGTAATGCCTGGTATTTTTAGGCATTACGTGTAATGCCTATTGGTCACAGGCATTACGCGTAATGCCTAAACATTTCAGGCATTACGCGTAATGCCTGATTTCACTTAATGCCTGTAACATATCTACACTTCGAAAATAGTGTAAAACAACAAGAAGAAAATATGCATTCTTATTACCAGGTCAGTGCCCCATATGGCTTTTGACCAACGAGGACGGAATCTAGGTGACCCTATAAATGTTATAACGTTCAGGCAGGGACCCTTTTTGTTTATCAAGATAAAAATTAACAAGACAAAGTAAAAATTTAAATCAACAATATCAGCGTGATTTATTATAAAGAATGACACATCAAATGCTGTCAGATAATACTCTCTTTATCTAAAAAAAAATACCAAAAAGCGAGTTTTGTCGGGGGGTGCTTTACGGAATAGCAAGGCACCACCGATCCTCTGAGTGTGCAATGCCGACCCCCTCACTTGAAATCTAAATTATCTAAGTTCAGAAAAATCAAGTGAAATTTCGTCACTCGCTTTATGGTCAAATGTATCTTTACGTCATTTCCCATCCGTCTGGAGTCGGTTCTAAATCTGTCGCTCTCTGTTCAACAAGAAAAAGCGAAGCAACCGAAACGTATGTCCAACATGGTTTATCTTGTGAGATTGTTGTGTGTCAAACGCATTTGACCTGTGAATATTCATCACGTCAGGTGTGTTACTCTGATTGGCTGACCCAGGTCACGAACATTCTTTGACTGACAGGCATAATCAGGTAGGAGCGCTCAAGTTCCCATTGCGGCTGTTCTGTCTAATTCGCGGGGTCGCTTCGGAATTTCTTTTGGTCGAATTACAGTAATAAACACAAACGATGTCAGCATTCGCCTAAAAGGCTCATACTTGATATCTTTTTTCTCGACATGTCAGTGATCATTTGCTAACAGTCAGCATATTAGAAATAACTCATATACCAGGTATATAAGTCGCTTGGAATCTTTCGTTTTGCTGGTTGTTACTTACAAGTTGCCACTTTACCCTGCAAAACATGTACTGACTGCAAGTAATAACGTTGCCAGACAATTGTTTTTGTTTTCTTTTTGTTTGTTAGTTAATTAATGACATTGTCTTACTTTCTTCTGCGTCGATAGAGAACGATGCCAACAATAACGGCGATGACGACAACCACCAAGATAGGTATTAGAATTGGTGTGACTTCTGAACTGTCTTCCTCGGATGCAGCTAAGGGCTGGTTGTCTGAAAAAGGAAAGGGTGGCCGAGTGGTAAAGTGTACTTGCCTCGGAAGCGAGAGGTTGCGAGTTCGACCCTGGGTCGGGGCGTAAGCAATTTTCTTCACCCTTTCCTAGCCCAGGTGGTTGGTTCAAGTGCTAGTCTTTCGGATGAGATGAAAACCCGAGGTCCCTTCGTGTACACTGCATTGGGGTGTGCACGTTAAAGATCCCACGATTGAAAAAAGTGTCTTTCATGGCAAAAATGTATAGGCATAGATAAAAAAAAAAAGTCCACCAAATATCTGTGACTTGGAATAATAGGCCGTGAAAAGTAAATATTCGCCGTAATCGCTTGATATTTACTGGCCGATGTGAATGCGTGATATATCGTGTAAAAATATTCCATCTCACACGGCAGACATTAATATGTACAGCGCTTAGAGAACGTCAAGCGCTATATAAATCTCCCAAATAAATAAATAAATAAATAGATAAATAAAATAAAAACAATAGGATTTTGAAAAACAAATACTCAGCTGTAAAAACCCAAGAGTTATGCAGATGCACGCAGTGTACTAATGATTGCCTGGTCTAGCTTTCTTAAACGAAATTAGGCAGATCGCTGTTTAGAGATTTGATAACCAACGGGAAGTAAGTGTGTAATGGAGAAAGCGAGAGTTGTCCGGAACCTATCTCAATATACCTGAGAGAATAACAAGTCGCGTAAGGCGAAATTACTACATTTAGTCAAGCTGTGGAACTCACCGAATGAAACTGAACGCACTGCATTTTTTCACAATGAAAAAAGTGTCTTTCCTGGCAAAAATGTATAGGCATAGATAAAAAAAAATGTCCACCAAATATCTGTGACTTGGAATAATAGGCCGTGAAAAGTAGTCCGCCGCTAGTGCAAAAGGCAGTGAAAGTGACGAGCCTGTTTGGCGCGGTAGCGGTTGCGCTGTGCTGCATAACACGCTTTACTGTACCTCTCTTCGTTTTAATTTTCTGAGCGTGTTTATAATCCAAACATATGATATCTATATGTTTTTGGAATCAGGAACCGAAAGGAATAAGATGAAATTGTTTTTAAAACGATTTCGGAAATTTAATTTTAATCATAGTTTTTATAATTTTAATTTTCAGAGCTTGTTTTTAATCCGAATATAACATATTTATATGTTTTTGGAATCAGCAAATGACGAAGAATAAGAC
>NC_090252.1:46747414-46774914 GCF_037325665.1 Littorina saxatilis
TATAGCCACTGCGCGAGTCGAACCGCCTCTACGACTAGCTGCTCCCTCTCCACGCCCCCCCCCCCACCCCCCAAACCCCCACCGCCAGCCCCACGCATCCCTCTCTCTCGCCCTGCGCTCTCTTCCCCCGTTCCTCTCTCCCCCCCCCCTCCCTCTCTCCCCCCTCCCTCTCTCTCCCCCTCCTTCTTTCTCCCCCCCCCCCCCTCTCTCTTTACCCTTAATTGTCAATCCGTTTTTCATTGCTAAATTCATACGAATAAATAAAAGCTTGATGTTTAGCAAGAATCACCTCTGATTTGTTATTTGCATTGTCACTGAAGACTAAACCGTCAGTGAAACTTAACAGTTCGCCACCTGTTTACCTCTTTTTATATTTTAATCCAGACAGCATTATCCACCACCACCCATTATATAAACATTCTATTTTGTGTAGTCCCGATATCAATGTTGCACACCTTTTGATGCAGCTTTTAATAATATAAGAGATTTGATTTATACGTATTCCCTGTTTCACTCAATGAATATATATATATTCCCTAAAATATCCAGGTAATATACATATTTCCTGGAATTTGGAGGCCATTTTTAGACGTATTCCCTGACTTATATTTAGCATTCAAAAGGAGATACTTTGATGGAGTGAAAAATCTCTCTCTCTCTCTCTCTCTCTCTCTCTCTCTCTCTCTCTCTCTCTCTCTCATCTCTCTCTCTCTCTCTCTCTCTCTTATGCTTACAAATATAACAACAATCGCATAACAATAGAATTTACAACACAATATTACACTGTTTGCACCAATGAAGTGAGAAAAAATGACTTTTGTATTGGCAAAATCAACAAGCCGTAATAACTTTAGTTGGCGAGATATATTTTGTTTGTTTTTGTTTGTTTTGCTTGCTTAACGCCCAGCCGACCACGAAGAGCCATATCAGGGCGGTGCTGCTTTGACATATAACGTGCGCCACACACAAGACAGAAGTCGCAGCACAGGCTTCATGTCTCACCCAGTCACATTATTCTGACACCGGACCAACCAGTCCTAGCACTAACCCCATAATGCCAGACGCCAGCGGAGCAGCCACTAGACTGCCAATTTTAAAGTCTTAGGTATGACCCGGCCGGGGTTCGAACCCACGACCTCCCGCTCACTGGGCGGACGCCTTACCACTAGGCCACCGTCTTGCGGTTTGGCGGGATATAGTGATCCTTACATTCGTTCGAAAAAAAGACCAATAAAGCTACCCTTTCAAACCATGTTCTGAGTTTTTTTGCTTATTTGCTATTGTGTTTGGTTGTAATATGTTATATAGAATTGTGCATGTGAAGTGATATTATATTTTTTAAATATGGAAAAAGTGAAAGCTGATTGAAAATTTATGGACAGATTAATAGATGAAAATGGCTCTCAATAACGACGCAAAAAGGAATTTTACAGGAACAAGTGAGATTTTACAATAACGTGTTTGATAAAAATGGGAATTTTGTTGAGGAGGATGCTGAAAGTAAAGTTCTTAATTTAAATATTCCTCAGTTAAATGACGAACGAAAATATGGTTTGGAAACTGATTTTACCGTGTTAGAAATCGGCAGGGCGCTGTCTTTATTAAAAAAAAAATGGTTCGTCACCAGGTTTAGACGGATTGACTACAAGTTTCATGAAAAAATGTTGGCCTAAAGTAAAAATGATGGTGGTTAATTCCCTTCAAAGTGCATTTAGAGTCGGTGAATTGTCAGATACTCAGAAAAGAGCAGTTATCACGTTGATCCATAAGGATAAAGATTTGCCGAGAGATAGCCTTAAGAATTGGAAACCCTATATCTGTAACCAATACAGATTATAAAATGCTGGCAACATGTTTATCGCAGCGCGTATCTGGTGTTATTTCTGACCTCGTGTCAGAAGATCAGACAGGATGTATTAAGGGAAGAAAGGCAAGTAACTTGATTAGATTAATTGATGATGTCATTAATTACGCTAATGAAAGAAATCAAGCAGGTATATTACTTGCCCTTGACTACGCCCGAGCCTACGATTCCATCTCAAAAGACTATGTGGTCTGGTCCTTTAAAAAATTTGGTTTTGGCGAAAAATTTGTTAAATGGATTAAAGTTTTAAGAGAAGTTAAAAGGGCAATAACCAACCTGGCTCTTCCACGGTCTCAAATAGCATTACATGGTTTAATGACAAACACCACGAGCTGCATAAATTATATGGGTTGGATTTCGGAAGAAATAAGTGTAGAATTATTAGCAATACAAATCCGAAGTCACCCCAATATTAAAGGATTTGCCTTACCAGATGTAGGTTTTGCAGAACAAACATCGCGTATCTTGAAACTGGCTATGTACGCCGATGACATAACTGTTTTACTTCAAGATAAAAACGACATGGAAACGGTTTTGAAAATTATTGATGATTTTTCCAATATATCTCGCTTAAAATTAAATAAAAGTGAAACGGAAGCAATGTGGTAGGGATCGCGTAAAAACTGTCAAGAGAAATATTGCGATATTAAATGGAATACCCAGGTTAAAATCATGGGAATTAGTCAGTTTTAAAAATGACATCCCGGCCTCTGAAATTATGGAAAATTGGTCCAAAAAGACTTGAAAAAGTTGAACAAATCATTTGCAGATGGTCAAGAAGAAATTTAAGTATAAGCGGCAAATTATGTATTATTAAGTCCTTCTTAGTTTTACAATTTGTTTACGTTATGCAGGCGCTTCTTGCCCCTGTTAAAGTTCTCGATAAGTTGAATACTATTTTGTTCAGGTTTCTCTGGAAAAGGAAGTATTCAAATACAAAAGCCTTTGAAAAAGTTAAACGAAATGTATTGTGTAATGTGGTGGAAGAAGGTGGTATTAACATGATAAACGTCCACGATATGCAGACTTCTTTTTTACTGACATGGGCAGCAAAACTTCAACAACAAAAACATGAACCGTGGACAACGATTCCGTTAAGTCTTTATCAGGTATTGGGAAGAAATTTACTTTGTTTTAAAGCCACAACACTACTAAAACCAAGGTATTGAATGCATTCGATCAAACTTTTAGACAGAAGTTCTCTTAAAATGAATCCATAATAAAGCATTGATTTATGAGAGAGAAGATCGCTTTGGCGATCAATGTTTGTGGAACAATATAAAAGTGGTTTATAAAAATAAAAGCTTATATTTAAAAAAAATGGATAGAAGCGCATTTAGATATGGTGAAAGATATTTGGGTTAACGGAGATATGATTCCTTTTAACCAGCTGTGCACAAAGAAAGGATACAGTCCCTCTAGATTTTTTGAGTACCGCGCAGTGAAGACTGCTGTGCGAGCGCTTGCACTTCGCAAAAACACAGCCAGCCCGCGAGCAGGCGAACACAATAATGACCTTGACACACGGAACCCTGTGATCATTAACCCCTCCGCGAGAAAGATTCGCATGCTGATAGTCCAGTCTAAAGCGAGCGAGCCTTGCGCTGCTACATTTTGGTTACATAAATATCAGGTTAAACTAGATCACAGTCATTGGCTGTTAGCAAGCAAATGTACAAAAGAAGAAAGATTGCGATTGTCACAATGAAAAATATTACATAATATTTATCCCACGAATATATTATTAAATAAAATGAAACACCTCTCAGATTACGATGTCTTGTTTGGTTATCAACCTAGTAATATATGCCAAAATAATAAGGTACTTAATCACATTATTTTGATTGCAAAAATGTGTATTAGTAAATATTAGTATGGTGATAGATACGATTTGAATAGTATCATTATTGGAAAATAAAATGTACATTAGAAGATTGTGAGTAATGTATAAGTCGAGATGAGGTGAAGTGATATATGACGTTTGTGAATATTATGAGGGGGGTGGGAGGGAGCGGATGGACGAGAATAAGAAAAACAAAAAAAGAAAAAAAAGGAGAAAAAAAAAGTAACCATCTATGGCTCCTCAATTGCTTTTTGTATAAACAACCATGCAAACCACACAAAAAAAAACCAACAAAAAAAGAAACCGGTTTTCTCCAATTTAAAAAAACAACAAAAAAACAAGTCGCGTAAGGCGAAATTACTACATTTTAGTCAAGCTGTGGAACTCACAGAATGAAACTGAACGCACTGCATTTTTTCACAGTGACCGTAGTCCGCCGCTCGCGCAAAACCCAGTGAAACTGACGAGACTGTTTAGCGCGGTGATGGTTTCGCTGTGCTGCATAGCACGCTTTTCTGTACCTCTCTTCGTTTTAACTTTCTGAGCGTGTTTTTAATCCAAACATATCATATCTATATGTTTTTGGAATCAGGAACCGACAAGGAATAAGATGAAATTGTTTTTCAATCGATTTCGGAAATTTGATTTTGATCAGAATTTTTTATATTTTTAATTTTGAGAGCTTGTTTTTAATCCGAATATAACATATTTATATGTTTTTGGAATCAGAAAATAATGAAGAATAAGATGAACGTAAATTTGGATCGTTTTATAAAAAAACAATTATTTACAATTTTCAGATTTGTAATGACCAAAGTCATTAATACATTTTTAAGCCACCAAGCTCAAATACAAAACCGAAGTCCGACCTTTGTCGAAGATTGCTTGGCCAAAATTTCAATCAATTTGATTCAAAAATGAGGGTGTGACAGTGCCGCTTCAACTTTTACAAAAAGCCGGATATGACGTCATCAAAGACATTTATCGAAAAAAAGAAGAAAAAATCCGGGGATATCATACCCAGGAACTCTCATGTCAAATTTCATAAAGATCGGTCCAGTAGTTTACTCTGAATCGCTCTACACACGCGCACGCACACCGGCACAGACAAAACTTGACTAAATGTAAAAAGAGAGAGAGAGAGAGAGAGAGAGAGAGAGAGAGAGAGAGAGAGAGAGAGAGAGAGAGAGAGAGAGAGAGAGAGAGAGAGAGAGAGATGATAATGATGATGATGGAACTTTATTTTTCAAGGATAGAGGTTTAAGGTGACGCCTTTTCTTACAACCGGTCCTTACTTCTAATACAAATGTCTAATAAATGATAAACAAGTTAAGCAACATGACAAATAAACAAAGTAAACGAACGAACCAGCAAACAATCGACAAGTAAGCAAACAAGCAAATAAACATAAACAACAAAATGACAAAGTAAGGAACATACAAATCAAAAGCAAAACATGCAACATATTAATTGAGGTTATACATGTAAAGTGATCGACGGTTAAAGTTCCATCCTCACTTATTCACACTTTACTGACACTATACACAACCATCAGTGTGTATAGGAAACAGGTACTTAACGCCTTCGTCCGTACGGGTTACACACTGTGTATAGCCAAACGGTACCTAATGTGGATTTCGTACGTACAGAAGTCACACAGATCCGTCTGCGTATGACCGGTACCTAAGGTGCTCCTCGTCCGTATGTGTGTATGTGTGTGTGTGTGTGTGTGTGTGTGTGTGTGTGTGTGTGTCTGTGTCTGTGTCTGTGTTTGTCTGTGCGTGCAAAGCATATATCTCAACAGCTAATGGATTGATTTTCATTAATATTGGTCTACACATTTTCGAAGGCATTGGGTTGTGTACGTCCTTTTTTTCCGATTCCTGATTGCGCCATTTCATGATGTGTTATTTGCCTTTTTGCAAAAGGTGAGGCGGGACTGCCACGGCTACGTTGTGTCATCATCTTCTTAACATGTTTTGTCACACAACCTTCGACCCAGTCTGGACCACAGGATTGCATTTCAACTTAGTATTTTAACAATTTGTTCATGGAATATTCAATCAACATTTGACAATTATTTTCCCTTTGAATCACAAAAATGATATCATTGTGTTCCTTTTGTTCTTCTCTGTCCGACAATATCTGCTTTTGTTGAAATTGATTTGATGTGCTTAAAATAAAATAAAAACCGTTATATAGCAATTTTCTCTACTTTAACAAAAAACAAGTCGCGTAAGGCGAAAATACAACATTTAGTCAAGTAGCTGTCGAACTCACAGAATGAAACTGAACGCAATGCCATTTTTCAGCAAGACCGTATACTCGTAGCATCGTCAGTCCACCGCTCATGGCAAAGGCAGTGAAATTGACAAGAAGAGCGGGATAGTAGTTGCGCTAAGAAGGATAGCACGCTTTTCTGTACCTCTCTTTGTTTTAACTGTCTGAGCGTGTTTTTAATCCAAACATATCATATCTATATGTTTTTGGAATCAGGAACCAACAAGGAATAAGATGAAAGTGTTTTTAAATTGATTTCGACAATTTAATTTTGATAATAATTTTTATATATTTAATTTTCAGAGCTTGTTTTTAATCCAAATACAACATATTTATATGTTTTTGGAATCAGAAAATGATGGAGAATAAGATGAACGTAAATTTGGATCGTTTTATAAATTTTTATTTTTTTCACAATTTTCCGATTTTTAATGACCAAAGTCATTAATTAATTTTTAAGCCACCAAGCTGAAATGCAATACCGAAGTCCGGGCTTTGTCGAAGATTACTTGACCAAAATTTCAACCAATTTGGTTGAAAAATGAGAGCGTGACAGTGCCGCCTCAACTTTCACGAAAAGCCGGATATGACGTCATCAAAGACATTTATCAAAAAAATGAAAAAAACGTTCGGGGATATCAATCCCAGGAACTCTCATGTAAAATTTCATAAAGATCGGTCCAGTACTAGTAGTTTGGTCTGAATCGCTCTACACACACACACAGACAGACAGACAGACAGACAGACAGACACACACACATACACCACGACCCTCGTCTCGATTCCCCCCTCTACGTTAAAATATTTAGTCAAAACTTGACTAAATATAAAAAGAGGAATAACACTAACAATCGACTTTGCTTTCTCGTTTTCTTATTAAAAAAATATATAATCGGAGCGCTTAACGTTGATGGTATGCTAAAAACAAGTCGCGTAAGGCGAAAATACAATATTTAGTCAAGTAGCTGTCGAACTCACAGAATGAAACGGAACGCAACGCAACGCAGCAAGACCGTATACTCGTAGCATCGTCACTCCACCGCCCGTGGCAAAGGCAATGCCCGTGGAATTGACAAGAAGAGCGGGGTATTCGTTGCGCTGAGAAGGATAGCACGCTTTTCTGTACCTCTCTTCGTTTTAACTTTCTGAGCGTGTTTTTAATCCAAACATATCATATCTATATATTTTTGGAATCAGGAACCGACAAGGCATAAGATGAAAGTGTTTTTAAATTGATTTCGAAAACAAAAATTTGATAATAATTTTTATATATTTGATTTTCAGAGCTTGTTTTTAATCCGAATATAACATATTTATATGTCTTTGGAATCAGCAAATGATGGAAAATAAGATACACGTAAATTTGGATCGTTTTATAAATTTTTCTTTTTTTTTACAATTTTCAGATTTTTAATGACCAAAGTCATCAATTATTTTTTAAGCCACCAAGCTGAAATGCAATACCGAAGTCCGGGCTTTGTCGAAGATTACTTGACCAAAATTTCAACCAATTTGGTTGAAAAATGAGGGCGTGACAGTGCCGCCTCAACTTTCACGAAAAGCCGGATATGACGTCATCAAAGACATTTATCAAAAAAATGAAAAAAACGTTCGGGGATTTCATACACAGGAACTCTCATGTCAAATTTCATAAAGATCGGTCCAGTAGTTTAGTCTGAATCGCTCTACACACACACACACGCACACACGCACGCACACACACACGCACGCACACACGCACATACACCACGACCCTCGTTTCGATTCCCCCTCGATGTTAAAATATTTAGTCAAAACTTGACTAAATATAACTAGAACATGCAAATGACAACATATTGAAAAGCAAGAGATATATTGCGTCAAGCATGATACAACTTGGACCTCCAATTTTAATGTTGTTCTTCTTCAGATTTCATTCGGATGTCTGTCTTTCTTTCTTTGTCTGTGTCTGTCTGTCTTCCCCTATGTTTGTCTCTCCATGTGTCTGTCTCCCTCGGTATATGTCTGTCTACACATGCTTGTCACTGTCCGTCTGTCTGCCTGTCTGTCACTTTATATCTTTATATCTGTCTCTCTTTCTCTCTCCCCATGTGTCCCCCCCCCCCCCCCCCCTACCCTCTATTGTTTGACAAGGAAGAGCAGAGAGAACCGGTTGTTTTTCAGTGCCTTTGATTTACTGAATGGTTAGTCATGCCTGAGCGTTCTTGTTGTTTTCTCCTTAAGCTGAGATGTGATTGTGAATTTGTTGCTGCCTCTGCGGTAACACGGTGTGGGAGACGTTCCATGCGTTATTACCTCTGAATCATTAGTGTTTTCACCACTGGATAGAGCATAAACAAATCGTTAGGAATATGTAAAAATATGAAAATCATGCAAAGGTGACATGCGACTCATTCCGTGGTGGAGGGTCACATATTTCCATTTACTTGTCTATGGAGTAGTAGAACAAGTTTATATTTCCATTTACGACATTTGGACATTCTAGAGTGGTCCAGTAAGATTGTGCGAATGTGTGTGTGTGTGTGTGTGTGTGTGTGTGCGTGCGTGCGTGCGTGCGTGCGTGCATGCGTGCATGCGTGCGTGCGTGCGTGCGGGCGTGTGTGCGTGTGTGTGTGACTCTCAACATCATCAATAATCTGTAGTTTTCTCTTGGGAGAAAGAGCTATGGACTTTGCACTTTCCACCATGGCGACTGCCGCTAGCAATGCGAGCATACAGGCACTTGCATCGGACACTTGCTTAGGTTCAATTATACAAATCATTCAGTAAAAGGAGTCATTCGATTCAGGTGCCTAAATCATTGCAAAAAATGTAAACAAGTTAATGGATCCTTTCATATATCCGAGGACAGCCGTGTCAGGGATACAAAAGGTCATTTCTTATAACCAAACCTTTCTTATAACGTGGGTTTTCTTATTCGAAAACTTATATTTTGCAGAAAGAAGATGTTTGGCAGGGAAATAAAAAGTCCTTTCTTGAAAGAGATGTGTCTTATAATTAGGTCGGTTGGACTGTAATTCATAAAAAAAAGGTAATTTACGGTCCTTATCCCGGTTCGGATGGTGTGGGTCATTCATGCAAAGCGGCGTCGACAAGTGTATCAAAACATTCAGTCAATATGTCGGCCTGAAACTGAAAGAGTAACACTGAAAACTAATCTAAATTACATGTGGTAATTCTTGGCTTGCAGAAGTATGAAATGGGTCACGCCCATCTCCTCGAAGCATGCAATCTTAGTACCTACATTTTCTTTAATTATAAGCACATTTTGAAAGGAAACATAGCATGTGCATACGTATATAATATGTTTGCGATAAGGAATGCGTGAGGAATGCAATGCACTCATGTTCAAATATTTAAATTAACATTCCGTCAATGCAGCTACTTTGGTTCTGTACAGCTTCCTTGATGCAAACAACAACAACAAAAGTTTATATAAAAGGATACTGAATTCAAATGTCATTTTAGGAAAATCAATTAGAAGTGCAAAATACTTGTAACAACCATTTGCTTGTATGCATGCACTATCATTACGTGTTTTGGATGTGAAATGAAATGGCAATTAAGGTTTTAATTGGAGGTAAGAAACAGTTTCCAATATGTTTTTTGTTAATTATATGTATACCCACACGATAGGTTCAGTTGGTACGACGCGCTGAATACGACACTGGTATCGGAAGCCAATACTGTGCATGTAACGTTCTTGTTGTTGTCCTTCCACATGGGTTGAAACCTGCACACTTTGCTTGGCTGTGGTCCTGTCTCACAGCGATCACTCTCAGGGTAAGGAGTGAACCATATGTAAAAAACACCTGAAGGTGCGCAGCATGTTAAATTCAGATATCTGGTTCCGTCAGTCACTAGGTGTGTAGGCCCCATCACGCCTTCCGTCAGTGATGAAACTGTTTGAAACACACACACACACACACACACACACACACACACACACACACACACACACACACACACACATACACACACACATACACACACGCATACACACACACACATGCACACACACATGAACAAACACACACACACACACACATACACACACATACACACGCACACACACACACACACACACACACACACACACACACACACACACACACACACACACACACACATACACACACACACACGTAGAACACATTTACAAAATAGTAAACGAATACACGGGTGCTTATCGCTATTACAAGGTGTCATGTTCGCTACGTGTTATCACATTATTTCCAACGTCTCAATTGCGCTACGTGGATTGTTGCTGCATGTGTTAATAACGCTACACCTTCTATCACTTAATGTCAATGTTCTGCGCGAAGTTAGAATCCGGTTTCATTCTAGAATGGACCGGGTCCAGGTTGGAATTCTAACCCTGCGCAAGTACAGGGGTGCCATTCTAGAATGAAACCCTTGTTGCTGGTCCATTCTAGAATCGGCCGTGCGCAAGGTTGGAATTTGGGTCCAAGTTGGAATAGTCATTTCAGTTAGACTATCACACAGCCAAAGCCACAAATTGGATTTTCTGTTTGTTTTTGTTTTTTGTGTGTTTGGTTGGGTTTTTTTTCTCGGTTTTTTTACACTTTACTCGAAGACATCGTGAATTGGGATTGTGATGTTCTGAAAGTGATTACAATTTTGAGAGACACTCAGCACTGATCGCTACGAACGGAAATTTCCGGACTGACAGTGTTTTGCCAATCTCGCTTGTAACTTTTAATCTTATTCATATACATGAAGTTGGTCTTCTGAATTGTGAAGATAAAGTCTTTAGCTTTGTATCGATATATGATATGACTATATAGTTTGAGCGAGGGAAAGGCTTTTTTTTTTTAACTAGCTTTAACGTTCTATCAGGCATGCGCCTCTTAAGAACGGTGCTGCTTTGACCACAAGACTCGCAGCCATAGCAAACCCCTCGTTATGAGCGCCGACCACAACGAAAGCAATTGGCTGCGGTGGGCCCCACGAAAATCGGCAAAGGCGAGGCTAGTTTCTGTAGAAAATCGTCTCCGTTTTCTCCAAAATGACATATCATCCCATAACTGGCGTTTGTATTTCGACATAAGGTCTTGTGGCATCTAATCATCGATTTCATTCTTTCATTTGATTCATTTGTGAACGCTGAGCTTCGAGTATTTATGCTTTTCAGGGAATTTTTTTGAAAATTCTGACTTTCCACAGTTATTACGGAAAATCAAGCTTGTCAATCAAGATGCTGTGAATTGGAATGTCATTACTAATCATTAGTTGACCTCTGGCTCAAGTGGTGTCATCTTGCTACACGGTTGAATTGCAATTTGTCAATCTCTGCCGTCACTGGGCACTGAGAACGTCAGGAGCCTGTATTTTTTTCAAGGGCAATTAGAGGTTATTTGAAAGTATGACATGGTATAATGTTGTGATTTTGGAGAGAAAAATTAATTGACTGTCATTGCAATGAGGCTTGGTCAGAAATAAAGGGTATTCACTGATTTTAAGTTACAATTCAGTTGCTTGGAAATGGCAGACCTCCAATCCATTTGTAAATCAAGTGAACTCTCTTGAATGATTGGTACTTCCTCTACAAATAAATGTGCACCAGGATATAATTCTTGGAACTTTGTTCTTTTGTGTAGTAGTAATGCAGGGTTGTAGGAGTTTGAAACGTGGGCATATCACAGTTTGGAAGGTAGGGATTCTGATAGATTAAATAAAAACTGTCAAACTTTTAGGCATGGAATTCCCCTTTGAGAGTATTTGTTGTGGTAGTACTACTACTATGAATTGCTTTCAATGTTTTCCCATAATATTATAAAACCAGACAAAAGTTGTTGTTGATTTCTGTTTTTGTTAATGTCAACTTTTTTTTAAACCTGTGACAACAGCTCTATAACTCACTCTGTCCTTCTGTTGGTCTGTCTGTCGGTTAGTCGGTCTGACCGTCTGTCTGTCTGTCTGTCAAATTTTTTTTCAAAAAACCGGACATTTCCGAGAGGGAGACAGCGCTGACATTGCAAGCGGCCGCAACCGGCTCTCATCACAAAAACAACTGCCCTGCAAACATTACCGCCCTGGTAGTCCCCCTTGCTATGGTCTGCCTTTGTTTATTGCGTACTCAGGAGTGTCAACTTTCTTGACATGACATGACATCGCAAGATCGCCAAAGGATTTTTTTCAGGGGTAGACAAATCAGCCCCATTTTATCAAAGGGAAGGTGCAGGTGGAGATAATTCAAGGGAAGACAACTCTGTCTTACCTACAAACATTACGGCCCCCTTTATTCACTTTCGCCGGCGACTGGTGAATCCGGTTTCATTCTAGAATGGCACCCCTGTACTTGCGCAGGGTTAGAATTCCAACCTGGACCCGGTCCATTCTAGAATGAAACCGGATTCTAACTTCGCGCAGAACATCAATATCAAAACGAGCCAATGTGACTACTTATTTAGTGTCTCAACGACTCTGCTCCCGAGTACCTTCAATCCTCCCTGGACCTGTACACCCAGCCCTCCGACCGTCCCCTTCGTTCTGCTGCTGACCCTCTCCGCCTCCACATCCCTCGCTCGAAACTCGCATCTGCTGGTCAGCGTGCATTTCCCTCCGCGGGCCCCTCCGTCTGGAACTCCCTGCCGCTTGAGCTTCGCCAGAGCCCCTCTCTTGACGCGTTCAAGAGTAGGTTGAAGACTCAGTTCTTCCCGTAGCTGGCTGCGACTTTCATGCTCGACGTGATGTGTTGTGCCCCAAAAGACATTCTTGTGCTATGCTCTGTGAGAGGTGTTTTCTTTGTGCTTAATATTATTTTGTTTGGACATAGCTATTGATGTGTACATTGTTGTTAAACAGTTGTTTGTTGTATGTTTATCAGGGTTTGCTAGTGTGTGATAGGGTTCGTGTCCGTCTGTAGATGTTAGTTTCTTTGTTAGTCCTGTGTTGACAACTCTTCGACAAGCGCTTAGAACTGTACCCACGGAATACGCGCTATATCAGCTTCATATTGATTGATTGATTGATTGATTTAATGCCGCCTTTTTTCCTGTCTTTATTTGTCTCTCCCTGTCTCTCCGTGTCTGTCTGTCTCTCTTTGTTTTGTGTTGTGCTGTGATGTGCGAGCTATGCTGTGTCTCTTTGTGTGTATGTATATATCACTGAAGCTCGCATTTTTCATGATCCGCGAACTTCGACCATTAGTTTTAATATTTACTAAGACTCGGTATGTAGCCCCTACATATTGAACTTGTCAGAACTAGATACACCTATCATATTAGACCCCCCCACACACACACACACACACACCGTGGCAGTGAAACTCACCGACTTTGATGAACATCAGGACAGCACATATATGTATAAGTGTTTCTCTCTTCATCAAACCCGTCCTGCTCAATCGTCCTCTGCAATGTGATCTTTGGTTTCCTGTTTCAAAGCTAGATTGCAGATTGTCCATGTTAATGTTGTATTAAACAGGAAACACAACAGTGAACAGGTCGGCAGCACACACACAACTGATCAGTCTTCTAAATAAATGAATAGCGTGCTTGATGTCACGCTGCATACATACAAAACACAATGACGTCATTTCAACATTGAAAAAGAACAATAACATCCCGGTTAACACGACCCTGCCTTTCAGACTCTTGGTCAACAAATATGAATCGGTCGACGCATTTAGGAACCAACGCTAACAAGATGGCGCGAGCTTCCATTCAAATTAGCTCAGGTAACGAAGGTTCGATAACGTCATCCAATAGTCACATCACAGAAGGAAATGTAGGGGAAGGGCCCCTAATATGGACCACTTTTTGTTTATTGCTGATAACTAGCTTGTTTTCTTCATAACTCATAACTCATAACTCATAACATTTTATTGATCCAACAAAGGAAATTAAATTGGTCATCAGCACATATAGGTCATTAATTGATAATTATAAAAGAATAAGAGAAGAAAATTCATAAAACCCATGATAACAAAAAAATATCTAAAGTAATATATGTACAACTACAATACCCTTTTTACTTGCACACATGACACACCGACACACCAACACATATGCATACATACCTACATACATACATACATACATACATACATACATACATACATACATACATACATATACATACATACATACATTCCATTTGCGAAGAAGTTTCATTTTGTGGTTGGTAGTCGTTCTCTCTTAGTTTAACCGTTAGGCCTAATTAGAGTGAATTAGCTTTGATACACATTCAGCAAAAATTAAATACAGAAAAACTCACAAAGGGTCCATATTAGGAGCCTGGGCGCCAAATATGGACCAGTAAAGCGGCCCTCACGAATCACTGTAAAAAGCCCCTTATACTTTAAAATAACATGATACAACTTTGTGTGCAAGTCAGACTAATTCAAATATGCTTTAGATTTAGCTGTTTCGGGTTGACGATGGCATTATTTGAAGCACACCAGGAAACTGAAGAAGCTTATCAAAAACAGAGTGAAAATAAGTGAAATTATCAACTTCCCCCCAAAAAAGACTATTTGTTATATTTTTTTTAAATCTCGAGGGCTAGTTATAGGTTATTTTCAGCAAGCTTCTTAATGAATTAATTACAATTGCCTTTAGTTTTTATTTTCTTCGATTTGTTGAAGGTGGTCCATATCAGGGGACTCACACATACTTTGAGGTTTTGCTATTATTTTTTTTTTGCAGTAGAAACTCGGGGTACACACTGTTAAAATGAAACAAATACTGTCTTAGCTGTAATTTATAGCCATTTTTGTGTTATGAAAGCTTTGGCTGTGGACAGAAACGAGTCCGTTTTAGGCGGCAAATTTAGAGTGAACGCTGCCAAAAGTGAAAAAAGCGAGAAAGCCTAACGGTTTTGATGTTTGTGTTTCTGCAACTGTTTTGACATGTGCAACTTATCCAGAGAGGGTGAATGAAGCGAATAAAATTTTTTTGAACGCTTTAGCGCCGTTGGTTTGTCAGAACAGGAGGTGGTTCATATTAGGAGCCGGTCCATATTAGGAGCCTTTCCCCTACACAGGCTGAACGTAGCCCATTTTGGCTCGACTTATTAGACAGAGAGGCTTGAAGAGAATGATAATAACAAAGTCATTAACAGAGTGCAGACCTCAATGGTCGTAAGAACGCACAATTTATTGTTTTCTGATGGTTATAACCGGAACTTGCTTTGGATCATGGGGCAGACAACTCCCGTAAACCCTTCAAGGCTTACTTCCCTTCTTCGTTGCCGTTAGTTTCATGGCTGACGAATAGCTGTTACTTTTCGTTTTTGTAATATTTAGGGTTTGCTTTACGTGCAAAATAATGAAGTATGAAGAGCAGATGACAGAAGAGCACCTGATATATTACGTGTATGTCTTATAATTTGATTTGCTGAACGTGCTTCGATAGCTGCATGTGAACGTAAGTAACAGCTGTTCGTCAGCCATGAAACTAACGACAACAAAGAAGGTTAAGCTAATTTGAATGTAAGCTCGCGCCATCTTGTTGTAACCGAGTGCCGAAACACTACGATCACCTCGGGAGGCGAAGTGCAATCAAACAGGATTGAAAATGTTAGGGCTAATTTCTTAGCCCTATAAAAACTGTTATGCAAACCCGAAGGTTTCCATGAACATACAGACAATCGGAAACCACCAGACCCCATCACAAACAGATTTCCACAATCCACGGGTGTTGACTTTTAAAGGACAACAACTCGGGTGCAGAGTCTGCTGTGAAAGGAGCGGTAGCCTCCCCTGTCACAATCGCCCCCGTTTGAATGAACTTCGTCCCGAAGTTCCGAACCGGGGGACCACTGTCCATCCCAAGTTCGCAGAATGGGAACAGCACGAAAATGTTCAGTGGTCATATTATGCCATTACCTGAACATATCATACCGAGTCCCATCCCTGCTCGCAAGCGCCAGATGTAACCGAGTGCCGACACACTACGATCACCTCGGGAGGCGAAGTGCAATCAAACAGGATTGAAAATGTTAGGGCTAATTTCTTAGCCCTATAAAAACTGTTATGAGCAATTTTGACATTGTAGCCACTAATAACGCATGCGTCACGTGCAGAGCTCACTAGTCTTGTGGCAATGGACGAAAGGTCGACGACCAGATAAACATTTTCTGCAGTTTGGTGGATATCCTTGTAGCCATATAACTAGATTAACCAAATATTACAAGCTATGCGTTTCTTTTTTTGAACAGTATAGATCTGCAGATCTGCGGTGAAATTGTGACGTCTTTTTCCACATTGCCATGGTTACGTGGGTCCTCGATGGCTCACGTTCAGATCAATATGGGTGCAGCTATGACTGGATCTCAACCAAACTGCGTTGTATAGTTACAAACTGTGTGTTTTATTGCAATCTGGTTGTAACGAAATTAGGTTTTGTTGATTTGGATCTAAATAATGCATACTTAATCATAACATGCATTATTTAGTTAAATAATTCATTAATTAAAAACAAACTTTGAACTTTTGGAATCACCCCCTGGATATTAATAATTGGAAACATTTGTCAAATTATAAGCGCCACATATGTGATCAGTTTCTTCACGCACACACACACACACACACACACACACACACACACACACACTTACACACACACACACACACACACACACACCCACACACATATACACAATCCACCCACACACACACACACACATATATATATATATATATATATATAAAACATCAGAAATTGTGAAAGAAACAATTGAAAGTCAGCAGAGACTTTCTTCCGAGATTTGTTAAAATCTCTTAGCAGAGAGAGAGAGAAATAAGTATCCCTTCACAGACAGCCTATTGGGAGCATCAGACCCTCCTCAAGGGGGACCGAGATTTACAGAGCAAAGTCCCTTTGTGGGGGACGTATCGCAAGGTAATCTAGTCCTGAGGAGGACCATTGTATTTGTACCTAGACCAGACACGTGTTTCGACACTATTGTGTCTCATCAGTGGTCAGGTGGTACTGATGGCGAGAGTTGTCAACCCATGGTATCCAACTAAGAAGCAAACCATTCTCTGAATGGTAGCTTCTGTTGGCATGGGAGACTACCCTCATCTGACAACCCCAAGAGGATATCTGTGAAGGGAAACACTTTGATTTAAGGCCAAAGTGTAGAATTGGTATTTATTAAGAAAGAATTTAGAAATTTAGACAAGTTTTAACCAAGAAATTAGGTTAAAGGCAGAGTAAGCCTCCCGTAAACCATCACAGATACGGTCAGGCTTTTACACACAGTACAAACACCATTTCATTTAAACACTCACCAATTGAGAACATCCTAGGTGCCCTCCGTAAAGAGCGAACAATTTTCAAAGAATTTATTTTTGCGTGGTTTATCTTACCCCTGAGCCATCGTGAACCCGTGTGATCCAGTTTTCCCTTTTCACAATGCAGTCGTCATAGTTAGTCATTTGAATGCGACTCGACGTGAGCTTATCTACAATAGCACGTTTTTTTTATGCATGAAACAACGGCTGTGGTTCACAAGAACTCTAGCGATGGCTTTTGACTGTTGAGAGGAACGGCGATTTGCACTGATAAACCGGCCGTCGTCTGCTACGACCCTTGCGTGACCCTGCTTCCGGGCTTTTCTTTTTTTAAACTTTCACAACTTCGAATTGTTCTGATCTTGTCTTGATGAAAAACGAATTCTTTTATGATTAAAGAATGTTTGTGTAACAAGCTGTCAATTTATTATTTAGATTTTAAAAGTTAGGTCTAGCGCAAAAACGAGGCGCCGTTGTTGTTAACGGAACAAGTCTTCGAAAATAAATTCTTTGAAAATGTCTCACGCTCGACAGAAAGCAGCCAGGATGTTCCCGTTCGGTGAGCGTTCAAATGGAAGTATGCTTGTACTGTATTTAGACGCTCGGGGAGCTCTGTGATGGTTTACGGGAGGCTTACTGTGCCTTTAAAACAAGGGAAATTTGAAAAAGCCTAAAGGGAGGTAACTCTGTACCAGCCTGCAGATCCAGAAATGGATACGCGAACAAGTTAGATCTAATTTTGAAAAGGTTAAACAGGAAAAGCGGTCAACTTTTCACTGCTGTTCAACACAGGACTTGGTAAAGAAGAAGTTTTCTGCTTTATTCAATTGGATCGCTTTAAAGGCGATGCAACTTTCACGGTGACCACATTATAAAACATCAGAAATTGTGAAAGAAACAATTGAAAGTCAGCAGTTTTGTTTTTGTTTTGTTTATATATACACAATCCACCCACCCACACACACACACACACACACACACACATACACAATCCACCCCCACCCCCCACGCACACACACACAATGAGGCAAGGAGGCAGGTAGGTAGACATACATCCAGACAGGCATAAACACGCATTGACACACACAACCACATACGCACGCACGTACGCAAAGAAGAAGTACAACTTCATGTTGAATATCGTAAAATCATCATTGTCTTCATCGGCACTGTCCTCGTCATCAGCTCCGTTCAACCTCCAACAACGTCCCCACAGTCATTCGCAGTAGGCCTATATATATGTATACAATGTATTAATTTCAGATTATTAATGTTTATATTCATCTCTCTCAACACTATACGTTATTTGTATTTTTTACTAATATATGACATTTTACAGATCCAGACAGTCGGTGCTTCTCTGAGATCGCGCTAGCGGTCGAGGTGAACAATAACTGTCGAGATATGTGTACACTGTCATGTTTTGGTCAAAAATACAAATAACATTGATGTATCGATCGATTCTGGTTAGAATTCCTTTTAGTTTTATGATTTAACGCACACAAATATTTCTATGTTGTAGTCTTGGGTGGCCGCCTAAATATGAAAGTGTGTCAGCCTCTGACATCACATGGCTCAAAGAAGGACATTCAGCGTTAAGTCAGTACATCTGTGTATAATATTATTTTCTCAGATCATTCAATGAAAACAAGATTCGGGAATCCCCGATGAGGGATGACTTCCTTGTAGCACGTGGCGATTGTTTTGGGCTATACAATTGATGGCTTCGGGTCAACCAATCAAGACAGGGTCCGGGAATCCCCGATCAGCGATGACTCTCTTATACCACATGGCGGATTGTTTGGCCACACGACGGCGCTGCGGGTCGTCAAAGTCCACGTAGTACAAGCCCATCTTCTTGGTGATGGCGCTAGTCCACTCAAAGTTGTCCATCAGTGTCCACACCGTGTAGCCAATCACGTTGCATTTGTCTATCAGCACCGCTGAAAATGAAGCAAAATACAGCAGTTTTCAACACACAAAAACGTTGTCGTCAAACGCATGTTTACGTAGTGACATACAGTAGATGTTACTCCAGATAATTCACTGTACATTTAATTCTAGAGAGTTCGCTGTACCTTTAACTCTTGAGAGTTCACTGTACCTTTAACTCTAGAACGTTCACGGCACCTTTAACTCTAGAGCATTCACTCTACCTTTAACTCTAGAAAGTTCGCAGTACCTTTAACTCTAAATAGTTCACAGTACCTTTATTTCCAGAGAGTGTACTCTTCTTTTAACTCTGGAAACATCACGGTATCTTTAACTTTAGAGTGTTCACTTTACCTGTGATGAGCTCATCAATGTAGGATCTTAGGTACTGGATGCGAAACCAATCACCAACAGTGCCGTTGTGGTCTAGATACTTCACTGTTTCTTGGACTCCACAGATTTCACGGTATTTTCAACTCTTGAGACTTCATTGTACCTTTGATGAGCTCGTCAATGTACGATCTAATGTACTGGGTACGAAACAACATGTCACTGAGCGAGCCATTTGGGTTTAGAGAGCTCACTGTAACTTTAACTCTAGAAAAGTAAGTGTACCTTTGATGAGTTCGTCAATGTAGGACCTAAGGTACTGGATGCGGAACTGGTCATTGAGCGTACCGTTTGGGTCCGATAACCCGTTCTCAGTGACTATCACCGGCGTGTTATTGTAGTGGGTGCGGATAAAGTTAAGGATGCCTCGCATTCCCCACGGTACTATGTACGAGCCCGAGGGAGATCTGAAAAAAATAGACAGGACACAAAATGACAATGCATTAACTCAGATCTGCTTAAGAATAAAACAAAATATATAATAAATAATAATAATCGACATTTGCTATAGCGCTTAATCATATATATGTTCAATGCGCTTTACAATATTAATTTCTGCCGTGTGAGATGGAATTTTTTACACAATATATCACGCATTCACATCGGCCAGCAAAACTCAAGCCTATTAGGGCGAACATTCACCTTTCACGGCCTTTATTCTAAGTCACACGGGTATTTGGTGGACATTTTTATCTATGCCTATACAATTTTGCCAGGAAAGACCCTTTTGTCAATCGTGGGATATTTAACGTGCACACCCCAATGTAGGGACCTCGTTTTTTCGTCTCGTCCGAAAGACTAAACAAAATACAAGAATGGTAGGCTATTGGCACGTTTAAGCATGACAAAACAAACGGTACTTAACGGTACTTAACGGTACTTAACGGTAATTAACGGTACTTAATGGTACTTAATGGTACTTAACTGTACTTAACGGTACTTAACGGTACTTAACGGTACTTAACGGTACTTCGACCCGGTGGTCTATTAACGGTTTTTTGAACGTCAGCAGCCTATCTGTTTTTGGCTTGAAGGTCTGGTGAACATCCCCAACGGCTAACCAAATAGGTTGAAGGGACATTAACACGCAACAACCAAGCAACCAACCAACAAGAGCTGATTTTACAAATGATATACACTTTTTTCCATCCAGACGCATAATTATTACAAACGATCAGTAGTCTGCCTGCTATTTTGCAGAGTGGAAGTTTTTTAAGTGTCACCTTCGCTATTTTGCGAGATTAACTCTTTAAAAAAAAAGCATATGCTTATAGAACTCATCTTTTGTAATGAATTACAGTGTGACCATTTAGTACCCCCCACCCCCCCACCCCAGATTGAAGACTCCCTAACATGTGCCCCACGCGCACCCCACCACCCTCACTAGCCTCACACTTAAACAATGTCCACATTTTGAAAGAGACTTTTTCACAAGAATTATATTCATTTCTTTCCTTGATCACCTTACAGCAAATGATACTGTGCTGGTCATTACTAAAACTCGCTGCCGCTTACTCTGGTGAGTCAAAACTCCGCTCTGTCCCTAGCAAAGAACCTAGCATGTCTGTGACGATGAATATGCCAGGATCGCTGACACAAGAACAAAATTAATGTACCTAAACATAAAGGGAGCTCTCGGATGCCAAAATGGCTCACAACGATCATATCATTATCTCTTGTGTTTATTTTTGGGTTTATTTTTGTCATGACCTACTTGTCTTGAAAGTAAAAAATCAAACGGTGTAATCTGTAAGCTCTGGTTATGTCTCGTGCGTGGCGCTCCCCCGCCCCCCCCCCTCAACCCCCCTCCCCCAACCCCTCCCCCCCAACCTCCCCAACCCCCACCCCCTCCCGTCACCGCTTTCTTTCTTCCTCTTGGTTTCTCGTCTATCTTCTTTTTAGTATTTAAACAAAATATTGTTTTAACATGTATTTGTCATACTGACTTGGGCCATGTTGGGTCTACGGTCAGCTTGACCTCCATGTCACCAAGGTAACCTTTGGGGACGGAGGCCTGGTGCGCGGCGTCCGATGGTTCGCACAGTGACGTGGTGTAGTGGTTCAGGCCGAAGTAGTCAAACGTACCTGGCGGACGACCAAAAGTAAAATAAACTATGTAAAACATTTTATTTTGTATAAACAACAACAACAAAACTGCAACGCTTGAAATACCACACATCAACACACAGAAGTATTGTATCTGTGAAGTCGACATTTGTATGGTGTAAAAGGTACTTGTGTGGACTATCTTGCACTATGTATGTATGCGCAGTTTATATAAGTTGATACATCATATCAGGGCAGGACCAAATGAGTTGTAAGGGGGGGGGGGGGAGGGGTTCCTCCTTTTTTTTGGGGGGGGACAAATCAGCGAATTTATTTTTAAAAAAACAATTAAAAAAAAACACTCAAAGCAAGGTACATGGGGTGGGGTTCCGGAACCCCTGGAACCCCCCCCCCCCCCCCCCCCTGGGTCCGGCCCTGCATATCAAAGGATCGCAAAGTTCAACAACACAACAATGGTAACATTGTGGGCAAAGATGTACCATTTTATTTATCACTTACCCTTAATGAACAGTTTGTCGGTGTCTGTAAACGTGGGCAATCGTGAAGATCCATCGGTGCTGTTGGTGTTGCGTCGCACGTAGTCCTTCATTACCTGTTTAAGAAACCAAAACAACTAATCATTAATTGTAATTGAAAACGTTGCTAGTAGCCAACGAAACCTACGGACCTGTAGGATATGTTGCAGTTTGTAAAGTGAGAAAACGTCTTTTCTCCCTCCGGTAGAGTCCACTGCCTTGCCTGAGTCAGATCTCATACCATGCTTTCAGATTCTTCTTTAGACAATAGAAAACCATAGTCTTAGTGCTTAGGCCAAAACAAATAATAGGTGTGGTTACGGTAACATATCCAAAAAAAATAGGGTAGGAAGGTAGGCAATCACTTTTTTTTTTTTTACTTTTTTTTCTGATGTGTACAAATTAAACCTACTTGACAGGGAAATAAGTGTGCGACTCGGGCGCTTTCGTTTTCATTGCGTTTTCTGCACTCGTTTACTTGGGTGTTTTTGGTATTTTTTTGACAAATGTAATAAAAAGTTATAGGGTCGGCCCCAAAAAATAGGGTAGGTCGGGTTACCGTAACCACACATATTTTTTTTTAGGCCTTATATGTCATGTGGCTGTGACGGAAATAATATTGAACAGCATGAAAACAACGAACAAACAAGAATGTAAGGTTATTGCAATATCTAATCTATGACAAAACAAAACCGTTACGTTTACACTACTTCCACCCAATGGATCTTTTAAGTAGACAGACAGACAGACAGACAGACAGACAGACAGACAGACAGACAGACAGACATACAGACAGACAGACAGACAAACAGACAGACAGACAGACAGACAGACAGACAGACAGACAAACACTTATCATACTCATGATGGACTTATCTCAACATTGTCGATGAAACTCGTTTGCCAGATGCTGGCGAGGCAATCAATGTCTAACAGAATTCGTGACATTTCGCCTTATCAAATACATCATACTCTGTCAAAACCATACAGCTTGATTCAGCTTATATAAAACGATCTGACTGACTAGTTAGTTTGTACGTCCTCTTAGGACCAATCGGCCTATCTTGTGACAAGTAGATTGAATATGCTGTGCATACAACGATCCAGTGAAAACGCTGCAGAACAGAAGCTTCAGTTTTCTGAAGTCATTGATATGACGTATAATAATGACATCACCTGGGAATAGTCTCCATCGACGTAGATGGGGTGAGCGAACCACCCAACCATAAACTGAGCAGCTCGCTCCGCGGCCTCTACGTCTTCCGGCTTGCTGGAGTTTTTAGGGGCGTAGAAATTCGTGTTTAACGTGATGGACACCATTCCTGCAAATTTGGCGAACATCTTTACACTCATTAACAAAAAAAGCAGTCAATGAATGGGAAAAAAGACACCAACACATAAATTAACGTCGCGTCATATTATGCATTGTGTCAGTTAGTTGTCGCGACATTGTGATGTGCGGAACAGGGTTAATTTGTTTAGTCAGTTACCGATGTTTGATCCCACAGGTACTCATGCACCCAAAGATATCATACATATGGAATTATAATGGTTTTTTGTTTAAAGTTTATTTTCTGTGAATACACCAGTAGTGGCACAGTAACATGCATTAGGAATCGAACCAGAGTAAGGGTTACGATTTGTGTCAGAGGCAATTGTTATAAGTATGGGGGTGGGGAGGGGCGGAATGGAGGACAACAGCATGTAGTAGCTATAAGTGCGTGCGTGCGTGCGTGCGTGCATATCTTGTTGTGTCTGCAATGCGAATGCTAATAATTATGCTTTGTGTGTCATTTAGCCAGACAGCTGGTCATTCAGCTAGTCAGTCAGTTAGCTAGTTAGTTATCTAGCCAGTCAGTTAGTTTGGTAGCAAGTCAGTAAGTTAGTCAGTCAGTCAACCAGCCAGGCAGGCATTTAATTATTTTGCTAGCCAGTCAGCAAGTCAGCCAGTCAGTTAATTCCTTTGTACTTCGTCAGTCAGGAACATAGTCAGTCAATTAGTAAATGCGCTCGGTCGTTCAGCGTCCATCCGCTGACACTAACCATTGAACCGTGCTCTGTACGTCGTGTCGTACAGACGCCAGGCGGTGGCATGACACTTGATGATGGTGTGGGCGTACAGGTAGGGCAACGTGGCGGGCTGCTTGGTGCCGGGCGCGTATTGCCCTGTACCGTACCCCATCCACGTCGTCACCCACGGCTCGTTGAACGTCAGCCAGTACTTCACCTTCATGCGGTCAGCAACAGATTGGATTCAGTCATTGTTAATGGTTGGTTTCCGTTTAACCTGGGAGGCTCGTGTGGGACTGTTCACGTTTTTAAAGTATATTTTGGCGAACACGAGATTAACAAAAATACGTACCTAAGCAAATACTAAGCAAACGAACGAACGTACACACGAACAAACAGAGGAACGAACAAACGAACAAACGAACTAACGAACGAACAAACGAACGAACACACAAACAAACGAACGAACATACAAACAAACAGACAAACAAGCAAACGAACAAACAAACAAACAAACGAACACACACACACACACACACACACACACACACACACACACACACACACACACACATACACACACACTCACACACACACACACACACACACACACACATACACACGCACACACACACACACACACACACACACACACACACACACACACACACACACACACACACACACCCTTCACCGTATTCCTACCGACTAACTTTTTGGCGCCGACTCTTTACAGTTAGGGTTTTTGTTTTTGTTGCCGACCCTATATTCTGATTTAGTCAAAAAGGGTCACAAACGAATAGCTGCAGAAAAGAGAGATACGATTCTTGTTTGATATATTCTTTTGACACAGTCACCTTGTCTCCGTGAGTTATGTTTCGATAAGAAATCAGCTGGGGGTCAAGGGGATCCTGCTAGTCACTATATCTTCAGGACATTGTGTTTCCAATGTCCTTACAATCAATCAATATATGAGGCTTATATCGCGCGTATTCCGTGGGTACAGTTCTAAGCGCAGGGATTTTTATTTATTTTTATTTTTATTTTTTTATGCAATTTATATCGCGCACATACAAGGCGCAGGGATTTATTCATGCCCTGTGAGATGGAATTTTTTTACACAATACATCACGCATTCACATCGGCCAGCAGATCGCAGCCATCTCGGCGCATATCCTACTTTTCACGGCCTATTATTCCAAGTCACACGGGTATTTTGGTGGACATTTTTATCTATGCCTATACAATTTTGCCAGGAAAGACCCTTTTGTCAATCGTGGGATCTTTAACGTGCACACCCCAATGTAGTGTACACGAAGGGACCTCGGTTTTTCGTCTCATCCGAAAGACCAGCACTTGAACCCACCACCTAGGTTAGGAAAGGGGGGAGAAAATTGCTAACGCCCTGACCCAGGGTCGAACTCGCAACCTCTCGCTTCCGAGCGCAAGTGCGTTACCACTCGGCCACCCAGTCGTTACCACTCGGCCACCCAGTCGTTACCACTCGGCCACCCAGTCGTTACCACTCGGCCACCCAGTCGTTACCACTCGGCCACCCAGTGTGTTACCACTCGGTCACCCAGTGCGTTACCACTCGGCTACCCAGTGCGTTACCACTCGGCCACCCAGTCGTTACCACTCGGCCACCCAGTCGTTACCACTCGGCCACCCCGTGCGTTACCACTCGGCCACCCAGTGCGTTACCACTCGGCCACCCAGTGCGTTACCACTCGGCCACCCAGTCGTTACCACTCGGCCACCCAGTCGTTACCACTCGGCCACCCAGTCGTTACCACTAGGCCACCCAGTCGTTACCACTCGGCCACCCAGTCGTTACCACTCGGCCACCCAGTCGTTACCACTCGGCCACCCAGTCGTTACCACTCGGCCATCCAGTCGTTACCACTCGGCCACCCAGTCGTTACCACTCGGCCACCCAGTCGTTACCACTCGGCCACCCAGTCCACTCGGCCACCCAGTCGTTACCACTCGGCCACCCAGTCCACTCGGCCACCCAGTCGTTACCACTCGGCCACCCAGTCCACTCGGCCACCCATGGTCCCGGGTTCGAATCCAGACCGGGACGGACGCGGGTCAGCATAATGTGCATACTCAGAGACGGTAGCCATGTCCTAACCCGTGTCACCACAGTGGCACGAAAGAGACCTCATTCATTCTGACGTAAGTGCAGGTGGCTGATAACCCCCAAGCACGCACACGACCGAGTAGCGAGACTTTAGTTGCTGCGAGCTTGCCACTGAGAGGAAGCGATCCGGATTTCCTAGCAATGGGAAAATAAAGTAAGGTTCAGCAAAGTGAATAAAATAAAATCTCGATTCAGAAGCATTCATGTATGCAAAACATCTACAACACATGACGAAGAAACAGCAGATATTGCATAAAAGTACGAACCAGGTGTCCAAAGCGACTAAAAGCCACATCGGCGTAATGCTGGTACTGCTTGATAATGGTTTCGTTCCCCCAGCTCCCATTGTCCTCCAAAATCTGGAGAAAAAAAAATAGACATACACGCATGCAATCATGCAAGGTAATGCCCTCACACGCACACACATATATGTACACATACATGCAAATGCACGCACACCCTCAGGCACGCACGCACACACGCACACACGCACGCACGTACGTACGCACGCACGTACGTACACATGGGCTGAATGTGTGTGTGTGTGTGTGTGTGTGTGTGTGTGTGTGTGTGAGTGTGTGTGCACACGTGGGTTATGCGTGTATGACCGTTTGCACCCCGCCATTTAGGCAGCCACACGCTGATTTTGATAAATAAGTTGTGTTCACCTGTGGCAGATCCCAGTGAAAGAGAGTGACCATGGGCTCAATGCCGGCCTGTTTGACGGCGGTGATGAAGTTGAGGTAGAAGTTGACACCTGCCTCGTTCACCACACCTGTCGTGGGGTCTGGCACGATGCGAGACCATGACAGGGAGAACCGGTAGTGCTTCAGCTGTAAACACAGTACCGTCAATACACCTTGCTTGTTTGTTTGTTTGTTTGTTTGTTTGTTTGTTTGTTTGTCTGTTTGTTTGTTTGTCTGTTTGTTTGTTTGTTTGTTTGTTTGTGGATTGTTTATTTGCTTGATTGTGTGTTGCTTGTTTGTTTGATGGTTGCGCGTTTTTTTATTTTCATTTTTTATTGTTTGTGTTTCCTTTTGTTATCATGTTTCGATTATGGTACGCTTTGATGGACGATACATGCATTTCATTTTCTGTGCTTGCAACAAGTGGAATGCAACCAAATTCGCCAATGGACCTTCGTGGTGTGCTTATGTCTGTCAGAAAAAAAGGAGTCTCGTTACCAAGCT
>NC_090252.1:46779914-46804914 GCF_037325665.1 Littorina saxatilis
TTCAATAAAAAAAAAAAGCAAACAGCAATAACTAAATGAATTATACATAGATGAACAAGCAACACATATTAATAATACACCAATAAATACATAAATGAATGATGAAATAAATAAAAATAAGAATAACACAATAGTAAATCAAAACAGGAGGATTAGTGGGTGCACCGGGGAAAACGACGAGGTGTGAAGTTTGTGTGTGTGTGTGTGGGGGGGGGGGGGGGGGGGGGGGGCTGACAATTTAAAAAAGCAATGGCAGTAACAATGGTTTGCTTGATTATGTTAACAGAGGACATAACATTTGAACAATGCCACATCAACAAAGGTGAATGCGATTGTTAGAGAAATCTGACGTGCACCCACTCGGAAGTTTTGTATGAGTTGTATAATTATGTGATGTTTCGAAAATTATCACTTTCTTCCTCATAATTATCTGAACATCAACAATTTGAGAACTTTGGACTTTTGCTCAACTGTTACCTCCATGTCAAACAGACTGTTTATACAGAAAATGCTTGAGTTTGTTGGTAGACGAGAAACTGCCTTTCTTTCATCTATTTTGCCTTTGTGCCTTTTCGTTGTCTCTTTGTCAGTGACAGTGTCAACTTCAGAATCGTGTAAGTAAGATTGTTTTGTGATTTACTGATAGAGTTATGGATTGATTGATTAATTGATTGCTTGTGTGCTTGCCTACTTGATCATTTGGTTGATTGGTTGATGGATGTACTACTTGATTGATTGATTGCTTAGTGTATTGATTGCTTGATTGATTGCTTGATTGATTGAGTAATTGATTGATTGAGTAACTAACTGGTTTATTCATTGTTTAACTAATGTGTTGTTTCTTTCATTCGTTTTTCTTCATTTTTAGTATCTTTGTTCATTCATCTTTGTATGTATTCACCCACTGTTCCCTTATTCGATGCATATATTTATTATCTAGTTTATTAATTACCTTATTTGCTCGTCCATCCTTTGCGTACACATATAACACAAGTCATGAATTGTTTTCAGGTGCAACAATCAAAATGTCAAACATGACTTTGAAAAAGCTATCCGTCATCGGGGAAGAGCACTCTTTGGTCACCTTACCGTTCAGACTTGACACAAGCCATTGTCCTAGGCGCCAGAGCCAAAATGTTCATGTCTATGTAACAAGACCTTCTACCGGTGAAGATCTGTGTGTAATTGGTATGACTCGTGAACGCTGCACATCCACTAACGAAGATCTGTGTCGTTGTGTGGTGGGGGAGGGATATATGGGAGCGGTTTTCACGAAGACACTCGCCATGGAAGACCGCGGGACTTGGTTGTGGCGAACTGGAGGCGGAGAGAGAAAGGAGGTTGAGTTCATAATACAACGTGAGTTTTTAAACACGGATTCGCACAATTGCAGGCAAGCATAGATATATGCCACTCACATGGTAGATGACAGATGTAGACAGACATATAGACAGACGGACAGTCAGCCAGACAGACAGACAACCCGACAGGCAGAGAGACAAACAGACATACAGACAGACACGCACTCGTACAAACACAATAACAGACATACACGCAGACAGACAGACGAACAGACAGACAGACGAACAGACAGACAGACAGACACACACACACACACACACACACACACACACACACACACACACACACACACACACAGTGAATCACCTTCACAAATCCACTGGTATTGACAATCTAAAAGTAGAACACACACACACACACACACACACACAAACACACACACACACACACACACACACACACACACACACACACACACACACACACACACTCGAGCACGTATGCACAAGAGTATCTGTGATGTGTGCCCATTGTGTTCATTCAGACGAACCGTACATTTGAAAATGGCAAAATATAACACACTAGAAGCTTGAACAATGACAGGTTAAACACAGGTTTTACTTGTGCAGCTTCATCCAAACCCAGGATATTCAATGTCTCTGTGTTGCCAGTGAAGACGGAAAACGCTACAGTACAGACTACCATTCCAGGTATTTGTTGCTTAGAGATGAGTGGATGAATTAACCTTTTTTTTTTCTTCTCGTATCATGCCTATGAAACATAATAAAGAGAAAGAGAACAAGCAATGAAACAAATATTAGACAATATTCATTAGCTTCATGCATTCATCCATGCACAAACTCAAGGGTTATGTTGTTTATTACTTAACATGATGTTTCGCATGATGATTTGTGCCTACCCGTACTCCAATTTACAGATGGTGAAAGAACGGTAGCATCGTCGACTGAAGAGCTATCCGAAGGGACGATGGATGAAGATAATTCCTTATTGGCCCTTGTCTTCAGTTGTGTGTCCGTGGTGATCATCATTTGCATTGTGGTGGTAGTTGTTTGCGTAGTCAGGAGGAGAAAACTGCAAGGTTAGTGTGTTGAACATAATACTATGTTTACTTAATACTTGAACATAATACTATGTTTACTTAATACGTTGAGGTTCTAGCGTTGCAGTAGGGAACTGGACAAGAAATAATGACGCACACGTTCTTTGCTGTCGATGCAATTCAGAAATTCACTGTTATATGCGTGTTAGTTTTTGATTCCGTCTGTTTGTGTGCTTTTCTGTGCTTGTCTATCGGTTCGTTTATAATGTGTTGATAATACCTCATGAGTTTGCTGTCACTTCTTAGAATCTCATGGTTTAATATTTAAATGAAACTGATAGAAAGCAGATTACTCTACAAGCAGATTCAGTGACAAAAGCATTAACCGATGTTTCGCTATGTAAATAAGCTTGGCTAACATTTCGAGATTTTGTATAGTCTGTTGTAATGTTCGTAGAAAGCTATCTGGCAGTGATACCTATATTGTGTGTCCCAGGGAAGTACGTATTAACCAACCAAGTATTTCAACATCCACAGAGCCAGATAACAATGCCAGTCTAGCAGAAAACCAAAGATATATTCGACTTGCTTGTTTAATATATCTTATCGAAAGACATGCTATCTTTTTTCATTTCTATAAATTTCATGTTCTGTTTTTGTTTTAATAACACGCACATTCATTCATGTTGTTATTCCACCTTCTTACAATCCCTAAAATTGGTGTCAACACGTGTTGTTGCATCAGTATTTAGTGTTATTGTGTTTGTTGTCTCATAACAGCAAAACGCCCACAAGCCGACTACGGACCAGACCTTGCCTGGTGACTGTTACGATCAAAACGCTATGATACAGATGGACGGTCACGTCTACAATAATACATAAAGCAAAGCGTGGTTGAATCTCGAGTATGCGAAGATAGAGTGGTGTTTCCCGCTGTGGTCGAGTTGGCTACGTCGTCGTCTCTTCGGACAAAACTGCATTAAATTTTGCTCTCTGCATGCCAACATCTACAAGACATATATTCCTCTCGTGGAATATTAAGGATACCAATTCTGGAGAACAACATACTGGCTGTAACATTTTTGGATAACTTGAAGCCAATGTATTGTGCTGGCTGCACTGCAGTTAGGATGCATACCGTTGCTTCGATGACACTAGGGAGATTTAAAAGACAGCACGTTTCGTTTTGCAGCTCGTTTCGTTTGGTGAATGAGTCACCCCGCGAAAGGGAACGTGAAACGAGACGGCATAGGCCGCAGACAAGATTTAGATGTATTCACGTTTCGTTTCGGAATGAAGGAAGGGCGATACATCTTCAAGTGAAATTATCTTTCCTTGCTTGGAACTCTTTCCCGAAGAAGAACAAATTGTCCTTCTGTTCGGGAATCTAAACGCGGGTAAGTCATCGTTCTTTCTGTCGTCTCTTTTAATCTTCTGTAAAAACCCCTAGGAGGTGGTCCAGAATCGGGCATACTTTGATTATTTTCAGTCCAAATAAATCACACAGACTTTGTTTATACAAAATCACATACGAAGCCAGAATAAAAAGTCGATGCGATGACCTACTTCTGCTTCGCCATTTGCTTTCTCACCATGAAGTTGGATAAATGTACCAGGATCAGCACCCTTCAAAATATTTCAGTTCACAACAGTTGTCTACCTCCAATGAACACATTCTCAGCGCTGAAAGACTGTGAAAGGGTTGATGAATCTAGCAATGCATAAAATGGCCAACAAATAAAACTGTTAGTGTGCAAAAATACTCACAAAAGTTGACGAAATATTGTTCGTTTTTTGGGGGTGGAAAACGTGACTGCGTTTTGACGTTCCACGTTCCGTTTCAGTTGACCTTCACCTTTCCAGCGAGAGACCCCCGAAATGATGACGTTTACCACAACTTCAAAACGAAACGTCCCGACGTTTCGTTTTTTAAATCTCCCTAGTGTTGATGAATAGTTGTTGTTGCTACCTGAGCTTATTTACAGCACTATTGTTCTAGTGTTACACCAATTAAACATGTTTTAGAACAGGTGTACGACAGTTCTAGTGTTAAATATTTTTTTTTCTTTGAATATTTATGAATTTGATTACGCGGACGTTATTTGGGATAACTGTACACCGTGTTTGGCAGACAAGTTGGAGACATTGCATCTCGATGCAATCCGAATCATTGTAGGTGCAGTTCGTGGTACAAGCCACCAAAAACTGTATAATGAATCGGGTTTTGTGCCCCTGAAAGAAAGGCGACGTCGTCATAAACTTTTGCTGTATTATAAAATTGTAAATCGTTTAGCCCCAGAATATTTATATTCCAAACTGCTGGTCCTGGTTTCCGATGTAAATCCTTACCACAGACGACGCCCTCTTGAACGTAAGGTTCCATTGTGCAGAAGTGAGTTATATAAATCTTCATTTTTTCCTTCAACGACAGCTTTGTGGAATAATCTTCCAGAAAATATTCAACAAACGCAGTCAGTTGGTGAATTTAAAAGGTATTTGACCGATGGAGATGTTGTTGTTCCACAGTATTATTATTTAGGCAACCGCCAGGCACAGGTATTTCACAGCAGGTTGAGATTAAACATGAGCGATTTGCAACAAGACTTAGTTAACCGACACCTCTCTGATAATTTACAATGTACGTGTGGAGCATGCCCGGAAGATTCTGAACATTTCTTGTTACACTGTCCAAAATTTAAAGAACATAGAACCATTTTATTCAATAGTCTGCCAACACACGTTCTAGACTGCAAAACACTCTTGTTTGGAAATACTGATTTAACTGTATCTTTGAACACGAAAATATTCTCTGTTGTACAAGACTATGTTATGTTAACTAATCGCTTCGGCTGATATTATATTAATGCAGCCAGGCATTCTGTCTCTCTCCCTCTCTCTCTCTCTGTGTCTCTCTCTTCATCTTATTTGTATAAAATATAATGAAAGAGTATCAAGATAAGTGTTGAACTCCATTGTTGAACTGAACAATCGCTGAACTTGCTTGCTGGCCGCTGCGCTGCTACTAATGACTTCGGTCCTCGCTCTCTCTCTCTGACTCCCTTATCTGTTACCATTGTTTCATTCCAGATGCTGTCCTTCACTCATCACCTCCCCCCTGCCCTCCAACCCTCTTCCATTCCCCGCATTCGTTCCCACGTGACTCTGCTATCACTTCCTCCTGCATTACCTCAACACCTCCTTCCCCCCCCCCCTTTTTGCTGCATATCTGTCTCGTTTAAATAGAGTTTATGGTCGCTGACTGCTCCCTCTAAACTCACACTTAAACTACTCACTAATGCTTCCCCCCCCCCCCACCCCAGCTGCAATTGTAGAACACTAGGCAACTGTCACTGGTTAATACACACACACATACAGACACCGTCACACGCGCGCGCGCAGACACACACACATACACGCACGCACACACGCACGCACACACACACACACACACACGTGACACACACACACACTCTCACGCTTCCGTACCAACATACGTAGCCAAGAGGTTTATTTGATTTGGGCCAAGTAACGAGGGCAGTTTACTTCAGAGAAAAATACCATCTGACAATGACCATGAAAGATAACATTGTACAGAGATAAATCCCAAATAGGAAGTAACACTCGTTATTCCGCCCAATTCAAGAAGTGGTATTATTTAGTTAGGATTGTTATATTGTGATAGTTGAAGGTGTTTTGCGGACTATATGCAATCTATACGAGTCAATCACCTTGGGCGCTAAGTAACCTAAGTAAGCAGTGCTTTTTCAGTCCCCCATCACCTTGACGATTTCACCCAGCACGCCACAACTCAACGCCCACGCGGCGCCGCCCCGCCGGAAACTGTGACTAGAGAAATCCCCTCCAGCAACAGCAGCAGTTACACGCAGTTTCTTATTGAAATCAGATCCGTTGATCGGAAAAAACCTGTGCCTTGGGGCCCATCGGTCCCAAAACATGAAACATATCAGTCACTGCGGACACTGGGCATAACGGATGTGAAGGCATTGCAGGAAGCTTTATTTCCACGGAGCGTTCTTTACGCTGAATTGTCTTACTCCATTGAAAAGTTATTGACACACTGTCCGTCTCCAAAATCACCACGCGATCTCGTGTAAGCTGCTTATCGGGATCAAAATTCCCGTTGTCCTGGAACAAGTTCGATTTTCGGAGAAACTCCACAAAGAAAAACACCAAACACGCCGCCCAAAAACACAATGTCTTGTTTACAATGTTTACATAAATATTATTCGCATCCTTCATCTGGAAAGAAGGAACACAAGGGCTTGGTCAGACATATGATCACACATGTTCACGTTGGGGGGTCTCCCCCGGTGCCAGAAAGACAACAGCCGCACTAACTCTTCGCGCCGCCTAGGCTCGTGAAGACGTGAAATAGTGTCAGCCATAATGTTTACACAACCGGCCACATGCACCGCCGCAATGCTACAGTTTACTTTAGCACATTCCCATGCCATTTTCCGAAGTAAGCTGTCGACATACTTATTAGTAGATCTGCCCTTATTGATAATTGATTTTGTCACAGTACTATCAGTATGCACAATCACTTCTTGTCCGCACCACATCGGTGCCCATCGTGTCACAGCTTGTAACACAGCACATACTTCTTTAAAGTTTATGTGTAAATTGTTCGCTGCCGGCATGTCTTTTTTAAAATAGGTGTACTGCCAGTCGCCCTGCCAAAAGGCACCTGCTGCAATATTACATGCGTCCACATGGACATGCTGTTTTGCATTGTGGAAATAATACACTGTTCCATTAAATACATGCATAAAAGAAAGCCACCATTGCACATCTTTCTGGAATTCGCTAGAAAGCTTTGCTTTGTGCCGCTGCTGCTGAAGGGGTTTTATTGTGTCCAGTATCCGCCGCAGAAAGAATTTTCCTCCTCTGACAGCTTGACAGGCCCAATTAAGAGAACCCGCGATGCTTTGAAGCTGAGTTTTTGTCGCGCGCTTCTTTCCTCGAAATTGCAGTAGTCGCCGCCGCAGTTGCTGCAGTTTGTCACTTCCAAGTGACAGAGTGTTGTTCCGCGTGTCGATGTCGACTCCAAGAAATGTGATACGTTGGGTGGGCCCCACCACCTTCTTCCAGCAAATGTTGAAGCCTAGTTCCCTCAATAATCTAATCAAAGAAAATAACATGTCGTTGCACTCCTCTTTTGTTGCTGCTACTAAAAGAAAATCATCTATGTATGCTAACACACCAGGCATGCCTCTCCTGGCCTTGCACCTGCGAATTGACTGTGAAAGTCTATGGAAATGTGACGGTCCTACATTGCTACCAAATGGAAGCCGACTGTCAAACAAATAAGTCGGTATCTTTTCACCTTTGAAATGCCACTTGAGTCCCGTTACACAATAATCATCCGGACTGATGCACACTGAGCGATATGCAGACTGCAAGTCGACTTTAGCACACCAATACTCTGTCTCGCTGAGGCACACGCATCAGAGACTGTTTGAAACTTCACCGACTCAGGGATGGAGTAATCGTTCATTGCCCTACCTGTTGGTTTGCTGGCATCATGAATTAGCCTAACGCTACCATCTTCTTTGGGGATCGCGGCTAGTGCGCGTACGACCGTTTGCTTCTTACTTGCCACTATATAATTTCCTTTTGCTATTTGATCTAACAGTTCTTGTTCTACCACGTCGCGATGATCGTACGCTGATTTATGATTGCTTTGTTCTGCTGCTAACACACATGTTTTATGTTTTTCTGTTACCCGAAAACCGTGCTGTATACCGTCTAACAAAAAATCTCTGTCACAATCGCCCTCTAGCACTGAGTGCCACCTTTGAGATTTTGCACTAATAGATGCATGATTTCCTAAAAACTCACAGTCATGAGGATCTAATTGAGGGAACGGGCTGGAATAGGTGGGGCCTACCGTTGTGTTGTCAGTTCGCTGCGCTGTATCCTAGGCACTGGTGTTTGCTGTCGCCTGGTGGTCTTTGCCGGGGTGCTCTTTTCCACACGTGTCACACACGTGTTCGAACCTGCAGCGGGACCCGTAGAGGCATGTGCCTTTGTTTGTGTACTGCAGGCACACCTCCTTCCCACTGGGTCCCACAGGTCGTCGAATACCGCCGCTTCCCATCGTGGCCTTGCCGCTTTTGTTGCCTAGAACTTGTTGGGCACGCTCACGGAGAATCACTGTGGACAGGTGGGGGTTGGGGGTCCCCCAAGCAAACCCGCTGGTTGCCTGGCGCTTCCTGTACTCGTCGTCGTACAGGAGCACCGACTGCCAGGAGAATCTTGCGCCGAGCTCGCCCACCATCTCCGTATAACCGAGGTAGGCTTCGTGGTCGAAGTCCGGTGCATTCATTAGTTTTGCCATTATTCTTGCATTTGCGACGATCCAGTGGCAGGGGGATACTTTGTCCAACTTTGGTTTGTTGGCCAGCTTGAGCGTGACACCTCCCCCGAGTGTCACCTCTTCCTCCACCGCCATAGAAGCCGGTACGAAGTCAACAATTCTTAAAAATGTCTCACCTAGTGAAGCGGTAGACTGTGTGGCCATGTTGCCAAGAAGGCCCTGGAGCGGTGCCACTTGGTCGGCAGCACGCAACGGCCCTCCCCCGTACTTCTTTTGCAGGTCTGCCACTGCCGCTTTTAATTCCACTATGTGGCCTCTTTTTAACTTGAGGCTTTCCAGGTCCTTTTCTCCTGCATATTTTAAAGCACTGAGGGTTGTGAACTCCTCTTTTTCCAGAACCTCAACCACAGGTTGGGGCAGATTGTTTGCCCATGAAGTAAAATTGAACTCCATTTTTGCAGAACTGAAAAAATCGCTGAACTTGCTTGCTGGCCGCTGCGCTGCTACTAATGACTTCGGTCCTCGCTCTCTCTCTCTCACTCCCTTATCTGTTATCTGTTACCATTGTTTCATTCCAGATGCTGTCCTTCACTCTTCACCTCCCCCCTGCCCTCCAACCCTCTTCCATTCCCCGCATTCGTTCCCACGGGACTCTGCTATCACTTCCTCCTGCATTACCTCTACACCTCCTCTCGCCCCCCTTTTTTTTGCTGCATATATATCTGTCTCGTTTAAATAGAGTTTATGGTCGCTGACCGCTCCCTCTAAACTCACACCTCTCTCTGTGTCTCTCTCTTCATCTTATTTGTATAAAATATAATGAAAGAGTATCAAGATAAGTGTTGAAGCTATCACTTGTTCGCCATGTTTTGATATCGGAATGTGTATTGATTATCATTTCAAGAACGTGTCCATAAGCAATCTGCTTGTTAACGTTCTTAATGCTGTTATTGTTTGAAACGTGTGTATGGTAAATTGAATAAAACACGCTTAAACCAATATTTATGAATTAATTTGATTTATCCGGACATACCGACCCCCCTTCCCCCTGTTACTTCCATGTGTTCCTTTAGTCAGCATATTCACATACAATGTCTTCAATAAGGACAAGGAAGGGCAGCACGGTTTTGCTTCAAAAGTACTTGTTTATGGCAGAAACCTAGCTGTTATTGACCACTTTGTGCTTGAGAAGAGCTTTCTTTACAGCCTTATATGGAAAGGCGGGAGTTAACTTTACTAACTCGGTACCCACACAATATTTGATTATGCTAAACATTGGCATTATACATAACAACATGAAAAGCAATTTTGAAAGCCTAAACTGGCTTTTTCTCCTGAATTTGCAATGTATTCTAAAGAGTAAAAGCATGAACTTATATGGTTTATTCCATGAATTCCCTCAGTCTGTTGTGTAGTCCATTACTGTTTAGGCGTTTCTAAACTCAAAATAGTATATGTGCAGTCGCTTGTGTGTGTTAACATGCAACTTTTACCCGTTAAACTGTTAACTGTTACCCTTGACATTGTTTATGTCGGAGCCCATGGGATTGACGACCTTTTATTTTTAACACTGTTTGACAATATTGTTGAGTTGGACAATGAGTTTGTTGTGATTGGTTATGATTGGGATATTTCCTTGAACCCCCAAATAGATAGCATCATCCTGTTAGGGCCTGTAAAGTACAAAGAGCATACACGTAGTGTAGTTGTTGTGGATCAGTATAACATCAAAGCTTTTCTCGAGCGACGTCTACACGCTGACTTACAAAAAGTACCCAGAGACAGTTTACTAGTGATGTCACAAGTACAAATAAATATATTATAGCGCATATCATGTAATATTGCTATTTCATATGTTACGTGGATTTCCATTGGTCAATTGGGCAAAACTTAGCTCAGTGCAAAAGTGATATCGACGACATTTTCCTCGATATCAGTTTTGATATCGACGACCTCTTTATTGCTTCCCCACTTCAAAAACAAAAACACCTCAATTTAAAAACAAACAAATATATATGAAAATGTAATGATCCCAGAAATTAGTTGAGCTAGTGACTGAAGACTTGTTGAAAGAAAAGACATTTTGAAATACTGAAAAGTACAAGAAAAGAGTGAACAAAAAGAAATAATAATCAGAGGGAGGAATATGGAACAGCCAAAACTGAAACAAATACTTTTGTAATTTCTTTACAATAAATACAAAATGTCCACAGAATTAGCAATATATCTAACTAACTGACTGTGTGATGATATCTTCTGCTATTGGTCTGTTTCGACAGTTATATCAAAATCTCGACCTCCGGTCTCGATTTTGAAATCACTGTCTCAACAGACCATAGCAGAAGATATCATCACACAGTCCGTCAATATTGGGTAGTGTTGGAAATCAAAATCGATACTGTGCAAACCAACATAAATAAATCAATACCTATTACGACACAAAACTAACAGAGAGAACGACTCAGAAAACAACAAACGATTCATCAAAGAAACTAAAAAAGAAACAAGCCCACTATACTGACGACCTGACTGTCAGACAGACAAAGAAACAAGCCCACTAAACTGACGACCTGACTGTCAGACAGACAAAGAAACAAGCCCACTATACTGACGACCTGACTGTCAGACAGACAAAGAAACAAGCCCACTATACTGACGACCTGACTGTCAGACAGACAAAGAAACAAGCCCACTAAACTGACGACCTGACTGTCAGACAGACAAAGAAACAAGCCCACTAAACTGACGACCTGACTGTCAGACAGACAAAGAAACAAGCCCACTATACTGACGACCTGACTGTCAGACAGACAAAGAAACAAGCCCACTAAACTGACGACCTGACTGTCAGACAGACAAAGAAAAATACACCAACCAGAGACACACAATCTATTCTTCCATTGAATTTTTGTTTCGTGTGGTCATGGTACAATTAACAATTGAGACAAGACGGATATTGTGGCGAAGGCAAGGGGGGGTTGATGCAGGGCAGCGGATTCAAGTCAAGGACGATAATGTGAAAAGCAAATAGTAACTGTTGACTATTTTGATAACACACGCTACCAGGACACAACTGTACGAACTGTACCAACAAATGTGATCGCGATTGTTGGTGAGCTCAAGCATGATATCAACAACAACAAAAAGTTTTAGGTGAATCTTGTTTGAAGGAGTGTTTGAATGGCTGATTATCTTCCTTATCTCTGAACACATATTGTTAGCAGAATTCTATCAATGTGCATTTATTGAACTATATCATCGGAATTGCGTCTGTACCTCTTACTGTGAAAATGTTGAGGTTCGTTAGTAAACAACACACTGCTTTTCTCGCAGCCACGTTGGTTATGTTTATCGTCTTCGTGTGTTTGGTGACTGGAGGGAAAACTTCAGAATCGTGTGAGTAAACATTCTGTTCCATTTTGTTTTATCTATTGACTTTTGGTCGGTAAGCCTTAGAATAAAACAGGATCGCAATTCAATGAGCAAGCACGTGTAATTAAATGAGGAAGATGTGTGCATACTAATTGTTTGGTTGTTTCATTGATTGGTTGATCGACCACATTATTTGATTCGCTGATTCATATATTCGTTGCTTCCATTTATTCTACCATGCATTAATTAATATAACTGATCATCAATTCTTTCATTTACCCATAAGTTTATTTTTCCTTAATCGCGAACTGCTGCCTGGTTTTATCATTCCTGTCTTATTTATTGTTTCAGGTGCTCACATCAGACTGTCAAACATGTCCAAAAAAAAGCAATTCGTTTCAGCAGAAGAGCACTCTTCCTTCTCCCTAACTTTCAGGCTCGACACAAGCAATTGTCCCAACAAGAACGACCAACTTTTTCACATCTATGTTGCCAGACCTGCTTCAGGTGAAGATATTTGTGTAGTTGGTGTAACACGGGAAGGCTGTACATCCACTAACAAAGACGTGTGTCATTGTATGGAGGAGGGTGGATACAGAGGAGCGGTTTTCACGAAGATCCTTACAATGGAAGATAGTGGGACGTGGGTCTGGCGAACTGGAGGCGGGGAAAGAAAGGAGGTTGACTTCATTATACGACGTGAGTTGTCGAAATCGGATTATAATTACACGCTCCATGTTGTAACTAATCACAGATAGATAAACACAACAGATGAAGACCTCTCGGGCGGAGAGTTGCAAACTCACACACACACACACACACACACACATACACACACATACACATACACACACACACGCTCACACACACACACACACACACACATATATATATAAGCATACATACACACAGGCACACACTGGCGCACACACACACACACACACACACACACACATACGTGTATTCACACACTCAAACACCCATGGTCACAAATTGACAGAGTTAGACACAATCTCACGCAGACAAAAACACATTCATTCACAGACGCACGCACACAAACAAAAAACGAAAGCAAACAGAAGTCCGTTACGACTAACATAATTATATACAAACACAGTTATCTTTTACATTTCTTATATGTTCGCAGGCTCATCCAAACCTCACAGCGTCACCGTCGTTCCAGGTAAGATTAAACAAGTCACATGTCACAGTTCCCCTCAACATTTCAGACAGATGCCAGGGCAAATTGTGTCGATTATTTTTCCCTCATTAAATGAATAGTAGCTATGGAATCGAAGGCAATTGACTGCTTGTTGCTTGAACCTACCTTATGATCTACAATGCTTCTACATAATGCGCTTCGTGTACATAAACTTATATGTTCTACCATTAATGTTTTTATGTAACTTTTCATAGTTATAGTAAAATAGTTTAGTCCCTCTTTAGGGCGAGGGCCAGATGCAAAAAAGCATATCTATGCTTATTCTTGTCACCCTCGAAAAATAAAGATTTGTCATTGTCATTGTAAAAAAAACCACCTAATAAGAGACAACAAAGAAACGAGCAATCATAATATTGCATTTAACGCAATGATCAATGTATTTGTGCTTTCATCCATAATTATTAATTGTTTTAGTCCTTTGAACAACATGTCACCGACATTTTGTTGTTCAAAATGATTTTGTTTTACAGATGATGAAAGAACAAACATATCCTCGTACGACGAGCACTCCGACGCGAAGGAGGACGATGGTAATACTATTGTCCTGGTCTCAAGTTGCCTAGGTGGTGTGGCCATCGTGTCCATTGCAGTGGTTATCTTTGTGGTAATAAGGAAAAGGACACTGCGAGGTTAGTTTTCACTATTCATGTTCATACACGAACTATGTTTTAGCTCTGTTGGGCGAATTCTACTACGCGAAGTATTCTTCGTAAAGCTTGCTGTACGTAGTGGAAGCGCTTAATTCGGGACTGGGTGGCCGAGTGGTAACGCACTTGCGCTCGGAAGCGAGAGGTTGCGAGTTCAACCCTGGGTCAGGGCGTTAGCAAATTTTCTTCCCCCTTTCCTAACCTAGGTGGTGGGTTCAAGTGCTAGTCTTTCGGATGATACGAAAAACCGAGGTCCCGTCGTGTACACTACATTGGGGTGTGTGCACGTTAAAGATCCCACGATTAACAAAAGGGTCTTTCCTGGCAAAATTGTATAGCCATAGATAAAAACGTCCACCAAAATACCCGTGTGACTTGGAATAATAGGCCGTGAAAAGTAGGATATGCGCCGAAATGGCTGCGATCTGCTGGCCGATGTGAATGCGTGATGTATTGTGTAAGAAAAATAATTCCATCTCACACGGCATAAATAAATCCCTGCGCCTTGAATATGTGCGCGATATAAATTGCATAAAAAAAATTAGAAAAATTAAAAAAATCAAAAAAAATCCCTGCGCTTAGAACTGTACCCACGGAATACGCGCGATATAAGCCTCATATTGATTGATTGATTGTCGGTAAAAAAAAGACTTCGCGCAGTCTTTGCAAAATTTTTGCAAAGTCGACTACGGGTTCAATTAAGGATATATTTAAGGAGATTTAGCTTTGCGGTGGGGAGACTATTTGTTCTATTTTTGTTGTAAATGACTAATAATGCTGTAAATGTTTGAATGATTGTGAATGCATCTGTCTATTAATGTGTCTGCCATCTGCGTTTCATGTTGATTAAATGAACGTAGTTATCAAAGGGCAGAAGTGTTTTCACAATATTGTGTTTGTCTGTCAGTCTGTGTGTTTTTTTTGTTTTTTTTGGTTTTGTTTCCGTGTTCGTGTGTGTGTTGATACTATATATTGTGCTATCGTTGCTTTTTATTAAGAACAAACACCTATATCTTATAGAAAGCAGCACATGCTCAAGCGGAATAAATGATCAAAAGATGAGACGGTTTCCACCACATGTATTATATAATAATAATAATAATAATAAATAACTTTTCTATAGCGCGAGTCCCATCAATTGGCTCCAGGCGCTTTACAAATTCATTATAGAATAAACTAGCACAAATCAACAAGCATACAAAGCATACATTTAACTGAGACATAACACCAAGAACCCAAGCACTAAGCAAAACTTAGCGTACAATGTTAAAAGTACACACACACACACACACACACACACACACACACACACACACACACACACACACACACACACACACACACACACGCACGCACGCGCACACACAAAGATACCATTGACAAAGAGACCATAAAGCACATACAGGGTAGAGAGTTCCAAAACAGAATAGAGTTGTGGAGAGTCTATTATAAACTAGACGGGCATTTCATGTTTCTGTCTCCTCCCTTTCTACTTGTTTTTAGAATGATAACTGGTAGCTGGTACTGCTGTGCTAGATCAGAGAAGCATTTGCTATGTATGTCAAACCTAGAGTGTCAAACGTACAAGGACATTAGTTGTACTTTTTTGATGCAGTTTAGCTAATTCAGTACCAGGAAGTATTATAAGCGTGTTTGCGAGAACACCTTCATCCTCCATAATATTACTGAAATAATGAATCATGTTGTATCAATTAATCCGTATCTGCATTTGTATCTGTACAAACGATTGTTCTCGTTTTTTACATAACGTTTAACGCGAAAAAAATGTGCCCACGTGGTATTTTTAACAAACATGTTCAGCCTTTCTTCCTGCACAAATATTAAACCATGCCACATTATCATTGTTTTGTTTCTAATCTGATTTTCTGTTATTCTTCAATCACTAATCTGATTTTCTGTTATTCTTCAATCACTAATCTGATTTTCTGTTATTCTTCAATCACTAATCTGAGTTTCTGTTATTCTTCAATTACTAATCTGATTTTCTGTTATTCTTCAATAACTAAACATGATCAAGCTGATCTTTGTATCTAACATTCTTATACCCTTACGTTTAAAAAAAAAAAAGTATTACATTGTGTCTTTGCCAAACACAGCAACACGACGACAATCCAGCCCTGTGGCCAATGAAGAAGACAGGCACCCCCTGCCTGGAGATTGTCACGCATATAATAAAACCAGACGTGTGAGCAGTCACTTCTACGACGAAGTAGAATACGAGACGTGAGCATGTGAAGGTAGAAGAATGTTTCCCCTATGTTATTCGGATGGCTACCTCGTTATTTTGTCAAACTGCGTCTGCATTCTGGGCAACATTTAAACCAGGTAGCCAGTTAGAATTCCAAAGAAAATTGAAAAACAAAAACAAAATGTGACCCTCCACCACGGAATGAGTCGCATGTCACCTTTGCATGATTTTCATATTTTTACATTTTCCTAACGAGTTGTTAATGCTCTATCTAGTGGAGAAAACCGTTTTAGAAAAGAGCAAAAAACAGTTATAAGCCTGTGACTAAGGTTACCCTCACACTGTTACCAGACACTCTCCGGACTTATATCAATGCTAGCGCAGAACTGCGCGAGGTGACATGCGACTCATTTCGTGGTGGAGGGTCACATTAATAGGCATTGGAACTCATTACTAATGTTTGTGTTGTTAGTTTCCTGAATTTAAAGGACACTAGACTGACATACCAGTAAATATGTGTTTAATGTATGTATTATATGTTCCAACAACTAAGATTTCATTGTGTATGGTATTGTTTTATGGAAAAGTACAGTAGCACGTCACATGCTGGACTTGAGTGATAACGGATAACCATTTTTTTAGCAAAAGAAGATACTGGTGGTGATCTTTGTGTTAGCATATTGAATAATGCATGCCTTTATTTAGGTACACATGTGTTTCTTTATATTGTTAAATGTATTTTTCTTTGTGTAATGGAAGTAAATATTTGTTGTCACATTGTATTTCTGTATTATTTTAAAATCATTCATGCAATTTTTGTTCTTTTACATTGTTTTTGTATGTGTGTATATAGTTCTCAATACATGTATCTATGTTTATATTGTTTTCAAATGATGTTGTGCGTTTTACTTGAAATATAAATTCATTCATTAATTTATACATTCATTTTTGATTCAATGATTTAATAGTATTTGCATTTCTAGTGACAAGGGTAGGAATGTATTTGTCAATCAGGTGTCGTTATTATTTTGTTTGTTGTTACGGCCACCACCGTGTATCCAAACCGGCACGGTTGGCCTAGTGGTAAGGCGTCCGCCCCGTGATCGGGAGGTCGTGGGTTCGAACCCCGGCCGGGTCATACCTAAGACTTTAAAATTGGCAATCTAGTGGCTGCTCCGCCTGGCGTCTGGCATTATGGGGTTAGTGCTAGGACTGGTTGGTCCGGTGTCAGAATAATGTGACCGGGTGAGACATGAAGCCTGTGCTGCGACTTCTGTCTTGTGTGTGGCGCACGTTATAAGTCAAAGCAGCACCGCCCTGATATGGCCCTTCGTGGTCGGCTGGGCGTTAAGCAAACAAACAAACAAACAAACAAACAAACAAACCGTGTATCCAGAAAAATACAATATGATCTTGCCATTCAAGGAGGACAATTACATGCTGGTATGAAGAGCCCAGAGTAAATTGTCTCCCATGGTCTGTTACCTGATTGTCAGTCCATGAATCGTCAAAAATGTTGTGGGGTACACGTTTTGTTACAAATGTTGTTCTAGCATCCCTTTCTTAGTAAGAAATGTCGTTTTGTTTTCCTGTCGGATTAAATGTAAGAAACACGTATTCAATCTAACTAATTCGCAATGAACTGTTCACCATAATGATCATAACTGTTACTCTGAGACAAACGAAAGAGTATAAACACGTATTCACGGAGGACAATTACATGATGGTAAGAAGAGCTCTGGGTAAATTGTCTCCCTTGGGCTATCGGGTCCGTGCGTCTCAATCAAGTGTTGTAAGATAGCGTTGTCCTTAAAATCTACTAATACTGTTGCTAGTTATTTTCTTGCTGCTTGTGTGTGTGTATGTGTGTGTGTGTGTGTGTGTGTGTGTGTGTGTGTGTGTGTGTGTTTGTGTGTGTGTGTGTGTGTGTTTGTGTGTGCATCACTGAGTGCTATAAAGACAGTGTTACATTGATATGTGCAACATGGCTGCTGCATAAATGCTGCCTTGTGTTTTTTACACGAAGTTATTGTCAAATCAATGCATGTAATCAGAAACTGAAAAATACATTACGATCCTGTAAAGGACACACCAATGGTCGTTCTAGTCATATTTCCGTGAGACTCAATGCTCTTCTTCTAAATGTGATCTTGCCAACAAATGAATCATTCCAAACACCCAAAAAAGACACACACACACACACACACACACACACACACACACACACACACACACACACACACACACACACACACACTGTACAACCATTTACGCACAGGCACAGCATGATTCATGCAGAAACTCCTTTTCCAAATACGCCGCTGGAGGTAAATCAAATTGAGAGTGTGGTTTTGTGTGAAGCAGTCTTGTTATTGCACCAAACAACTTTGTATAAGCCCACTAATTTCTATTTACTGAACTTGCACCGCACTCTCTGCGGTATGCCACTATAGTGAGCTGTAAGTAGACATTTCATCCGGAAAAGCCTGCGCCTTTTTGTGCAATGCTTCCTTGTGACTCATAAGTTTCGAATACAGTGTGTGTGTTTTTTTCTTCAAAAATCAAAAAGGTAACGCACATACGTTGCTGGTCGTACTGTCAAGAGACTATTTAAATTACAAGTGTAGCCTTTTGCTGATCATTCTTTTTGTTTAAGTGCCGTCTACCTCAATGATGTTTATGCACACAATAATAACAGAAAACAACTACAACATTAATAATTAAACACAGACACAGACACAGACACAGACACACACACCCACACCCTGACACACACAGTACACACACACATACATACACACACGCACACATACACACACACACACATACACACGCACACACATCCAGACACATACAGAGCACTATCTGCGGTATGACACTAGCGAGCTTTCAATAGGCACTCCACGAGAAGCCTTTTTTTCGCAATATTTCCTTGTGACTCATAATTTTCGAAGACCGTGTAGAACTTTGGCGTTGTGATGTGGTCTAGCGGCTCTGGTGTGTCGGTATGGGGGCCCGGGTAGCTGAGGTGGAACCAAAATCGGTTCAGCGCTGCGCGCTGAGAGCACGTGTTGAAATATCGACCAGGTTGTGTCCTGTCCCGGGTGTACCTGAATATGCCCACCAAATTTGAAGCAGATCCATCGAGAACTTTGGCCGTGCATCGCGCGCACACACACACACACACACACACACACACACACACACACACACACACACACACAGACAGACAGACACAAGTCGTATATATATATACATATATATAGATATACATTATTTGGTAGTTGTTTTTCCTTCATTCGTATAGTTTTCTTCGCCATGCATGGACACCATTTAGTAGATAGACCTCAATGTATATATCAATTTAATGTGTTTCCTTGATGTATGTTGTGCATGTATTTCTTTGAAATATGAATGCATTTATTTTTGATACATATACTCATTTTATGAATTTATGCAATTACTCCTAACCACACGAGTGTGCATCAATCTACCAAAGTATCTTTGATTTGGTCACTACAGTGCTCCAAGAAGAACATATAATCTAGCTTTCTACCGTTTTTACAAAGGACAATTACATGATGGTATGAAGAGCCCTGGGTACATTATCTCCCCTGGGCTATCAACTGTTTTCACTCCGTGTACGTTACCAGCGTTTTGGTGTAGGATTAATTTGTGTTTATATTTATTTATGTATTTATTAAGGAGATTTCTATACCGCATAACTAAAAGCACTATGCGCTTATATACAATCCACTTCCCTTCTTATACTTTGACAAAGATTTCATGTCACATTAATTGCCAGACCAATTCATATCATAGGGCCACACTGATTGACCCTTTCCCGTGTGTGTGTGTGTGTGTGTGCAGTGTGTGTGTGTGCGTGTGTGTGTGTGTATGTGTGTTTGTGTGTATGTGTGTCTGTGTCTGTGTTTGTCTGTGTATGTGTGTGTCTGTGTCTATGTCTGTGTCTGTCCGTCTGTTTGTCTGGCTGTCTATCTGCTCCTTTGTCCGTATGTGTTCCGACTACATTGGATTGGTACATATATGCATGAGGATTAAGTTGTATTTCGTTTGGCAAACATTCTACTGCTGCACAGAGTCCAATGGGCGCTTTACTCCCGACGTTACTGTAGTCAATGAACAACGCTACCCTATAACTTTTTATCTCCTCAATGAAAGAAGTTCTTGTTGACGGGTTTATTTCAATGACAGCTTTGTTAATGCAAAAGTGTGTCAAAGCAACCTAGACTGCTGGTAATGTCCTTGGGAATACTCTTTACAACACATTGATTCCCTTGGATAGCAGTGGGCTAAATATAAAATCCGTTCAAGGGACGAGGCAACTATCGTTCTTGTCATACTTCCTTGTGAATCGGTGATCTGGTTTCGAATGTATTATTCCCGAGAAATAGCGATATAACTGAGTTTAACAGACACGTAAACACAGACACGAATACACAGACAAACACACAAACATAGGGAGTGGCACACAGACACAGCCAGTCGGACAAACGCACGAACACACACACACACACACACTCACTCACACACACGCACACACACACACACACGCGCGCGCGCGCGCACACACTCACTCCCACACACGCATACACACACGTACACACACACGCATGCACGCACGCATGCACACACGCACGCACGTACACAAACAAACAAAGATTGACGACAGGATGCGGTTTGAATCGGTTTATCAAACCTGGTTGTTTATGATCTAGCACCGTCCAGTGCATCGGACACGCATGTGTCACCGCCACACACTAGCCTATGTAAAGACGTCATTCTTCTGAGTACTGTAGAATGTTTTACTTTACGAGGGTAATAGAATAAGTAGAGGTTACATGCCGAGTCTCAGTGATTATCAAAAATAATGGTCGAAGTTAGCGGATCATGAAAAATGCGAGCTTTAGCGAGCTTTTTCATGACCGCGAACTGAGACCATTATTTTTGATAATCACTGAGACGAGGTGTGTAACCTCTTTATTCCTCCTTTCTTCAGTTATTCAAAGAAAAGAGGAGGTTTTTTGCGAAAGTTTGATCGAATCCTATTCACTCAACCAGTCAACCTGCGCAGGCGATCGATTAATGCGCGGTTGTATAGTTCCGTGCAAATCATTCCATTCTGTTAACACTTCTTGTCAGTTTTCCTATTTTGGACTAAAATCAAGTACACAGATAATTATGCTGTTATTCTGCTGTGGCGGCAGAGGCAGATATTGTGTGTTCTGTATATGTTTTGGTATCGCTTAGGATAATGACTGTTCTTTCGTCAAATGGGACTAGCAGACGAACTTTTGCACCCGTGTTCCAACGTTAAAAACTGTATGAAGTTCAGTTTTCTGGGGAAAATAGTGTATGAAACCGCTTTATGTTGTTTAAATTGATGAGATGTGTGCATTTGGTTGCGTGTGATCTGTTTATTAAATGAAATATTGTTGAAAACTGACCGTCGGATTGCAGTCTGTTGTCGAAGAAACTGAGTGAAAAGAAGGGGAACTACTCTTGTCGCTAGACAAAGTATGAGCCTTGCGGGAAATTGCTTGTGATGAACGTTTGAGCACGGCAAATCTAGATTCAGAAAACAACCGAACTCATGGATTTTATATGAAGATTCATGTGTTCAGGCCTGTAGTTGTTAATTTAAATGCGGTATGTTTGTATTGTTTGCTCCAGAGATGTATACTTCGTACGTTAGAGCGTTCGGAACTTTTCAGTCGCAAAAAGTAGTACCGAAACAGAACAATTTTCAACCCATTGCACTATCGAGGATTCAGGCTGTTGCTGGGTCGTTATTTGTTTGGTTGCTGGGTCATTATCGAAAAATAACTACCCCTACAAGTTTACAGAGGTAAAGAAGCAGAGGGGGGAATAAGCAGTTTTCACATACATCTGGCCCTTGCCCTCTAGAGGGTGGTGGATGGTGTCTGTTAACGTGTTTTGAAATACAATAATGTAATATCCTTCTTTAGTGTGTGATGTAGTATGTCGATTTCAACCATTTTATTGTAATGCTGTCTAGTATGTTTTTTTGCGAAATTGGAGTTCCTGAACACACCAACTGTAAATTAAGCGATGGGATGGGGTCTATTTTTTGAAGATGGAATAACTGTCGAATCCTTCTTTTGTTTGTGAAATGATCCTTTTATAAGAGAGAGAGAGAGAGAGAGAGAGAGAGAGAGAGAGAGAGAGAGAGAGAGAAATAGAGAGGGAGAGAAAGAGAGAGAGAGAGAGAGCGAGAGAGAGAGAGAGAGAGAGAGAGAGAGAGAGAGAGAGAGAACAAGAACAAGAACACTATTTTATTCCTTTAAGGCCTTAGCCCCTTTCGGAAGGGGGCTGGTTACACAAAAGTAGAGCGTGTGTGCAGCAGCAATCCACACACGCGTCGTTTCAAGTGAACAGAAGAAAAGACAATGTATAATCATAAAATACTAATGCTTAAACAGCGTTTTCTAAACATTTAAATGAAAAATACAAGAACTTAGCTACATTGCAAAGTATAGTTTCATTTTTCACAGACAACAACAGTGCAAGTTTGAAGTTCGAAGGACATCTACAACATTTTGCTGGAATAAATTGACGTCTTAGATTTTCCAGTGCAGGGCAGCATAAAACAAAATGCAATTCATCTTCAGTACTAGATTGACACAAACGACAGACCAAATTATTTTCACTTACAGCTTTATACCTTTCTGTATGTAAAGCAAGTCTGGAAATACCCAATCTGAATTTAACCAAGACATTTAAAATGTGTCTGTTTACTGGAATTGACAAGTATGTTTCTACAAGATTTGTTGTCTTAAAGGTACGGTACAATGCAAACCGGTCGCTAGTCTGAATATGATTATCCATAAAGGCTGCACAATTTAACAATGGAATCAAACAAATCATAGGAAGCAAGGAAGTAGTCATTCACACTGTTTCCAAATTCAGAGATGAATGTGTAACAACCCTGAAGGTCGCCATTACATACACCATTCATAATGCATAATCCAAGTGAACTGCACATGTTCAAAAGACACTTCCCATATTGATTCATAACTCCATCTTGCGAATTTCTTACAAATGATCCAACACCAGATTTCATAGAACAATCAAAAATCACATCTTCATCAAAACAGTCCGGGAACACTTTTGCTGTTCTACCATTTAAGTCACCGCATAGAAGAACAGGTAACTCACCAACTTTACACAAACAGTCAACCAGGTAATCTTCTAGTAAGTTTATGCCATTATCAATACCAAACACAGAGTAGAACCGAGAATTTTCAGGTGGAACATAAGCACAAACAAACAAAACATCAGTTGAAAAACCGAAAAAGTGTTTATCAAGAACGAATGACAAAAAATTCCCTCCACCACTATCATCCTCCTCCACTGCACGCACATACTGCAAGAGGGTCGAGCGAATCAAACAAATAACACCGCCAGATTCTCTCCCTTGTCTGCCCAAATCCGAGGACGGTTTGACAAAAGCAGTATGAGAAGAAAACAAAGAAGAGTTGAATTGTTTTACAAATGTTTCAACTAAACAAATTATATCAAAAGAAGAAACGTACTGTACAAAATTGAAATCTTTTAATTTTGGCAACAAACCGCCAACATTCCAATGAAGAAAAGTAAGGTTATTTTCTTTTTTATTTACATCAGAAACAAGACAATCAGAAGAATCGTCACTCTCATCAAGTGTGTCTTTTCTGTACACATCGGACGCACCCAAATCACTAGGGGAGGGGGGAGGGGAGGAGGGAGAATGCTGTGTGCTGTCTGCTACGTCACCAAGTGCACTACATGACCCCACACTGCGCACTGTCTCTGAACGATCACAGTTCACGCCACGGTTACAGGTAGGCATAGGCCTATTATCGTCACACTGGGATGCGGCACGTGCCGAAATCACTTCGCCCGTGTCACTACACGCTTCGTCGTAAACAATGTCCACAGTCCCACCCGGTGTACGTTTACATTTTGCCCCCCTAGTCAAAATACTGTCCGATGTAAACAGGGGCCGGCCACATCTCTATCTTTTAATAGCATGCGCGTTGGCCACTTCTTTGATAGAGTCCTCACCATCGAGCACGTACTTCTTACCGTCGATCAGAAGGTGGTCATAGACCATGGTAGCACGTTTACCACTATCCTTGGCAGCACGGCGATGTTGGTTCAGTTTCTTTCGAATGTCACGCACACGTGCAGAGAAGTCTTCGGCCACAAAAACGTCAGAGCCCTTCAGCTTTTCTCTGGCCTTCTTCAGGATGTTGACACGGTCTTTGTAGAACACGCATCGGGCCACCACTGGAGCGTCACGCTTGTTGCTGGTTCTGTGCACACGGTCGAACTCAACAGGGTTAGGAAGTCCCAAGGGATCTGCCAACAGATCCCGCACGGCGTCTTCACATTGTTGGGGTGTTTCGTTTTCAGGTCGTGTAAGTCCATAGAAGACGAGGTTGTTCCGCCTGGAACGACACTCAAGATCGTCAGCCTTCATTTCAATGTCGTCGAGTCTAGACTTGAGATTTTCATTTTCTTTTCTCAGGTGCCCTACTTCCTCTCTCAACTCACGCACTTCTTCTCTTGTTTCAGTGTAGGCCGCGTTCATCTCTTGTTTTAGGCTGTCCAGCTTTTTCTCCAGGTTGGTATCCATAGTGGCCAGTGTTTTGTCAAAGTTCGAATCCATTGACGCCAGTCTGTCCATCACATCTTTCAAGGTAGGTTCGCTGTTACTTTTGTCCATACTCTCTCTCCACCCGCCGCCAGACTCACCACTCTTACTCGTCAGCCTTGTCTGGCGCATCTGGTCCTGTGGTATCGGCTTGGGAGGGCCAGGGTT
>NC_090252.1:46807414-46819914 GCF_037325665.1 Littorina saxatilis
GTACAAAACAGTTAGAGGCACACATAATCATCATATTCTCTCATGCAGACATAGTGTGTGTGTGTGTGTGTGTGTGTGTGTGTGTGTGTGTGTGTGTGTGTGTGTGTGTGTATGTGTGTGTGTGTGTGTGTGTGTGTGTGTGTGTGTGTGTGTGTGTGTGAGTGCTCGCTGAAATGAGACAATTCATTTGGTAGTGGAAACCGCATACTAAGGTAAATAGGCTAAAGTGTCTTGGTAACAAAGGAAATATATACAAAGATAATACAGCAAACTAAATATCTTTGCATTTGCAAAAAAAACATTTGTTTGTCTCCGGTTAGTCTACTACGAATAATACCCGTGCAGGGTAGCGACAAAAAAAACATAAACAACTGTTAAGCCGTTTGGGTGGCAAGTTACTCAAGTGTCTGCAACAAGTCGAAGAAAAATTGCAAGGACAAATCCTGAAATAGATATGTCTGTAGAAGTATAAGACAATATTACATAACACACATTGTTAAGCGTATGAAAACAAAAGTAAACAAACATGTGTCCAGCAAACAGTTAAGCAAATTATTCCAATACCATTATTATGTACAAACACCTCATTGCGAGCGCCACTCATGATAATTTGCAACTTGTCAACAACACTTACAGCTTATCTGTCTACTCCTGTTTTGTTCTTTCTGAGACCTATCCCTGCCGTTACATTTATTGTTGAACCGATAAATATAATAGCCACATGTTCACACCCACTGGGGTAATTTTGTATTCACTTGTTCACTACAATCAATCCATTTTGTTGATTTTCCAGTCATGTTTTCATTTACCTTTGATGTATTTATTAACTTATTCTTACAGGGACATCTGTTCCTGGACCTCATTTATACCATTTTTGTTTTAAAAAAAAGGAGGTTTCAATTCATATGTACAATTACATAAAAAAAAAAGAGAACAACATATCTCAAAATGTTTTAAAATAATCGAGCTGCCTTGTGTCACCCCTCTCAGCCCTACCCCTATGTCAACTTTAGAATAATGTAACGATACAGTGTTTCAGTTTGTATTAAAATGCTTCTGTAGACGCTGAGATAATAACAAAAAAATAAAAACAACACTCACTGATATCTTGGAGGAAAACGCAAACATCGTGTCCAAAAAACGGTCAAATAAATCTAAAACACAAACAAACAACAAACAACAAGTACACATGCACCCATACTGATTCTATCCAAAAACATATCCCACATGTACTCGGTAAAGAACCACAACAACTGGCAACACAAGCACTCAGTTGCAAAGCCCCCTGACATAGTTCAAACCTAGAAACAAATCAACACAGCGAAAGACAAAAAACACTCTAATACACTGAGCACAACAGGTTAAAAATAGTGTTTCAGAGGGATATCTAAGATTAACTTTTTGATGTAAAAAATGTAAAATATTGTTCAGTTAAAGTCACCGTTTTGAAGGGTGAACGGTGAGCATGCCGTCAAAAAAAAACCCGCAATGTTTTAGGGTAAGCATAGCCAAGAACCTGTGACGTCATATCCAAATATTGCTCAAATCCAATACGCCTATGTTTTACCAGAATTAAGGCATATCTTCAAATACACGTGTGTTTCTGATCCAAAACATGCAGTGCTGAGTGTACTACTTTAAGACAATGCTTCCTCTACCATAATTAATACTGCTACCCACACCATTTGCTCCCAACAATCATTATTATTAGTGTTAGAAGCGCATACATTACTATAAGAGCGTTAGACAAATGATAAATTCAACAAACATAAACAAGCAAACACTATGGCAATCAACATGCATATTGATTGAATGAACTGTAAAACTATGCCAAGATCTGACAAAAGAGCAGGATAAATTGTTGTTGTTGTTGGAGATGTGTATACTGTCACAACTTGTTTATGAAAAGTTCATCTGTAATCTTTGGCAGGTTGCCTTTGGGTTTAGGTGAAAGGGACAGACACATCCAACACCAATAACGATATACAGGACTCTCACACATTTGACATTGGAAAGACCATTGGTACACCCACAGCAGGTTGCAGACGCCTGTGGAAAAAGGACAATGGTGGGCTATAGGATATATTTCCTTTTCTTTGTTATGTCATTTTATAAACTAATTGCAGGACAACTAAATTAACACACTTTTCAGCATTTCCACCCACCAACTATACACACAATCGTATTCCCTCGAACTACTTATTCCAGACACTGAGCAGCCACTTAACCCCTTTGCAAAACAAGGTCACATATTGATACTGAAATAGTCATACGAAACATTATTTCACACGGCAGAAATTAATATGTAAAGCGCGGAGAGCACTTGTGGTTCGCGCTATATAAGCTCAGCATAATAAAAAAAAATAAAAAAAAACCAGCAAAGACATCGTTTTTCGCCTAAAAGTGCCTTCCAGACCGTTTTATTTTGAGATTCCGGAACAGGTGGAAGATGAATGGTGCCAGGTCAGGTGAGTATAGTTTGTGACTGATGACGTGGACGTCACAGTCACGTGGCATTATAACGGTAAATGCTGAAGCACTGTCATAGGGGAACAGGACTTTTTCGCCAGACATTTCCAGGGAGCTGTCTGCAGTAGTGTAGAACAGACCTCTCTGGTGACGGTCTGGCCCTTTTTCTGGTATTTCACATATAATTATTGTTCTGTTTGCATCCAAGAAAACCCGTGACGTGATTTTCCGAGCAGACGGATTAGCCCTTGCCTTCTTTGGGGCCTATGTATGCTACCGCAGCTTTGACGGTTCTTTTCTCTCCCACAAAAAGGTGAACCTATTTGTTGGTGAACCCATTTCTTTAGCTATGTTGACATATCTGTTTTGCAATGCATCATTATCAGTATCATACTGCTGCATGTTCTGTCATGTCCAGACAAAGGCGCTTGTTTTCTTTTGTACGAAGTGTGGGCACCCACAGTAACCGTTATCATGGCCAGATGATGTGATATAACTTCACCTACACTTGCATTTGAAATACCAATTGGTGAAGCAATGCTTCTGACAGAAAATGACCAAGTAGCATTCAGCAACTCGCTATTTGAGATATTTTCTTGGATTGCCAGCTGTGAAGGCCCGCCACTATGTGAATCATCTTCAAGAGACTTCCTGTTCTTCTTCTGCTGACCATTTCTTTACAGTGGTGTTGGGAGATGACTCCATGCTAACGTTTCTTTTAGCATGTTATCATGAATGGCCTGTGTGGCTTACCCATGTTCCCGTATTAAGAATTAATCAGTATTCAGTACTGCTGTTTTCATTAGTTGCAATATCGCAACATCGCAAGGGTACTCACGGTACTCACCCCCCCCCCTAGTCTTCGACTCATCGGCATTATACTTGTCTCGTCTAAATATCGGGCCCTATTGCTATGCTGAAAACACAATAGCTGTTAATCATTCTCCTAAAAATGTCATATTTTCTGGACTACTGAAACTCTTTAACATTATTGTGATATGTACTTAACATTGACATTTTTCATAGATACTGTAGATTTATGCTAGCTATAAACTCGTCAAAAGGAAGTGGCAAACAGATTACATTGATGATGATATGGCTTACTGAAGAGAGTTAGGTGATGGTGTCTTCCCTGAAGCACTAGCTCTGTGAGGTCTCCGACTCTCTGAAAAATATATTTGGTGACAATCACAAGTAGTAATATATCTACGTTGTCTGTGTGCTTGTTGTCGGACAACGCCACGTACCTCACACATACACCCTCGTAAATAAACACCAAACAGTGATTATTAGATTCAAAATGAACTTTATAAATATTTGTTTGTCCAAAGATGTATTTTGTAAGCAAGAGTCATTTCGTGTCACTTCTTTTTCAATGTATCACGAATCTGACGTAACAAAGTCAAACTATGATTGTGGTCAGGGGTTCGACTTACGGTAGGTTGATTTCTGTGATGGCTGCTGCGGAACTGATCTACGTAGGCTGACGGGTTCACGTTCTCTTACTGAGTCATTTTGTTTCTTAAAAGTAGGGGCCCGTCGGTTGATTTCATCTGCATTGGATGGTGTATGTGGCAGTTTCTGATGGTTTCTGCATAACAAAATATGGTATTTATATTAAATGCCAGTAATACATATGCACACAGTTGTTGTGATTGAGGAGAGATCATATATTAACAAACCGTTTTAGATTAATCTGACACATAAAACGCATAACAAACAAGTGAACAATAAAACAAGCAACAAATAATCCTGACTGGATGAATTTCATGTGCTGAAAAGATTGTGCAACTATCACAAGATCTAACAAAGTACATGCTGAATTATTATTTCCATCTGTAACCAGAAGATCTCATTTCACCCCCTTTTATTGATACGTTCATCTGTAATCCTTGGCAGGTCTCCTTGTAAAATCCAAAAACAAGTCGCGTAAGGCGAAAATACAACATTTAGTCAAGCTGTCGTACTCACAGAATGAAACTGAGCGCACTGCCTTTTTTCACAACTGAAGACCGTATACTCATAGCATCGTCAGTCAACCACTTGTGGCAAAGGCAGTGAAATTGACTAGCCAGAATATAGCGGTATAGTGGTTGCGCTGAGCAGGATAGCACGCTTTTCTGTATCTCTGTTCTTTTTAACTTTCTGAGCTAGTTTTTAATTCACACTTATCATATCTATATGTTTTTGGAATCATGAACCAACAAGGAATAAGATGAAATAGTTATTAAATCGATTTCAAAATTTAATTTAATAACACTTTTCATATTTTCAACTTTCTGAGCTTGTTTTCAGCATATTTATATGTTTTTGGAATGAGCAAATGATGAAAAATAAGTTAAAATTGTTGTTGGATCGTTTTATAAAACAAAAACAATTTTCAGATTTTTAATGACCATACTCAGTGGGTGACTTCTAAGCCTCAAAGCTAAAATGCAATACCAAAGTCTGGCCTTTATTGAAGATTGCTTGGCCAACATTTCAATCAATTTCATTAAAAACTGAAGGTGCGACAGTGCTACCTCAACTTTCACAAAAAGACGGATATGACGTCATCAAATACATTGAACGAAAACATAAAAAAACATGTCTAGGGATATAACTCCATGGAACTCGCATGTAAAGTTTCATGAAGATCGGTCCAGTAGTTTACTCTGAATAGCTTTACACACACACACACACACACACACACACATACACACACACACACACACACACACACACACACACACACACACACACCACGACCCTCGTCTCGATTCCCCCTCTATGTTAAAACATTTTGTCAAAACTTGACTAAATGTAACAAATAGACTGCCGACGTTCCAAAATCCAGAATAAAAAACAAACTTACAAGAAATGTATTTCATTGGAACAAATAATTATTGACAAAACAAATCATTACGATCACCGATCCTCAAACCAACGATGTTGTAAGTGGACAGATAGACCATCACATATTATACAGAAAAGGAGAACAAAAACGTATCTGACAAATTGTCCATTTACTTGCTTAGAAGACACAAGCGAGGAAAATGTGGGCAACTACATACACCTTTGTCATGGACAGATGCTACGATAGACATTCACCTACACTTGCATTCGAAATACCAAATAGTGAAGCAATGTTTATGAAAGAAAATGGACATTAGCATTCAGTAGTTCGCTATTTGAGATCGTTTCCTGGATTATTAGTTGTGAAGGCCTGCCACTATGTGGATCAACTTCAAGAAACTTCCTTTTCTCCTTCTGCTGACCATTTGTTTACAGTGGTGTTAGGAGATGATTCCTTACCAACGTTTATTTTAGCATGGTATCACGAATGGCCTGCGTGACTTAGCCATTTTTGCACATAAATAATAAATCAGTATTTAGTACTGCAGTTTTCCGTAGTTGCAAAAATCACAAGGGTACTCACGGAAGACACAATCACAACAAAATGTTAAATGACAAGCACTTTTGTTTGAAGAATCTAGAGCTACTCCTTACCTTTAATGACCAAAACTTTCTGAACATCCCTTTTATGGCTCTGTCTTTCTACAATTATCAATCTTATTGGAAATATACTTTTTATTTCAATACATTTGTTAATCTTATGTCACATAATCCTTCTTTTTCAAATAAAAATCAATCAATATGAGGCTTATATCGCGCGTATTCCGTGGTTACAGTTCTAAGCGCAGGGATTTTTTGATGTTTTAAATTTTTTTTATGCAATTTATATCGCGCACATATTCAAGGCGCAGGGATTTATTGATGCCGTGAGAGATGGAATTTTTTTTACACAATACATCAAGCATTCACATCGGCCAGCAGATTGCAGCCATTTCGGCGCATATCCTACTTTTCACGGCCTATTATTCCAAATCACACGGGTATTTTGGTGGACATTTTTATCTATACCTATGCAATTTTGCCAGGAAAGACCCTTTTGTCAATGGTGGGATCTTTAACGTGCACACCCCAATGTAGTGTACACGAAGGGACCTCGCTTTTTCGTCTCATCCGAAAGACTAGCACTTGAACCCACCACCTAGGTTAGGAAAGGGGGGAGAAAATTGCTAACGCCCTGACCCAGGGTCGAACTCGCAACCTCTCGCTTCCGAGCGCAAGTGCTTTACCACTCGGCCACCCAGTCCTAAAAAGTGTGTATGCACATATTAGTAGTGGCATGCATAACATATTATCTACTCAGGACATTGAATTCCTGCGCTGTTACTTGACTGCAATATATGCATACACAAAACAACACCCAAAACATGTACTATCATTCTTATAAACATGTGTTTTTACATTTAGTCAAGTTTTGACTAAATGTTTTAACGTTGAGGGGGGAATCACGACGAGGGTGTATGTGTGTGTCTGTGCGTGTGTATGTGTGTGTGTGTGTGTGTGTGTGTGCGTGTGTGTGTACGTGTGTGTGTGTGTGTGTGTAGAGCGTTTCAGACTAAACTACTGGACCGATCTTTATGAAATTTGACATGAGACGGATATGACGTCATCAAATACATTTATCGAAAACATAAAAAAAACATGTCTAGGGATATAACTCCATGGAACTCGCATGTAAAGTTTCATGAAGATCGGTCCAGTAGTTTACTCTGAATAGCTTTACACACACACACACACACACACACACACACACACACACACGCACACACACACGCACGCACACACACACACACACACACACACACATACACACACACACGCACACACACACACACACATACACGCACATACACCACGACCCTCATCTCGATTCCCCCTCTATGTTAAAACATTTAGTCAAAACTTGACTAAATGTAACAAATAGACTGCCGACGTTCCAAAATCCAGAATAAAAAACAAACTTACAAGAAATGTATTTCATTGGAGCATTTGATTATTGACAAAACAAATCATTACGATCACCGATCCTCAAACCAACGATATTTTAAGTGGACAGATAGACCATCACATATTATACAGAAAAGGAGAACAAAAACGTATCTGACAAATTGTCCATTTACTTGCTTAGAAGACACAAGCGAGCAAAATGTGGGCAACTACATACACCTTTGTCATGGACAGATGCTACGATAGACCTTCACCTACACTTGCATTCGAAATACCAAATAGTGAAGCAATGTTTATGAGAGAAAAATGGAAATCAGCATGCAGTAGTTCGCTATTTGAGATCGTTTCCTGGATTATTAGTTGTGAGGGTCTGCCACTATGTGGATCATCTTCAAGAAACTTCCTTTTCTCCTTCTGCTGACCATTTGTTTACAGTGGTGTTAGGAGATGATTCCTTACCAACGTTTATTTTAGCATGGTATCACGAATGGCCTGCGTGACTTCGCCATTTTTGCACATAAATAATAAATCAGTATTTAGTACTGCAGTTTTCTGTAGTTGCAAAAATCACAAGGGTACTCACGGAAGACACAATCACAACAAAATGTTAAATGACAAGCACTTTTGTTTGAAGGATCTAGAGCTACTCCTTACCTTTAATGACCAAAACTTTCTGAACATCCCTTTTATGGCTCTGTCTTTCTACAATTATCAATCTTATTGGAAATATACTTTTTATTTCAATACATTTGTTAATCTTATGTCACATAATCCTTCTTTTTCAAATAAAAATCAATCAATCAATATGAGGCTTATATCGCGCGTAATCCGTGGGTACAGTTCTAAGCGCAGGGATTTTTTGATTTTTTTAAAAAATTTGTATGCAATTTATATCGCGCACATATTCAAGGCGCAGGGATTTATTTATGCCGTGTGAGATGGAAATTTTTTTACACAATACATCAAGCATTCACATCGGCCAGCAGATTGCAGCCATTTCGGCGCATATCCTACTTTTCACGGCCTATTATTCCAAATCACACGGGTATTTTGGTGGACATTTTTATCTATGCCTATGCAATTTTGCCAGGAAAGACCCTTTTGTCAATGGTGGGATCTTTAACGTGCACACCCCAATGTAGTGTGTACACGAAGGGACCTCGGTTTTTCGTCTCATCCGAAAGACTAGCACTTGAACCCACCACCTAGGTTAGGAAATGGGGGAGAAAATTGCTAACGCCCTGACCCAGGGTCGAACTCGCAACCTCTCACTTCCGAGCGCAAGTGCGTTACCACTCGGCCACCCAGTCCTAAAAAGTGTGTATGCACATATTAGTAGTGGCATGCATAACATAGTATCTACTCAGGACATTGAATTCCTGCGCTGTTACTTGACTGCAATATATGCATACACAAAACAACACCCAAAACGTGTACTATCATTCTTATAAACATGTGTTTTTACATTTAGTCAAGTTTTGACTAAATTTTTTAACGTTGAGGGGGGAATCGAGACGAGGGTCGTGGTGTATGTGTGTGTCTGTGCGTGTGTATGTGTGTGTGTGTGTGTGTGTGTAGAGCGATTCAGACTAAACTACTGGACCAATCTTTATGAAATTTGACATGAGAGTTCCTGGGTATGATATCCCCAGACGTGTTTTTCATTTTTTTTTTATAAATGTCTTTGATGACGTCATATCCGGCTTTTCGTGAAAGTTGAGGCGGCACTGTCACGCTCTCATTTTTCAACCAAATTTTGGTCAAGTAGTCTTCGACAAAGCCCGGAATTTGGTATTGCATTTCAGCGTGGTGGCTTAAAATTAGTTGATGACTTTGGTCATTCAAAATCTGAAAATTTAAAAAAACAATTTTTTTATAAAACGATCCAAATTTACGTTTATCTTATTCTCCATCATTTTCTGATTCCAAAAACATATAAATATGTTATATTTGGATCAAAAACAAGCTCTGAAAATTAAACATATAAAAATTATCATCAAAATTAAATTTTCAAAATCAATTTAAAAACACTTTCATCTTATTCCTGGTCGGTTCTTGATTCCAAAAACATATAGATATGATATGTTTGGATTAAAAACACGCTCAGAAAGTTAAAACGAAGAGAGGTACAGAAAAGCGTGCTATCCTTCTCAGCGCAACTACTAAACTGCTCTTCTTGTCAATTTCACTGCCTTTGCCATGACCATGAGCGTTGGACTGACGATGCCACGAGAATACGGTCTTGCTGAAAAAATTGCATTGCGTTTCATTCTGTGAGTTCGACAGCTACTTGACTAAATGTTGTATTTTCGCCTCACGCGACTTGTTTGTTCTATTTTTTCTGGACTACTGAAACTCTTTAACATTACTTTTTATTTTGTCGAGACTGGATTACTGCAACTCGCTCCTAGCCGGCCTCCCAGACGCCAAGCTAGACCGCCTACAGCGCATCATGAACAATGCAGCACGTCTTGTGCTGCGCAAGCGCAAGCGCGACCATGTCACCCCTCTCCTCATGACCCTTCACTGGCTACCAATCAAAGCACGCATAACATATAAAATAGCTACCCTGTGTTACCGTAGCCTTCAAGACTCTGCCCCTTCTTACCTGTCTTCGCTCTTAAAGCCACACGTCCCCACACGCAACCTCAGATCCGCTGACGCAGGGCACCTTGTTGTCCCACGCATCAAACTGAACGCTTTCGGCAAGCGCGCCTTTATCTACACAGCTCCCTCTATTTGGAACTCTCTGCCCATGTCTGTCCGCCTTTCTACCTCTCTCCTCTCCTTCAAGTCCTCTCTAAAAACACACCTCTTCCGGCAATACTTCGACGCCTAGCCTGTTCAGTATCTGCCACATTGTGGAGAGGGGTCACTTGCCATCGTAGCGCGCTGTGGGCCGGCTGAGGACGGGTTGCTATTTCATGTGCCTGTTTCCTTGTTTATTTCCGTGTTTTTGTTCCTTGTACGTGCGCGCGATAGCTGTCGCGGTGTATGAGTGCGACTACACGTGCCTTGGCGTGTGTGTGCGAGTGTGCGAGGGCTGTATTTTGTATATTTTTATTTTTATTTTTTTTTTTATTTTTTTATTTTTTATTTGATACATGTATAAATGTGTCTCCAGGAATATGTTTTGTTTTAATCTTGTGTCGATACTATTTAGTTCTGCCTCGTTATTAGCCATTGAGTATAACTGTTTTATCATCATTGCTTTGTTGTTGTTCTTTAGCCATTTACGTTGAATGACTTGTTATACATTGACATTGATAGTTTTATTCTTCTTCTTCTTCGTCGTTCGCTAGTTAGTTTTTATCATAAGAACCTTTTTAAATTCCTATTTATACATAAATGCATATTTTATATTGTAAAGCAGTATGCATTGTTAGAGGATTTTTTAGTGGCAGTGTTTAAATGTCGAAGCTGCTTTTCCCATTTTTACCCAAGAGACCGACTGTATATTGTGTTATTGTATTTGTCAGACTTGATTGTACCAAGTCCCTACACATGTTGTAATGCGCTTAGAGCCAAATATTTTTGTTTTTTGAAAGGGATAGGCGCAATATAAATACACTTTATTATTATTATTATTATTATTATTACTTTGATGTGAACATAAAATTGAAATTGTGCATGTTCATACTGTAGATATATGCTAGCTATAAACTCAAAAACACGTGGCAAATACATATATTTCTGATATGGCTTACTGAAGAGAGTGGAGTGATGGTGTCTTCCCTGAACCACCAGCACTGTGAGGTGTCCAATTCTCTGAAAAAAAATATTTGGTGACAATCACAAGCAGTAATATAATTATATACTTTGTCTGTGTGCTTGTTGTCGGAACACGTCACCTCACACATACACCCTCACACATAAACACTAAACAGTGTTTATACATTCAAAACTAACTTCATAAATATTTGTTTGTCCAAATAAGTATGTTGTAAGCAAGAGTTATTAAGTGCCACTTCTTTTTCAAGGTATCACAAAACTGAAGTAACAAAGTCAAACTATGATTGTGGTCAGGGGTTCGACTTACCATTCTGTGATGGCTGCTGCGGAACTGATGTACGTAGGCTGACGGGTTCACGTTCTCTTACTGAGTCACTTTGTTTCTTAAAAGTAGGGGCCCGTCGGTTGATTTCATCTGCATTGGATGGTGTATGTGGCAGTTTCTGATGGTTTCTGCATAACAAAATATGGTATTTATATTAAATGCCAGTAATACATATGCACACAGTTGTTGTGATTGAGGAGAGATCATATATTAACAAACCGTTTTAGATTAATCTGACACATAAAACGCAAAACAAACAAGCGAACAATAAAACAAGCAACAAATAATCTTGACTGGATGAATTTCATGTGCTGAAAAGATTGTGCAACTATCGCAAGATCTGACAAAGTACATGCTGAATTATTATTTCCATCTGTAACCAGGAGATCTCATGTCACCCCCTTTTATTGATACGTTCATCTGTAATCCTTGGCAGGTCTCCTTGTAAAATCCAAAAAACAAGTCGCGTAAGGCGAAAATACAACATTTAGTCAAGCTGTCGTACTCACAGAATGAAACTGAGCGCACTGCCTTTTTTCACAACTGAAGACCGTATACTTAAAGCATCGTCAGTCCACCGCTTGTGGCAAAGGCAGTGAAATTGACTAGCCAGAATATAGCGGTATAGTGTTTGCGCTGAGCAGGATAGCACGCTTTTCTGTATCTCTGTTCTTTTTAATTTTCTGAGGCACATATTCAAGGCGCGGGGATTTATTGATGCCGTGTGAGATGGAATTTGCTTACACAATACATCATGCATTCACATCGGCCAGCAGATCGCAGCCATTTCGGCGCATATCCTACTTGTCACGGCCTGTTATTCCAAATCACACGGGTATTTTGGTGGACATTTTTATCTATGCCTATGCAATTTTGCCAGGAAAGACCCTTTTGTCAATCGTGGGATCTTTAACATGCACACCCCAATGGAGTGTACACGAAGGGACCTCGCTTTTTCGTCTTATCCGAAAGACTAGCACTTGAACCCACCACCTAGGTTAGGAAAGGGGGGAGAAAATTGCTAACGCCCTGACCCAGGGTCGAACTCGCAACCTCTCACTTCCGAGCGCAAGTGCGTTACCACTCGGCCACCCAGTCCTAAAAAGTGTGTATGCACATATTAGTAGTGGCATGC
>NC_090252.1:46829914-46832414 GCF_037325665.1 Littorina saxatilis
AACAAAAAAAAATTGAAAAAAAAAAAAATGTGAAAAAAAAGAAAAAAAAGGGGCTTTGTTTTTTGGCAAAATAACTTAAAAATATGTTTTGGGGAAACAAAAAAAATTTTAAAAAGTCCCGATCTACCGACCTTATTTTTTGGGGGGCCTATGTTACCGTTAACAGACTTTTTTTTTGTGCCTAATAATGCATTTCTATAACTAACTTATAACAAAAATCCAGCTTGTTTCAATCATAAAGTGTGTCTTAAATATGAGTTTATCCACTGTCCGACCCATCCAATGTAAAAAAAAAAAAAAAAACCCAATTATAATTAGATAATTGGTCAGTGGAAAACTACAGGGGGGGCATCGTAAGCTTGCTTACGATGGGCAAGGGAGCGAACTGGTAATGTTGAACTAAATATCGCAAGAAGACAATATGCACGTGTTGTTGCTGTTGATAACTTTTACTCAAGTGCGACTTCTATTCGATTTAAGAATGTATCAATCAACATGTCCTTACTACCTATGAAACCTTCAGCTGGCCACTTAGTAGATGGGAGTGCAAAGTGAATAAACAAAATGCACTCGCACGCACACATGAACGCACGAGCGCACGCAAGCACGCACATTCACAATCTTGTGTGTCCCAATGTTACATTTGACAAGGCACTAAGCGCTTTAATTTATTGATCCTTGCGTTTAATGTTCCTTAAAATGTTCCCATCTGTTAAGCTCATAGTCTGTTCTTGTTGCAGAATTTAAAACATTGAACATTAAATATCGCAATAAATCAACTAGGTAAACACAATATTTGCATTAAGTTAGTACATAGACAATAGAAAACTTATGTTTGGGTAAAGTCAGAATCCTGTGTAGTTTTCATATCTAAAATGTAAATGCCTTAACATCTTTCTTATGTACCTAAGTATCTTTACTCTTTTTTTTAATTCAAATAAGGCAACACATCATACCCGCTTGTTGATACTTTTTGATATATATGAATGTTTGAGGATCAGCTTCAGCAATTATCGCTGAATTGATGGTATAAATCAGCTGCCCCGTCTCTCCTTCAGTGACTGAAGCATCACTGCATGTTGACATCAAACCTGAAAACAACAGATACGGAGTTACGCACGATAGAATAACAGCATAACACTAGATGTGAGAATAGCTTAGCTTGTTAAATACATTGCACACCAATTGACTGCACATTCGATTTTGATTGTCTAATTTGTTTAGGATGTTGACGCAGGTGTCAAAAAAGATAATGCAACTGGACATACTTTATGATACAGATTTATATATATGACATATGTCAAGAAACATATAGACGAGGGTTGGGTAATCTGACTAGGTATCTCGCGGATCAATCACAGGTAGGACCTATCGTGTAAGTGCTGTAAATCTCTGGTTGGTGTTTGCTTGAATGATGTTGAATTATTGTAATGTGTATTTCTGATATGGGCTTAACATAGCGTAATGCATGACATGACACTTGTGTAGACTAACGTTACATCAGCTTCTCAATGTATGCAAACATATCTCCTGAATCACCCATTCGAGGCGGCACTGTCACGCCTTTATTTGTCAACCTAATTGATCGCAATTTGGATCAAGCAATATTTGGCTTAGTCCGGACTTTGGGATTGCATTTCAGCTCGGAAGCTTAAACATTACTTACTTACTTTGCTCATTGAAATTATCATTACAAACGAATGCATAACTGTTATGTTTAGGCACACATAGGCATACTCTAAACTACCTTGTAAGCGTCCAACCCCATTATACACCAGTTTAGATCAAAAGTAGGGTGTAGGAGTTTACTTTGTACTGTACTCTGTGCAGTATCAGTTCATCGTGAGAAACTGCGATATCAGATCACTTGGATTAAAAATGCTAGTAGAATAATTTGTTCTGTGCACAAATTGTCTCCCCTCTTTCTCTGTGACACACACGCGTGTGTGTGTGTGCCAGTGCCTTGCCACCCGGAAACTCATGTTTTTGCACCAAATGCACATATGAGTAATGCAAATCATGTCTCAGCATCTCCTTGAGTTTAAACGGCCATTTGAAGCGCATGTGTGTAAACACAAATCAAAACATTAAGTATGTATGTGTAGTCAGTTCATTTGCTCTGTTCAATTAAGTCATCGATGGGGAGTACTGTGCATGTCAAACACAACGCATTCAAACAATACTTTTTTCACTCAATCTGTATAACTACCCGAGTGTCGAGTTTTGCAATTATTACATGAGTCTCCACAACCCTTGACAAGTGTTGGCATGGCTATTCAGTGCCTGCATGCAGAGGCACAGTACGAAATCAACGACATGACTGCAACGCAGCATCCTGTCATTATTCACCCGAATAATAATTATGTCCGTATTGCGTAAGGATTTTAAAAACAACAAGAAAACGCAAACATGTTTCTTGTCGATCCGAATGAGGGAGGTGGGGGTTTACAAGGTACAGGACGTACCATATACACAGTTTCTGATCCACAGTAGGGAGCGG
>NC_090252.1:46834914-46838819 GCF_037325665.1 Littorina saxatilis
GATGGGATAGAGCCACTTGTCAATTGTTTCTTGTTCACAAAAGCACTAATCAAAATTTGCTCCAGGGGCTTGCAACGTAGTACAATGTATTACCTTACTGGGAGAATGCAATTTTCCAGTACAAAGGACTTTCTTACATACTGCTTGACTAAAATCTTAACAAAAATTGACTATATTCTATACAAGAAACACTTAACAAGGGTAAAAAGAGAAACAGAATCCGTTTGTCGCCTCTTACGACATGCTGGGGAGCATCGGGTAAATTCTTCCCCCTAACCCGCGGGGGGTAAGAGAGAGAGAGAGAGAGAGAGAGAGAGAGAGAGAGAGAGAGAGAGAGAGAGAGAGAGAAGGAGAAAGAGAGAGAAGAGAGAGAGAGAGAGAGAGAGAGAGAGAGAGAGAGAGAGAGAGAGAGAGTTCACAAGTTAATAATCTAACAGGTTATCATGAACGCCTAATTAACGCCAGCTCACTGAGCGATACATCAAACACAAATCAATGAAGGTATACTTTTAGGAATCACATTTTGTTCTCACTCACATGTCAACATGTGTAGCTGGCGAGATACATGTGAGAACAAAACATGTGTCAGGCATACAGCAACAGGGCAATACAATGCGTACACTACTGCAGTGTAAAATACATATAGCAAATTCGTTGTATAATTATATGACGAGCTCAACATTTATGCAGCGGACACAAAAACTGCAGTTATCTAGAAATAACAAACAAACATCCACACATAATTATTACCTCTTCCTGTTGCAAAAAGGAGGAAGTTGTTCCTGTTAAACACAGCGAAGAAAACAAAACGTGGATTGGAGCTTAGACCTGCATTGAGATCGACACATAGGTAACCAAACGTGGTGTGGTAGACACAGACGATGCAAACCAAAAAATATCCACCACAAAAAACATGAACAGGTCTGTGTTCATTCTTCCCACATGAGAAAAACAAAACAATCAAAAAGTGTTGTTTCGACAACCAAATCAATAGCAGTATAGCAACCAATGAGAGAAAAGGAATACATTTATCAAGCAGATTTGATTCGACAATCAAAACAAACAATTGTATCGACCTAGGTCCAATAATGTATTTTTAGGTTCTACGAATATATTTCCAGAAAGATTGCATTGCAGTTGTAGTCATATCGGATGTTTCCGATTTTGCTGCTCAACGCGACCTTTATGCAGAACAAAGTAGGTACTCAATTCTGTTGAGTTTGCTTGCCTTGTTTACATAGCAGAGATACAACCGTTGACAACTGCGGCGAACATTGTCAAGTGGTTGGGATATTCAAGATAGCATGACAAGGTATAAAGCGGAACCCTTTATTTATTTGACTAATACGATGTCACCTCTACAAAGATGTCACATAACAAATTTAAAAAATGAAACTACAACATGAAAAACATGTTTTGCTTTTGTGTTAGTTTCTGTCCTCTTCACCCTAACTGTACGCACATCGTTCGTGATGGCTTTGTTCCATGTCATTTGTGACACCCCTCCGCCCTTTCTCTTTTTCTGTCTGTACCCACCTCCCTCCCGTCTCTGTCTCCCGGACCTTCATTTTCCCCTCGTACTCCCCCCCTTGCCCTTTCTTTTCGCTTGTATTTGTATTTGTTGTACACTTATTATGACAAGGGCATTAACAGTAGAAGTGTGTCCTTGTTTTGCAAAGTAGAGGGTTGGTTACTAAAAAAACGCCAGTAATATATTCATGATTCCAAAACATATACATGTGTTTTTTGGGATGCAAACAAAGTTTAGACAGTTACAAATACAGAAACGCGCGCTTTCCCATTAAGTGCTCTACGCTACTGCGCTATAATGGCTGTGTCCCTCCCTTTAAGCGAATGTTGGATTTTAGTTTAGCACGTGAATGTCCGCTTGTTCAGTCACGGTCGCGGAGTATCTTTGTCTGTGTGAAATGCAGTGTGTTCAGCATCATTCTGTTAATTTGACTGATTGACTAAATGTATTCATTTTGCTTCACGTGACTTGTTCTTGTTTCGATTGAGGCTGGGTGTAGGAGCAGCGGTAAAGACAAGGAAATACATGGACAACCTTTGTCGTGTATATACCACATTATGGTAACACGTGGTGGTTGATGCTCACAGTTTGAGTGATCTTTTCACTGACGATGTGATAAAGTGTGCTGGTTTTGCTCATTCATTTTTGAAATGGCTGAATTTATGCAAAAGAGAGAATGTCGACCCAGTCGGCACGTTCTTTGCCTGTGTACGGCATTTACGCTTATAGCACTTGCCATCGCTTCAGAGCCCTGTAAGTGCATGTATCTATTCACTGATCTATGTTCTATTTGTTCATTTGTAAACGAGCAGTTAAAGATCAGGCCATAACTGCTTTCTTTGGTAAATTGCTAACTTTACCTTTGTCATGTTTTAACATAGAGGGGGAATCGAGACGAGGGTCGTGGTGTATGTGTGTGTGTGTCTGTCTGTCTGTCTGTCTGTCTGTGTGTGTGTGTGTAGAGCGTTTCAGACTAAACTACTGGACCGATCTTTATGGAATTTTGCATGAGAGTTGCTGGGAATGATATCCTCGGACGTTTTTTTAAAATTTGTTCGATGAATACCTTTGATGACGTCTTATCCGGCTTTTTGTAAAAGTTGAGGCGGCACTGTCACACCCTCATTTGTCAATCAAATTGATTGAAAATTTGGCAAAACAATCTTCGACAAAGGCCGGATTTTGGTATTGCATTTCAGCTTTATGGCTTAAAAACTAATGAATGAGTTTGGTCATTAAAAATCGGAAACTTGTAATTAAAATTATTTTGTCATTAAACGATCCAAAAACAATTTCATCTTATTTTTCGTCATTTTCTGATTCCAAAAACATATATATATCTTATATTTGGATTACATACAAGCTCTGAAAATTAAACATGTGAAAATTAAGATTAAAATTAATTGTCCGAAATCGATTTAGAAACAATTTAATCGTATTCCTTGTCCGTTCCTGATTCCAAAAACATAGAGATATGATATGTTTGGATTAAAATCACACTCAGAAAGTTAAAAAGAATAGAGACGCTATCCTCCTCAGCGCAACCGCTACTGCGCTTTTCTGGATTGTCAATTTCATTGCCTTTGCCACGAGCGGTGGACAGACGATGCTACGAGTGTACGGTCTTGCGGAAAAAAACTTGAATGCAGTGCGTTCAGTTTCATTCTGTGAGTTCGACTGAGCTTGACTAAAATGTTGTATTTTCGCCTTACGCGACTTGTTTCAATTATTAAATGTTGTTGTATCAAATGAGTCAAATCAAAAAATGTATCTGAATATACCAGTATACAAAACATTTGTTCAATGCTTTTAGGGGGCAAACATGCATTTCAAATAATGACGGACGCAGTGGCGTGGTGGGAAGACGTCGGCCTCCTAATCGGGAGGTCGTGAGTTCGAATCCCGGTCGCTGTCGCCTGGTGGGTTAAGAGTGGAGATTTTTCCGATCTACCAGGTCAACTTATGTGCAGACCTGCTAGTACACGCAAGCACAAGACCCAGTGCGCACGGAAAATATCCTGTAACCCATGTCAGAGTTCGGTGGGTTATAGAAACACAAAAATACCCAGCATGCTTCCCACAAAATCGGCGTAGAAGAAAAAAAACCCAGTTCAGATTGAACAGTCCTTGTAAGTCATTGTGGAACTGTTTTTCATCGTCTCAACAAATTGCATTTTTGTTTGGTGCAGGTGGTAGATTTACGTTCTCTAATTTAACTTCGGATATGGAAGTAACTGCAACTGAACATTCTGAACTTGTCCTGCCCTTTGCACTCGAAAGAGGCTCTTGTCACAAAGACGCGAAACAAGGCGTGCATATTACTGTGTACGGGCCAAGGCAGGGTGAGCAAGGGTTTTGCATAATACGACTGCAA
>NC_090252.1:46839019-46866519 GCF_037325665.1 Littorina saxatilis
TTTAATTTAACAGGTAAAAATATATACTAAATGTCGGATCAGTTTTTAGCCAAGCTCATTCACTGAATAGTCTCAGATGAGTAATTGACTGGGTAGAAGCGAAATCATTTACATGTAGTAATATAACCACATGCATGTGTGGAAACACTCATTTTAAAATATCTAACATAGCTTCATTTTGTAACGAACGTACAGCTTGCGTCATTAGCTATACAGCAACATCAGAATCAATTATTCAGAACGCATCCACGTTTTTTTTCAGCGGAAATTTCCAAACACCGTGCAATAAGTCAGAATGGAGTTTTCCGATATTCCTATCTACTATTTTTGTTTAAAGATGTTTGAATATCAGCGCACTTGGGCTGCATGCATAATATGTATGCATGCGTGAGCGCGTACGACGGTGTGTGTGTGTGTGTGTGTGTGTGTGTGTGTGTGTGTGTGTGTGTGTATGTGTGTGTGTGTGTGCCAGTCAATGAGCCTGTGTGTGTGTGTGTGTGTGTGTGTGTGTGTGTGTGTGTGTGTGTGTGTGTGTGTGTGTGTGTGTGTGTAAGGGGCTATCACACCGTGAAATTAGTCAAAATGTGAGTTGTCGATGTTGCTATCTACTATTTGATATCAGCGCATTTAAGCTACAAGCGTGTGTGTGTGTGTGTGTCTGTGTGTGTGTGTGTGTGTGTGTGCGTGCGTGTGTGTGTGTGTGTGTGTGCGTGTGTGGGTGTACGTGCGAGTGTGTGTGTGTGTGTGTGTGTGTGTGTGTGGGTGTGTGTGTGTGTGTGTGTGTGTGTGCTTGTGCGTGTGTATGTGTGTGAGTGGGAATAAAACAAATCAAGGTGCACATTTGAAAGTTTACACAACCGAATATGAATGGCTCTGTGTGTAATCTCATATACTGTGTTTAATTCATGAAGTGTCCATTATTTTATGGCGACAAGGAAACGTAAATCAAGCTGTGATTGTTATCAATGTCACAAAGCAATTTACTAACGTTTATGAAAAGAGCCATTATTTGACAGGGAAATGAAGTGTTATTTGTTGACGCGACAAGGAGAAGGGTGGGGGTGGCTGAAGGGCTGTATTTGAGTAGTAGGGGAGTGACCATAGAAGCAGCATCATCATCTGGCTGTATCTGCTGAGGAAAAGACGTTGTAAAATAACCAGTCGTAAAGTCTGACTACATGCAGATAATTATAATGCTTGTGATTTTGTCTTCCACAATGAAAGACGTCTTAGCAGAGCAACGGATTCGATCACTCCATAATGTGTTACGGTTCTCATACGTGCTAGCCCTTATACAATATGGTGGCGCTTCTAAGTCGGAAGACTGTAAGTCGATTTCATTATTTCACTCTGGTTTTAGCGAAAGGCACCCCCCGCGGGTTAGGGGGAAGAATTTACCCGATGCTCCCCAGCATGTCGTAAGAGGCGACTAACGGATTCTGTTTCTCCTTTTACCCTTGTTAAGTGTTTCTTGTATAGAATATAGTCAATTTGTGTACAGATTTTAGTCAAGCAGTATGTAAGAAATGTTAAGTCCTTTGTACTGGAAACTTGCATTCTCCCAGTAAGGTAATATATTGTACTACGTTGCAAGCCCCTGGAGCAAATTTTTGATTAGTGCTTTTGTGAACAAGAAACAATTGACAAGTGGCTCTATCCCATCTCCCCCCTTTCCCCGTCGTGATATAACCTTGAATGGTTGAAAACGACGTTAAACACCAAATAAAGATAGCGAAATGCGGTGTGGAAAAAAAGATACAATTACCTTTCTGTTACTTTACTTCGTGGATATAATATATACTGTGTTAATGTTAAAGTTCTTTGTATTAGTTTATATTTGTATGGCAGATACAATAGTTGCTACACCGGGACGCGGATGAAATGCTGACAACAATTGAGCGAGCACTTAATGGTTTGTCTTCATTTCAGGTGCTGACTTTCATTTGCAGCCCATCTCTTCAGACCGGACACTCACGCCACTTGAACACAATATACTTACTGTTCGTTTCCAACTCAATACTTCCTGCTTCCAGAGCGGGAAAGCGCCTGCGATCTACGTGTTCAATAGCACACAAGTAAACAGTCAGCGTGACGCTTTCTGTGCACTCAAACTAGTAAACGGCAACTGGACATCTTTCTCACCCGGAGTGTGCAGCTGTTCGGAAGATGAGGATGGCGTGTCATGTCGTCTTTCAAAGAATGTCACAAGAGACGACAGTGGAACCTGGACCTGGGAAATGGGGGATAACAGCCTCATACGTAAAGTCACAGTTGATGTGCATTGTGAGTTCAACTCAGTTTAAGTACATACAAACTCTGAGCAACACGTGTGTACATGGATGGACGCATGCATTAATGCACGCACGCTTGCGCGCATGCACGTTATAGCACCTACACACACACACACACACACACACACACACACACACACACACACACACGCACACACACACACACAAGCACGCACACACACACACACATACACGCATACACACACAACCACACATGCACACACACACATACACACACACACACACACGTACGCACACACACACACACACACACACACACGCACGCACACACACACATACACGCACACGTACGCAGGCACGCACGCAGTCACGCGCGCACGGCACGCACGCACGTGCAGACACACAGACACACACACACACACACACACACACAAACACACACAAACACACACGCTCACTCACACGCAAAGTTGTATGCAATGAATGCCAGAAAGCGCTTACTTGCAACATAATAAAGCCAGCAAAAACCGTCGGAAATTCAGAAGAAAGGAAACATGTGTTTTGTTTATGTAATTGACACTGACATGCGAAGAAACATGACATAGTCCATGTGGTTTGCATTCTATACAAAAGTAGCCGGGTCATCTTAAAATGTAAAGCATGCACGTGGGTTCCAGTAGCAACACAAAAAGCACCGGAAAAATAATGTCATTTGAACTTAAACGGGACTGGTGTGCCATGATGCACACGTGTACACGTTTAAAACTGGTCAATTGTTAATGACTCTTTGTCATGAACTTATGTACATTATGCTGTCACGAATAATGTTTACATCCATGTAGCATTGCTATGTCGTATTTATTTAACATTTAACCAACTGTGTTATCAATGTATACAATCAAGACAGCTTGATTATCTAGCCTTGGTGTGCCACAATGACATTCTTCAGCACGGACGTCTTTCACTCATACATGTAGATTTCATGCCAGCGTTGTGTTGGCATATGTGTTTGTTAGTCAGTCAGTCAGTTCGTAAGTCACTCAGTCATTCAGTCACTTAGTCAGTCACTCAGTTAGTTAGTTAGTTAGTTAGTTAGTTAGTTAGCTAGCTAGTTAGTAAGCTAATTAGTTAGGTAGGTAGGTAGTTAGTTAGTTAGTTAGTTTGTTAGCTAGTTAGTTAGTTAGTTAGTCAGTTAGAAAGTGAATGCATAACATGGTCTCATACCGCGATTTACACAATGTAATTATGTGCATGAGTTTGTGTGCTTTAGTGTAGTTTACTCCTATTTATTTTTGTTCCAATCAGATCCAGCCAAAATCATTCAGTTGACAATTGATCCAGGAACGACCAATGCACACTCAAGAAATCAGGTTGACTGCGATACATTGATCAGTGTGACATGCCTTTGGGAAAACGGTCATCCCGCCCCACGAGAGCCACAGCAGGCCCAGTTGATTGGTGCTAAGGGCTCTCCATTGGAAGTCAGTGGTACAAGCAACGCACGCATGGAAGCTACGTTCCACGCTACCCGTGCAGACACGGGGAACGTCACATGCATTGTTCCTGGCGCACGGGAGAATAAAACTGTTGAACTGGTTGTCATGGGTAAGTGATTTTGGCATCAGTCATTGTGAGTTGAAAATGATCTGTTAGGTTATGTGACTTTTGTTTCTAAGCTGAAGTTGAAACACACACACACACATACACACACATACACACACACACACACACACACACAGACACAGCGGCTGTGTGTGAAATAGATGTAACTGCAATAACTCTTGTTGAATAGACGCACACTGCTATTTTTAATGTCAATGTACACTAGTGGAACTGTTTCAGGAATGCAGTTGAGTACCTGTTGAAAGATTAATTGTGCTTTCGAAAGGGGGTGGGGGGAGGGGGGAGGTGGGGTGTCTGTTGTGCTAAGAAAGTATTCTATTTAATGTTAAAATGCCCAGTCAATGCATACACAAGTCATGTTTACAGATATATAGTTGTTTAGTCTGAGTCAGAAAAAAATCATATTAACTTGATACACATGCAGATAAATTACAGTTTTTGACATGTTCTATTTCATCTCTTCTTCCTGTTGGATTATTGTCAAACATAAAACCTTCACAGCGCAAAACAGACATATTGTGTAGATGTATGCGCTTTGGCAGATACATCATGATTTCAATGTGAATTAAAGTGTCAAATAGTACGCACGTCCCCTGCTTTCAGAATGTATTGTTAGTATAGCTCGTGCATTACTTCAACATTTCTGGAATGTCAGGCTATAGCTGATAAATACGTTAGTTTATTATTTTGTTTATGAGTTTGTGTATTACTAAGTTTATTAGTAATTTGATTAGCTAGTTTATTCGTTAGTCTATAGCACACCTACTTATCTACGGACTGACTGACTGACTGACTGACTGACTTAATTACTTACTAATTACTTAATGCTTAAACCACTAGTTTTGAATATGACGACTTGCATTATATCATCTAAAACCAGGTTTTATTATGTTTACTGAAATCTAGTCTCGTAAACACTTTTTGTTCTCGGTTTAAGATCCTGCAAACATCACTCATCTCACAATTTCCCCTGAGAAAAAGACTGAGTACACAGCAAATGCTGTAAACGTGGAGAAAACACGCTTCTAAGTGTGAAATGCCTTTGCGAAAAAGGTCATCCTGCACCACGAAGCACCACAAAACACACACACACACACACACACACACACACACACACACACACACACACACACGTGCGCGCGCTTTTCTGTTCACCCCACAGCGATATCAATCGCTTACACGTTTATATTTGACCAACTTCCTCTGCGCTGTCTTTTCTCCAAAACCTCTTTACATTTAGTCAAGTTTTGACTAAATGTTTTAACATAGAGGGGGAATCGAGACGAGGGTCGTGGTGTATGTGTGTGTGTCTGTCTGTGCATGTGTGTGTGTAGAGCGATTCAGACCAAACTACTGGACCGATCTTTATGAAATTCGACATGAGAGTTCCTGGGAATGATATCCCCGGATAATTTTTCATTTTTTCGATAAATACTTTTGATGACGTCATATCCGGCTTTTTGTAAAAGTTGAGGCGGCACTGTCACACCCTCATTTTTCAATCAAATTGATTGACATTTTGGCCAAGCAATCTTCGACAAAGGCCGGACTTCGGTATTGCATTTCAGCTTGGTGGCTTAAAAATTAATTCATGACTTTGGTCATTAAAAATCTGAAAATTGTAATAATTGTTTTTATATAAAACGATCCAAATTTACGTTCATCTTATTCTACATCATTTCCTGATTCCAAAAACATATACATATGTTATATTTGGATTAAAAACAAGCTCTGAAAATTAAAAATATAAAAATTATGATCAAAATTAAATTTCCGAAATCGATTTAAAAACAATTTCATCTTATTCCTTGTCGGTTCCTGATTCCAAAAACATATAGATATGATATGTTTGGATTAAAAACACGCTCAGAAAATTAAAACGAAGAGAGGTACAGAAAACCTTGCTATGCAGCACAGCGAAACCACTACCGCGCTGAACAGGCTCGTCAGTTTCACTCCGTTTTGCACAAGCGGCGGACTACGGTCATTGTGAACAAATGCAGTGCGTTCAGTTTCATTCTGTAAGTTCCACAGCTTGACTAAATGTAGTAATTTCGCCTTACGCGACTTGTTTTGTTTTTACCACAGGTCGACCTGAAATCACTGATCTGTCCATCGTTCCTAAAAATGCGGACATTATCAGAGAACATGTGACTTCCGTGAAGAGACACACACCTCTTCTCGTAAACTGTCGCTGGAGAAATGGTTACCCGACTATACAAGCTCCTGAAGTAAAACTGCTGGACGTTCGAGGGAACAAAATGGCAGCAGTAAAATCATCTGACAACGAAATACAAGTTGAACTCCGTCCTGACTGTGATGACAGTGGTGACTACACGTGCATTGTTCCTGGTGCATACACACGCAGAACTGTAGGACTGATTGTTCAATGTAAGTATATTATTTTCTTGCAAGATAACCGGATAATCTTCTTTTCGCGCATGAGTATAATTGTAGAGAATACCTCATGGCTTGCTGTGCCGTACCAGATTTACACGAGTTGTTTTTGTAATTATTGAACTGCGAGCAAAAGCGATCTGTTCACTATTTGCACAAGCAACGAGTGTAAATCTGGTACGAAACAGCAAGCCATGTAGTATATGTTTATCCTACATACTGTATACTTACGTGTATTTCACTGAAAATGTCCTGCAGTCGAGGCAGCTAAATTGAAGACACTTGTTTTGGAACCTCGATCTCTTCTAAAGCCTCGTGCAATCTATTACGTCAAAGTAAAGAAACCTCACTCTAAAAGTGTGGCGTGACGTGTTAGTTCTAAACATCCATCGAGGGTAATTAGCGAGCGCACATTTGTGTTTTCTATTATGACGTTTGTCTCGGTGACTTTGGCATCACAAGCAGTGCAAAAAATAGGTCCCTTCCAGACTTGCTTGACATGACCTCATTTACATGATAATTATACACACGACCGTGTGATTTGAACGATTATTATTTTACGAGAGTGTCTCTCACGTATGTAGGATAAACTGTTGTATGTTACTTTGACTAAGATCAATGAACCTGCTTGATTATATTCCTGTTTAATTGTTAGTGCAATATTTCAATTATCCCTCCAATATACCCTTTGTGTTCTAATACAGGTTGTTTCTTCAACTTTCCCACCATCTCTACAAATTTGACACTCACCGTCACTGAACACTCAACAATCAGCCTACCTTTTGAGATTGAACAACAAGGTTGTCCAAAAACGTTGTCCCAACGCGCCTCAGTCTTTGTACAGCCCCCTAAGCAAAAGTTATCACAAGAGGATTTCTGCGCTTTTGCGTTTGCTGACGGAGAATGTGCATCTACTACAAACGGGAAACACTGTCCCTGCGTCAAGAACGCCTCTGGTGGAAGCACTGCTATGGTCGTTAAGACAGTCACCAAAAAAGACAGCGGTTTGTGGACTTGGCGAACAGGAGATGGACATTTGAAAACTAGCGTTTATTTCAACATACAGAGTAAGAGGAAACAATAACATGTCTCCCACACATTGCAATGAGTTCACTACACACACACACACACACACACACACACACACACACACACACATACACACACACAAACACACACACACACACACAAACACACACACACACACACACACACACACTCACACACACACACACACACACATTCATGTACACATCAAAGCTGAACAAAATGCAGTCCTCATAACTCACACGATAACACAGTCAATTGCTGTGCTTCTACTGGTACATGCTATTATAAAATGTAAGACGCTAACCAGTCTTAATTGCTATTGTTCATTAGAGTTCGTTGCTCAATCCTACTTTGTATTTCTGTGTTTATTATGTCCACTTAATCATAGACTAGTTAAAAGTTTAAGTGGGTCGAGTTAATTAATGTGTTTAAGTTATTTTGCAGTGCCGGGGTGTTGCTAGAAAGACATATTTTCCAAATATATAACGTGCTTGATATAAGCTGTTGACAACTGCAACGTGAAGTCTAAACATAATTTCTGAGAAAACAAATAGCATGTACACGGGTTGTAGGAGAATTAGGAATCTTGCACGCACTGTCTGTGTTCACATGCAATCTGATAAAAGATCAATGTATTATTGTTATTACATAGAAGTAAATCAGGCTGTAATATTAAGCTTCATTTGTTTTCTTTTTATTACAGCGGGGTGTGTATTACGCCAAAAGGCAGTCTAAACACACCAACACAACTAAAGTTCAAACATAGAAAAGAGCAGTTGGCAGGCGTTTGTTTTAAATGGCAGCAATGAATATTCGACTTATTGCTGCAAATCATAAACGCCATCTTAATTACTCTTGTTGTGCAGTTGACAAAGACGAAGAGCGCAACCAACAGGGCGAAACCACAACTATTGCAGCAGCAGTAGGTACCCCAAGCAGCATATTCATCATCATTATCTGCGCCGTTTTGGTCGTTGTTCAAAGAAAAAGAAAGAGGCAGCATGGTGAGTAACCAATCTACTACAGCATTTCTTGGCAGTGCGGATATTATGTGTGTGTGTGTGTGTGTGTGTGTGTGTGTGTGTGTGTGTGTGTGTGTGTGTCTGTCTGTCTGTCTGTCTGTCTGTCTATCTCTGTGTGTGTGTCTGTCTGTGTGTGTGTCTGTGCGAGTCTGTGTTCGTGATTGTGTGTGTGTTCTGATGTTGGTTCTGGAGTTCTGAAGGATGTTGCTGCTGCATCTCTCTGTCTCTCTGTCTCTGTCTCTCTCTCTCTCTCTCTCTCTCTCTCTCTCTCTCTCTCTCGCTCTCTCCCTCTCTCTCTCTCTTTTGCTCTCCCTCTCTCTGTCTCTCTTTCGCTCTCTCTTTCTCTCTATCTCTCGCGCTCTCTCTCTCTCTCACTCATATATATGAGCTCAGAGATATATATATATATATCTCACTGTTTATCTCTTCTTTTGTCTTTGCAATATATTTTCGTTTAAAGGCACAGTAAGCCTCCCGTAAACCATTACTGAGCTCCCCGAGCCCCTACATACAAGCATACTTCCATTTGAACGCGCACCGAACGGGAACATCCTGGCTGCTTTCTGCCGAGAGTGAGACATTTTCAAAGAATTTGTTCGTGGACTATTCGAACGGACAATCAGGCGCCCCGTTTAGGTGCTGGACCTAACTTTTAAGATGTAAATAATAAATTCACAGCTTGTTACACAAACATTTTTAAATCATTTTTTTTCAAGACAAGATCAGTACAATTCGAAGTTTTGAAAGTTTGAAAAAAGAAAAGCCCGGAAGCAGGGTCACGCAAAACGTCTTTCTCGTAGCAGACGACGGTACTGCCTTTAAGTGTATACGTTTCTATTTCACTATGTTTGTTGAATCACTCCTTTTCCCAATGCAACACCCAGCGGATGAATATCAAGGGACTCACGAGCCTCTGGCGAGTGAGTCCCTTTGATATTCCCGCTGGGTCTTGACTGACATACAAGCCATATAAAAAATCACGAGTGTTGTAACCTGTATATCCCATGAAGAACTAAAAGACAAAGTGTGACGGAAACATCAAGCTTTAGTTGTCTGTTCAGATGAGGCACCTCTGCACATACCGTATTCTACAGGCACGTCAGTTGATCTATGTCAAGTCGGTGCATAAGGGTGGCTTGGTTGTCCCCGTCAATTGAAAGCCTCTTACACGGATTTGACTGAATACCTAGTGGTTACACACGCATCTCCTAAGATCGTGGACACCTTCGTCGTCCATAGGGCCTACTGCACCGCAGAAGACCTAGAAATACTCGCAAAATGCATTACACAGCTTGTCCAGAGAACAATCGTAGTCGATGATGTAGGGGAAGGGCTCCTAATATGGACCGGCTCCTAATATGGACCACCTTCTTTTCTGACAAACTAACGGCGCTAGAGCGCTCAAAAAAGTTTTATTCGCTGTATTCACCCTCTCTGGATAACTTGCACATGTCAAAATAGTTGCAGAAACAGAAATCGCAAAACCGTTAGGCTTTTTCTCTTTTTTTCACTTTTGGCAGCGTTCACTCTAAATTTGCCGCCTAAAACGGACTCGTTTCTGTCCACAACCAAAGCTTCTATCACAATAAAATTGCTATATATGACAGCTAAAACCGTATTTGTTACATTTTAGCAGTGTTGACCCCGAGTTTCTACTGCAAAAAAAAAAGATAATAGCAAAATCTTAAAGTATGTGCGAGTCCCCTAATATGGACCACCTTCAACAAATCGAAGAAAATAAAAGCTAAAGGCTATTTTGATTAAATCATTAAGTAGCTTGCTGAAAATAACTTATAACTAGCCCTCGAGATTTAAAAAAAATGCAACAAAAAGTCTTCTTTTCGTGGAAGTTGATAATTTCACTTATTTTCACTCTGTTTTTGATAAGCTTCTTTAGTTTCCTGGTGTGCTTCAAATAATGCTCTCATCAACCCGAAACAGATAAATCTAGAGCATATTTTAATTAATAGGCTGACTTGTACACTAAGTTGTATCATGTTATTTTGAAATATAGGGGGCTTTTTACAGTGATTCGTGAAGGCCGCTTCACTGGTCCATATTAGGCGCCCAGGCTCCTAATATGGACCCTTTGTGATTTTTTCTGTATTTAATTTTTGCTGAATGTCTATCAAAGCTATTTTACACTAATTAGGCCTAACGGTTAACCTAAGAGAGAAGGACTACCAAACACAAAATGAAACTTCTTCGCAAGAAAACAAGCTAGTTATCAGCATGAAACAAAAAGTGGTCCATATTAGGAGCCCTTCCCCTACCGATAAGGGCGTGTGTACCGGGCACGCTGTAACTTCACAAGAGCATAGCCTGAACATAGCAGTGCTGGTCGGACTGACTGGGTTTTTAACGATTGCTAGTTTGACTTCTGTTTTAGTTGAGAGCACGAGCACACACACTCAAACACATACGGCTTGTCATGTTGATCACAAGAGAGAAATAGAACAGCGAATAACAGATTACATCCCCATAATATGATGCGATGGACGACAGACGTCATAACATCTATGACGCTGTGATGATAGTCTCGGCAAGTCGAGACTTAAACTCAGCAATAACACTGAACGACTTTCGCGCAAGTTCTCAAAAGCGTAGTAACCCGTTGCACATCCGGTCGACAGGTACATGTGCACTTTGGAATGTCAAGGACGGCAGAAAGTAGAGCCAGCTATGATGCATTTCGTGCGCCTTTACTTATCCACTATTTTATGTGTTATGAGAGTGCAATAGTTACATCATAGATGTAACAAGAGAACAATGGGAATACAAGAAATATACCTAGAATACATTTACAGAGACAAAGAAGGGAGGTCATGGGAATTGTGTCCCTTCACAGACAGCCCTATTGGGGAAATCAGACCCTCCTCGGACGGAACCGAGTTTCCAAAGAGAATCTGCTACCCCAAGGGGAGAGAGTATCAACAGAGGAAACTAGTCCAGAGGAGGACCATTGTTTTACTACCGTGACCAGACACGTGTTTCGAAACAAATGTGTATCACCCATTGCACCTCGGTAAAAGCAGACATAACGTATATATGTTTTCTTGCTGAACAGTAGGGGAACGTATACTGTGTGTACTGTCAGCGTATACGGTAGTATGGTCGAAGCGATGTCTCCGATGACTGATGAAAAGTGACAGTCAGTATAAAACTGTTATCGGAAACAGATGATTTACGGGGGCCCGGGTAGCTCAGGTGGTAGAGCACTGGACTTGTGATCGAAAGGTCGCTGGTTCGAATCCGGGCCGGGCCGGACACGGGTCAACTTAATGTGCAAACCCAGAGACGGTATTCATCTTCCACCCCATGAGAGAGAGAGAGAGAGAGAGAGAGAGAGAGAGAGAGAGAGAGAGAGAGAGAGAGAGAGAGAGAGAGAGAGAGAGAGAGAGAGCAGAAGCCAACAATTGATGGCAAAGAAAAGTTCATAAATCTGTATAACTCATTAAATGTTTGGCATTTTCCGGTAGCATTATATAGTGTCATAGAATGCAATGTATGCTAACCATGAATATGCCCTTAAAATAATGGATTAGGTGGCAGGTCAGAAGGTCTTCCTCTTCCACCTTCTGCATGCAGACCAAGGCGCCATGATTGGGACACCGTGTTTTTCAGACAGAATGTGCCTGCCTTTCCAGCTGACCGCGCTTCTTTTGGCAGCGTTACTACACACCACTACTCTGAAATACCCGACAATGATCACGGTAAAATGAGTTTGATCGCCCAAAATGTATATTTCTACTGCCGTGCAGGACAAGCATTATACAAAACAACACATATTATGTAGCTTACAAAATAGCACGGATAACCTCAATGACAACAAGGTTAACTTTTTGTTGGCGATCTTTAATAATTTTGAGAGGTATGAATGCAGAAATGTCTGTTTCATGAGAATATTGTGAGCATATTTATCAATTTGGTACAAATGGATTCCGTATCAACAGCTAGTAACGGTTGGATAAAGACGAGTGATGTACATTATTACAATAGTCAATGTATTCCTCTGATTTTTGGGACGTGCTCTGAAAATGTAAGAAGTAACTGAATATCACATGTGTGTTCAGCTCTGTCATTGCTGTGACTTATCAGGGACAATGCTTTTGAATGTGTCATTATAAATATGTGCTTGCCTGAATAAAAAATTGTTGAAGAAAAAAAAGAAAAAAAAGAAGAAAAATGCAGAAATGTCGACAGTGTGTGTATATATACATGGCTTGCTGTGTCGTACCAGATTTACACGAGTTGTTTTTAAATATTGAACTGCGAGCGAAAGCGAGCTGTTCACTATTTGAAAAAGCAACGAGTGTAAATCTGGTACGAAACAGCAAGCCATGTAGTATTCTGTTTATCCTACATACTGTACTTACGAATATTTTACTGAAAATGTCCTGCAGTCGAGGCAGCTAAATTGAAGACGCTTGTTTTGGAACCCCGATCTCTTCTAAAGTCTCGTGCAATCTATTATATTACGTCAAAGCAAAGAAACGTCACTCTGAAAGTGTGGCGTGACGTGTTAGTTCTAAAGATTCATGGAGGGTAATTAGCGAGCGCAAATTTTGTTTCTATTATGACGTTTGTCTCGGTGACTTTGGCACCATAAACAGTGGAAAAACAGGTCCCTGCCAGACTTGCTTGACATGACCTCAATTACATGATATATACACGTGCGATTTGAACGATTATTATCTCACGGGTGTCTCTCTCACGTATGTAGGATAAAAACATTTACTAATTGAAGTGCAGAATTACAGAATGACTATGAAATGACATTAACTTTTGTTTTGTTTCAGTTGCACCAAACAGAAGAGAGACAGTGTCCTCAAATAGCAGCACCTTTTCAGACATGCAGTACCTGCATCACATCGCCAATAATTCCTCTGATAGCAGCGGGTCTGTAAACCAGTTGCATGCCGATGCCTGTGGTGTGTCAGACAGAATGGTATCAGCAAATTCGCACCGAGTTAGTGTCCATCCTGGCCCTCACACCAGCAAGCAACATGTTGATTACATGAATTGTGGTGCCCTGGCTTCTGAAGCTGCAAGTGCTACAGTCATGTCAGTTCCGTCTAAGATACCAGCTGCAAAGAGAAGTGATTACCTGCATCCTATTGCCTCTGAGTTTGAAGCAGCAACTGCACTTCCGTAAACAGTTGTTTAAGAAAATCAGTCGAAACGGATGTTATATAATGGCGCCTGGCACGTCACCTGCTTTCGACATGCAAGAAAATACATCTCCTCAATGCTACACTCACTCAACTTTATACGATGATTATTAACGCACTTTTGCGTCTGCCCATTAGGTGGTGAATGCTTCAGACCTGTACTAGAAGACACACACATGTTTTTTTCTTCTCCGAAATGGTGTCAAGAAGCGAGCTCCGTTCAAATCACATCAATGATCAGAGTTTTCTGATTTAACACAACGGCAGTAACCAGCAAGTGTTCCTTGAGGTCTTCCTTGCTACCAATCTGAAACTTGCTCATTTCTGATAGTTTGTATTGCCTCCCAAAACAGCTAGCAATATCCGACCTCATCATACAACAAGCGAATACAGACCGACCTTTATGTGAAATCATTATTTGTGTATGAAATCACCCAAGTTAAATTCAAAGCCCACAACCATCATCAGAAATATGATTCCTTAAATGGTTTGTAGTCCACAACGGAATCAACAGGTATACTCGTTTACTGATGAATGCGTCAACTGTTTGGTTATGAAACACTCCGAACACATTTGTATACCTTGCATGTTTAAAAATACAAGTATATGTATTGTTTTGGTAAAATCAGTTTATGTGCAGACAAACAAGGAAGGAAGTCTCATGATTTCCCTATGGTTTTCTAACATGCCAGCAGCTTCATGGTGTTGTCTTTAAGTACAATGATAGGCATTTCATAATGCATTTTGCTTCCAGCGTTAAACGGTTCCTGTAGAATAATCCCCCCCCTTTTTTTCCACGTTGCATGAATAATGCTGGAATGAGAGATACTTTGCTACTATCCCTAGTACAAAGCACAGATAATACATCGACTATAATATAGAAATGCATTGTTTTTGGAAGGAGTTGCAAAATATGCTTACTATAATTCAGCAGTGACTATCAAATATACAAACAAGTGGTTTGAAGCGATAATACTACATAGAGTCAACCCTTCGAACTATCACAAAATCAATTTGACCGAACTGTATTTTTTTTACTTATATATTTATACTCAATAGCTGTGTCAGTTTCATACCAGCTGGTCGCAAAGACACCACAGAGATCTCTGAGGTTCACGCTCAGAATGTGACAAGCCAGTATAGCGCGGCAGGGTATAGCACTTCACAGTGCAGCACGCGTTTCTCTATTCTATTAAACTTTCACAGCTTGTTTTGGAATCATGAAATGATAAAGAATAAGATGAAATTGTTTTAAAATCGATTTCTTAACTTATTTTCTTAGCTTGTTTTTAATCCGAATATATCATGTTTATATGTTTTTGGAATCAGCAAATGATAAAGAATAAGAATAATAAATGTAACAAAATTGGATTTCTAAAAACAAATATCTTAGATACAATGTTTACATTTGTAATGACCAAGCTCGTTTAATTATTTGTAAGCATTCAAACATAAATGCAGTACAAAAGTCCGGGCTTCGTCGAGGTTGCTTAACCAACAGTTTAATCAATGTGATCGAAACATGAAAGCATGACAGTGCTGCCTCAACGTTCACAAAGAAGCCGGATACGATGTCACTAAACACACGTTTACAATATTGAAGACACAATCTGGGAATACCATACTCTGAAATTTTCATGTCCAGTTTCATGAAGATCGTTCCACACATACACAAATACACCTTGACCCTCATCTAGATTCCCGGTCTATGTTAAAACACATAGTAATCACTTGACTAAATGTAAACAGAAACAGATGACGTTTGAATCGAGTAATCCAAACCTCGGAGGATTTTTGATGCATTGTTACTTGTAAGATTCAAAGTTTATTCGATGAGGTCATGTATTTTTTTTCCACTTCTAATTGCCTTCCACTTGCTCCGGACGATTTTGATGTATATTGTAAATTACTGTCAATATCTTGGAATTTATTTTTCAACAAAAGTAAGTTTCCAATTTGCATGCCAGGACCTGTTAACAAAGCTTCAAACACCTGTTATTATTATTCTAAGTAAGTTGTACAAGCTTGAACATGGTTCGCCGCATGTATTTTTGAAGTTGTTTGATGCCCAGGTTCAACCGATTGTTCAGTATAGTTCTGAAATGTGGGGACTTGGGAAGAATTTACCTGTTGAAAAGCTGTATAAATTAAATTGCAAGGGAAAAGTAACCCGGGCATCAAGCCTTCGTGAATGTTTGTGTGAATATGGGTTGTCATATGTATGGAATAATCAGGGTGTCGCTAATGATAATACTTGTTTGCAATGTGTTAAACAGAGGATTATTGATTGCAGATGGCAAGACTGGGATGACCATATACGTAGGGTGTTCTGGAAGTCCTAAGACTCCAAGCTCATAGCAATACCTCATGACATTTACAATGACGTATGCATACTGCAATCTTTTATCGGCGATGATACAAATGTTCATGTATTTCAAAGGTTCCTCTGCAAAGAAAACAGCTCTTAATGAACATTACCTGTCCATCTTTACTTGCCTGTCATGCAGCTCAAAAAAGGGAGTATAAACATCTGTAAAAGGATTGTTATGTTTCTTACACGTACTGCATATTGTGGGAATTTTAAGAGAGCAACGCTCCTTCCAAAACGATTACCTACAACTGGTACAATAAATTTTAATCGGGTAGACACGTCTTCAAAGATGACACCCTTCCAGACCGACAGTTGAATGCTGTTACTGCAACAAACGGTGCTGCCGTTGAAAAGTTGAAGAGGTATGATTCACGAATCACAAACACAGAGGTAAAAGACACATAGATAATTGAATCGGCACCCATCGATGTGATCTGGCACAAGCCTTTACGGGAACACACACGTTGCAGACAGTGGGTGCCCGTGCTGTTTCTGGTGTACAAAAGGGGGTATGTCTCGAAATGTGCATACTAATAGTCTCCTATTGTTACTATAGAGAGTGGAAGGATTTTGTGAAGGTTAATTGTCTCAGGCGATGGGGACTTGGGTCTATCAATCTGACCCCGGGCAACATATCGATCAGCCGTGTTGATGTTCTTAAACGGCTCCACCCCTATCAACCATTGGTGATTTCGGAACACTGGCAAGAAGAAGGTGGTCCCATATTTGTGAAAATAAGGACAAATCGCCACAATTATAAAAGGAGGGCAACGTACGGTTACCTTAGAACAGTACTTGCATCATAGCCTGCCCGTGGTGTTTAAAGCTTGGCGTCAAACACGGGTACTTGATGGTTGAGGCTACTCCATTGCAATGTCCCGTTTTACACAGCTTCCACATCAATCATATTTCTAACAGATTAGGATGTCTGCCTGATGCTCCGTTCACTATATTTTCCTGAATTGGTCCCTGTTGACGTTTTCCCGTTTTTACATTTAAAAAAAAAGCTCAGAGAAACCGTTACGAGAGCCCTGATGCTGCTGTCCGAGAGTAAACAAGGGTCATTGTGGGTATTGGCAAAAACACTCGCGCAGACATGTTTGAAAGGTATTTCTACGGAATGTTAAAGTGTGTCGCAGCTCAGGAAGGATCCTTCGAGAAAATGGCGTGGTCAAATTAACGGTGAGCTGTGCGCTCACATGAAATTCTAAGGACTTCCAGAACAGCCCTCGTACAAACAAGTGACATATTTTCAGTGTATAGAATGTTTAAACAATTTTAATTTGTTGAACCGTATTTGTTGTTAACTATCTATAAGTTTATCCGGCGTGCCATTGTTAGATTTAGATGTAGTGTATTTGAGATTGCTATCCATTCTCAATCCCGCAGTGGGGCACTGCGGTTATGAAATTAAAGGCCCCTCCTGTTTTTGGAACCGCAGGAGCTTTCTAGTTTGCTGTAAGGTAGATTTTTGGTTCCTCTTTCCTGTCATGCTTTCTTTTTCTTCATGAATTCTTTTCTTTTTTCTGCCTTCTTGCTCATTCACCTGTATTTTTTCCAAAAATCTCTTCTCTTGCCGCTTGTCTCGCGATTCATGTATAGTTTAATCTGTTAGTGTTCTGATGTAAGTCCAGCAGTAGATAGGTTAAGCCTATTTTAACATACTGGAAACTGGTAATCTTCCAGTAGGTATTAATTTAGTTTTACTAAAGCCTGCTGGGACACAAGTAATGGGTTAGTGCATTTGTAAACAGGAATCGCTTGACAAGTGGCCCCCTTCATCCCCCCCCTTCCTCGTCCTGATATGGCTCTGCGTAGTCGGCTGGACGTTAAGCAACAAATAAACAAACAAACAAACAAAATCCATTCTCAAACATGTACATTTCATAATTTGGATAGTATGAATTGTTGGATGTGTCAGTCTTTACTTAAAGGATGAAATTCATGTCCTGCTTCACTGTTCTGCACTTGCAGATATAAGAGAATTGTATATTCCCCAGACATATTGTATACATCCCTGTAGATTTAAGGCAGTCTTGTTAGTATCTTCTGTTCTAATGAATCTCGCCATACATTTGTAAAAATCATTTCGGAGACCAAATTTGAGTATATATCCGTGCTGTACTGCTGTATTGTGAATTATTTGATTTTGTGTGATTCGTCATGTTTGATTGGCTCACGTAATTGTAGCCTATGCGATGCTAAACTTTGTCTGTCTGTGCGTGCGTGCGTGCGTGCGTGCGTGCGTGCGTACGTGTGTATGTGATAGAAACTTTAACATTTGACTGAACACCGAAATACTAATTTCACCTGGTTATTATCCAAGCAACATCTTCAGAGTATTGAAGCAATGATCAACATTTCGTCGGCATGTGTGAAGTTAAAGTGTATATCCAAAGAAAACGGGTGGTGGTGGGGTTTTGGGGGGTAAAAGCAGGCGACTGGTTTATGTTGTGTGTGGTATGTAGACCAGGTCAGGGGTCAAGATCAGGTCAGGTCGCGTGAAGGATTGTGGTATAGATTCACATATCAGTTCTCACCTCTGCATTCGCCGATTCGGGGAAGACGATTTCACATTGTTCGGTTTCTTAGCTCCAGAAAAATAGATAAAGAAGATACCAAAGGAGATTTCCTACAGTTTGATCTGCACAGCGTTTTTTCCAGTGTCTGCGCGAGGAAGAGCTGTCGAAAGCGCAGTGTCGATCTGGCAGTCGTGTCCCCGGTAAGTACAGACAGATCTAGTGTATCCCACTCTTACAACGTGTCACCTAAGCTTACTGATAATCCATTTTGTTTAATTTCTTTTTATTTCAGCAGACACGGATAACAAACACAGTGATAGGCCGTCACTTCTAGTGAAATGAGTTGATCTACAGTGCCTGTAATGTTGGGATGTCTTTGTTCTTGGTTCGATTTATGTGAATTTTAAAACTTGCAGTTGAGTCTCAAGTTTACTCTGCCCGTTTAAAACTGTCCACCATTTATTTGAACATGCAGATATAAGAAAACGGAATGAATCTGTTCTCAAAGTCAAAATTATTACGATTTTGCCTCAGTTTCAAAACATGCTCTGTCAAGGTTCTGTCTGTAAAATGTGGTACCTTGCAACAACTTCCTTTAATTTGAAAGACAGTTTTTGAATGCTAGATCTATAGATATGTATCGCGTTTCATTCTTTGATTGTACTGTTTGCTGTTTACGCACTATCATGATTCGCTAACGTTTGGTAAACTTACCTTGCAACAGCTTCCTTGTCTTTGTTGGCATTTTCTTTCAAGGCAGCACAACGTAAGATTAGCTTCTTTTGGACAGCAGGTAGAATGCGAGTTTTGAGACAACGACAGTCGTCCAAACAAATGGACTGTGAATAGTGTGTTGACTGCGTTGACCGTCAGAATTATTTTAAGAACCAGGCTGCTGCAGTCAGTTGATATGTTTCGCATATTGTAGGGTTCCATATGCTGCATAGGTGAAGTGGCTTGTATAACTCATAACTCATAACATGTTATTGATCCAACAAAGGAAATTAAATTGGTCATCAGCACATATAGGTCATTAATTAATAATTATAAAAGAATAAGAGAAGAAAATTCATAAAACCCATGATAACAAAAAAAATATCTAAAGTAATATATGTACAACTACAATACCCTTTTTACTTGCACACATGACACACCGACACACCAACACACATGCATACATACCTACATACATACCTACATACATACATACATACATACATACATACATACATACATACATACATACATACATTCCATGTTAAAGTGTAGTTAAGAACATCACAGTAAGTATATCATTGTTTGGATTAACAGATAAGTTTTTATGTAAATGATGATTGTAAAGAATGATTCTTTTAGCTCATTAGAACACGCGAGTGCCGAGACTACTAGATAATCACGTCACGCGGGTCCGAGATTACCGAGACTATCTACGTCAGAAAGATGTACGTCATTTCTTTCAGCCACAATTCTTTCTTTTATTGTAGATTTCGAAGGAAAAGAAATGTCGTGTCTGATCTAATTATTTCAATTGTAAAGGTTCTTAGCGACGAATTGTTTATAATACAACCAAGTGTGTACATCGCTAAGCAACTACGTAGATACAGAAACGCCGGAAGTAGAAGAACAGGCCGTTAAGATCAACAGACCAGGCAAGGCGGAGAGCTCCATATTCTCACCATTAACCAGACGTTATTAACGCTGCAGAGAAGGAAGCCATTAACCCAGCCGTTTCGCCGTCTTGGAGGGTAACTAGTTGTTAGTTCGTTAGTGGATTTTGATCAAGAACGAACCAGATGACATCATATTCATTTGTCGCAGAGAATGCGTGTAGATGTGTTCTTTCTTCAATTAGTTTTGTCGTAGAATTAGTAGAATGAATATTGATAGGGTTGTCATTTAGGGAATGTCTGATATTTAACAGCTTCTACGTTTGATCGCAGGTTCGCATACGGGAAGACGAATCAGGCAAGACATCATCAACAGAGCTGCGTTCTAGAAGAGTCATCCACGTCATCGTCATCATCAAGTTCATCGTCGTCATGGTTCCTGTAAACATTGGTCATCATCGAAGGTCGAGAATTTTCTGCAGACTGTGATCGTCTAATGTGAATGGATCCATCGTCGTCATTTAAGGAAGTATTCATTATATTTGTTTCATCACCTCCAAATTTCTAAAGAACTTTTATCGTCGTCCTTGGAATTGCAATGACTGAATGAGCCACGTTTCCGGAAAATGATCGATTTCATATCAACGAACAATAACCATAATTAAATTATTGTGAAGTGAAGAATTAAATCTAAGATATTAATGTATAACCTGAGTCAACTTTGTGCAAGACCGGGAAGCAGTTAAGAAATTATAATTCATGCTGTGGATTTCTGTTCTAAATTTCCTTGAACAAATTCAACCGATAGCTGAATTGTAATTGTAGTAAAAATATGGGATTTTAGTCATAAGAAAGAAAAATCCGCATAACATTGGGGGCTATCGTTCCGGGATAAATTCGCAATTTTCTGTTAGACCGACGTTCAAAATTTTCTAAATTGCTGGAGGCTGTGTGTTGTTGTTTATATTTTTCTCTGTGTTTGCATGTGTTGTGTTTCACCACCATCATCGTATAAGTGCATGTCCATTTACTTTCTTTTGACCTAGACGTAGCTCAACGTGTATGCTATAACACGAAAATTAAATTTACTATTAATCATCGTTAGTAGTATGTATTAGCAGTGTTTGAGTTCATCCACGACACTTTAAAAAAGGCAGATGTAGAACCACTTTTGGTAATTAGTTCCCCAGTTATTGTGGTGTTCTAAATTACAAGTGGTGAATAGCATAGCTAACACGTGCTATTGATCACACCCCGATATAGTTCGAAATTATCGCGGGTGGTTGGAGGGAGTTTGGAACCATATTTGGTAAGGGATACCTGGTTCGTTCCCGATTGATTTCCCGGAAGGTCTGAATTTTTCGACCGCAACTAATTGTAAACTGAAGAAGGTCTGTTGATCAGAGTTTCATTAGTTGTTGATGAAGGAAGTGACGTACTATAACAGTCTGGTATGGACTCATTAGTTTGATCAGAGGATCAGTCACTTGTGACTCTGTATCGCGGTATTGCTGTACAGAGGAGTCATATGTCTATAGTGTAGCTGCTTGGTAATTAGCATTAGACGACTCAGAATTTCTGCTAACTTGTCCTGGAAAGGAAAGTATTGAAATTAGCAGCGAAATGAAATCATCCGTAGTTTGACATATGGTTGAGATAAAGATTACTTGTATGTTCTTTGGTAGACTCAACGAGACACTTAGAATTCAGTTTTTATCCTCATAAATTTTCGAATTTTGTATCGATTGAACATGATTCGTTCTAACTAGGATGTAAAGATGTGATGTATTCTGATCCGCCCGCGAATAACACTCGTAGTGCTAGCGTCGAATCACATACGTCGGAAAGTAGTCATTATCGTGTTTCTCGTCGTAGGAATAAGAAACGAACAACGATAATGTCGAATGCGAATTCCTCAAATGAGGCGAACAATGACACGAATGAAAATGTCGTTGTCGGAAACATGGTTGAGCACACGGCTCATACGTCACCCCATCACATTGTTGGTGATGAGGCGACAAATTCTAACCCTCGGTTACAACTGACCAAGAATTTGATAGAAGAGGGTACACTACTGGGCTTGAGCGGAGCCGATCTCCGTGCCTATGTGGTTGAAGAACGTGATCGCATAGAACGCGAAGAACACGTACGCGAAGAACGTGATCGCATAGAACGCGAAGAACACGTACGCGAAGAACGTGATCGCGAAGAACGTGATCGCGAAGAACGCGAACGCGAACGGAATTTTCAGTTAGAACAGCTGAGAATCCAAAGTGCAAATCAGAATAACCGGAACAACAATGCCAGGGAGTCGAGCCAAAGCAAGGATAACTTTGATCATAAGATACCTTACCTTGAGGACAAGGACGATATTGAGAGCTGGTTTCATCAATACGAGCACTACGCAAAAGATTGCAAGCTCGTTGATGCAACCAAAGCCTCTCGTATCGTCTACTTCCTCAAGGGAAAAGCTCGCGTCATTTACTCCAAGCTCAGCGCCGAGGACGCTGATGACTATGAAACAGTGAAGCATGCGCTCTATGAAGGTTTCCAACTCACGAGCAAAGACTACCGGAAAAAGTTCCGAAATCTGAAGAAAGCACAAGGGGACACTTACAAGGAACATTTTGTCAAGCTCGATCGCTATATGAATAAATGGATTGAACTCGCGAAGTGTGGAAACGAAGTGGACGATTTGAAGGATCTAATCCTGAGGGAACAAATTTTGGAAACAGTTCCTCCCGAGTTAGCTATCCATATCCGCGATCGCAACCCACATGATGCGAAGGAAATCGGCGAAATCGCCACCACCTATCATCAAGCTAGGTCCAACACTAAAGTACCTGACGCAGACGCCCATTCTCGTGGAAAAGGAAATCGTTTTTCCAAGAATGATGGTAACGGGCGTGATGTCAAACAGAGCACGGTCATGTTTGGTTCTAGCCAGCATAGCACAGCACAACCACATAAGTTGTCAGATGAAGAGCGGACAAAACTGAGGACCAATGGCCAATGTTTTTTTTGTAAAGAACGCGGCCACCTGTCCAAGAATTGCCCCAAGAGAAGTACCACATCCGTGGTCCCGAATGTCAATGAAACGGGTCGTTCTTTTGACATTCCAGAGAAACTGGAAAAACTTTGTGAGGATTGTCAAAGCAAGACTTTCTCAGAAACGATTCCGGTCAAGGTTGATGGGAAACTAGTTCAAGCTATACGTGATTCTGGATGCACAGGAATCATGGTTAGCGCAGAACTCGTCTCTAAAGACAAATACCTACTGAACAAGAAAGAGGTCACTCTAGCGGAGAAAGGTGCGAAGAAGATGTACCCCACAGCCGTGGTGCATATCGACTCCCCATTTTTCGATGCTGACACGGAAGTGACGGTGATGGACAACCCAGTCTATCCTGTTCTGATAGGAAAGTGGCACGGAATTGGTTCCAACAAATGTTTGACATCGTTGTACCCAATCCGCGACCCCACTTGGTTCTCCGAGACAGTTGCTGCCGTGAACACCCGTGCACAGCAGAAAGAAGAAGAAAAGAAGTCTGAAGCTAGTGTCCCACCGAACCTCAAATCTCAGGAGAAGCCATTCACTCCTGAGGATTTGAAACGAGAACAGAAGGCAGATCCTTCCCTAGCGCAGATCAGGGAATTTGCCACAAAAGGTAGAGAAATCCATGGAGTCAAGTTCGTTTACAAGAACGATATTCTCCTTCGCTCCAAACTGCATGAAAATGGGTGTTACAAAACAAGAGTGGTGGTTCCGAAAAAGTTAAGACCGAAAGTGTTGTCATTCGGTCATGACCTTCCATTAGCGGGTCACCTCGGGCAAAAGAAGACTTTCGACCGCATCAATACGGAGTTCTGGTGGCCAGGTCACGGCAGTGACATCAAACGATATTGTATGTCATGTGATGCATGCCAAAGATCTACTCCTAAAGGACACACCAAGAAAGTTCCGCTAGGTCGAATGCCACCTATCAGTTCTGTATTCAAACGGATCGCCGTGGACATCATTGGTCCCATCAAACCGATATCCGAGAGTAAAAAGCAGTACATACTGGTCTCGGTGGATTACGCCACTAGATTTCCAGAGGCAGTTGCTCTCAAGGATATCCGTGCTGAAACGATCGCAGAATCGTTGTGGGAAATGTGGACCAGGCTGGGCATACCCGATGAAGTCATAACTGACCAAGGTGCACAGTTTTCTGGAAAACTGATGCATGAGGTGAATGATTTTCTACAAGTCAAGCACCACATGACAGCTCCATTCCACCCTCAATCAAATGGTTTAGTGGAACGTTTTAACGGAACACTCAAAAGCATGATGACACGCATGACCCAAGAACAACCCAAGAAATGGGACACCTTCATCCCGGCCTTGCTATTTGCTTACCGTGAGGTACCGCAAGCGAGCTTGGGATTTTCCCCATTTGAACTGCTGTACGGCAGGGCTGTCAAAGGTCCCATGCAGATTTTGCGTCAAGCTTGGACGCAAGAAGAAGTGTCAGATGAGATGAAAACAACGGCAGAGTACGTTGTTGACTTGCGTAATCGCATCGAGAAGACCTGTGAAATAGCAAGAGAGAACCTGAAGAATGCTGCTATGAAACAGGCAAAATACTTCGACAAGAAAGCCGCGAAGCGGGAGATTGAAGTAGGAAAACGGGTTTTGTTGTTGAGACCCAAGAAACAGAACAAACTGGAACTACTGTGGCAAGGTCCTTACACAGTAGTGGAGAAGCTGAACCAATTCGATTACAAAATCAAGATTGGGAGGAAGATCAAGCTCTACCACATCAACTTGATGAAAGAGTACCAAGAACGAGACACGTCTTTCAAACATAGCACGCCAACCCAACGGGTAGACGCGCATGAAAGCAGTGAGGAAGAAGAAGATGAAGTTGTTGCAATCGTCATGGAAGAAGACGAAACAATGAGTGACGACATCTTCGCAACAGAAACTCAGAAAATGCTACCTCTGTTAGGAAGATCAAGCTCTACCACATCAACTTGATGAAAGAGTACCAAGAACGAGACACGTCTTTCAAACATAGCACGCCAACCCAACGGGTAGACGCGCATGAAAGCAGTGAGGAAGAAGAAGATGAAGTTGTTGCAATCGTCATGGAAGAAGACGAAACAATGAGTGACGACATCTTCGCAACAGAAACTCAGAAAATGCTACCTCTGTTAGAAACAAAAAGGTCCGAATTTGTAGCAGACATGCATTTTGACAAGAATCTGAGCGACGAGAAAGCAAAAGAGGCAAGGGACATATCCATGGAATTTGAGAAGAACCTCACCGATGTTCCAATGACTACAAACCTGCTGGGTTGTAACATTGAAGTAACGGAAAAGAGGCCTGTCTTCATCAAACCCAGACCCATACCTCACGCTATGGTCGGAACAGTAGAGGACGAAATTAGCGAGATGCTCATGAGGTGGGCGATTCAATTGCAGCCCCACTCATTCACTGTGAAAGTGATCCCTGGAAAGGACAACCATGGTGCCGATTACATGAGCAGAGCTTCATACTGAAGCAAAACTTGTAACTGGATGAGTAACGTATGCCACAATTATATGATTAAGTATATAATTATACGTCTAATTCACTATTCGAATGAGAATAATTTCCCCAGGATAATTATCCAGAAGGGGGGGCCTATGTAAAGGATTGATTCTTTTAGCTCATTAGAACACGCGAGTGCCGAGACTACTAGATAATCACGTCACGCGGGTCCGAGATTACCGAGACTATCTACGTCAGAAAGATGTACGTCATTTCTTTCAGCCACAATTCTTTCTTTTATTGTAGATTTCGAAGGAAAAGAAATGTCGTGTCTGATCTAATTATTTCAATTGTAAAGGTTCTTAGCGACGAATTGTTTATAATACAACCAAGTGTGTACATCGCTAAGCAACTACGTAGATACAGAAACGCCGGAAGTAGAAGAACAGGCAGTTAAGATCAACAGACCAGGCAAGGCGGAGAGCTCCATATTCTCACCATTAACCAGACGTTATTAACGCTGCAGAGAAGGAAGCCATTAACCCAGCCGTTTCGCCGTCTTGGAGGGTAACTAGTTGTTAGTTCGTTAGTGGATTTCGATCAAGAACGAACCAGATGACATCATATTCATTTGTCGCAGAGAATGCGTGTAGATGTGTTCTTTCTTCAATTAGTTTTGTCGTAGAATTAGTAGAATGAATATTGATAGGGTTGTCATTTAGGGAATGTCTGATATTTAACAGCTTCTACGTTTGATCGCAGGTTCGCATACGGGAAGACGAATCAGGCAAGACATCATCAACAGAGCTGCGTTCTAGAAGAGTCATCCACGTCATCGTCATCATCAAGTTCATCGTCGTCATGGTTCCTGTAAACATTGGTCATCATCGAAGGTCGAGAATTTTCTGCAGACTGTGATCGTCTAATGTGAATGGATCCATCGTCGTCATTTAAGGAAGTATTCATTATATTTGTTTCATCACCTCCAAATTTCTAAAGAACTTTTATCGTCGTCCTTGGAATTGCAATGACTGAATGAGCCACGTTTCCGGAAAATGATCGATTTCATATCAACGAACAATAACCATAATTAAATTATTGTGAAGTGAAGAATTAAATCTAAGATATTAATGTATAACCTGAGTCAACTTTGTGCAAGACCGGGAAGCAGTTAAGAAATTATAATTCATGCTGTGGATTTCTGTTCTAAATTTCCTTGAACAAATTCAACCGATAGCTGAATTGTAATTGTAGTAAAAATATGGGATTTTAGTCTTAAGAAAGAAAAATCCGCATAACAATGATAACAACAATCCATAATTAACGCTATTGCACTACCAAAAGAAGAGACCAACCAAACACATAAAACCAATCCCAGTAATCATCATCAGTTATCACAGGTATCACAGTAGATTAGCCATCAGGTAGTTAGACTCAATTGGGCAAAGTATAGTGTCAACACCATCACAACAGTGCTAAAGCCGACCATTCAGTATCAAAACACTGTTTATATGAGTGTAGGTTGTAGTCATCACAACTAATCGCATTTTGCCTTTTGTTTCAGAAAGGAGGATAAGCTACAACAAGATCGACGCTGAGAGTATGTCAGATATGCCTCAGCCACATGGCGACTTCCGAATTTAGATCCACTCGGCATGGTGACAAGTCTTGATGAAAAGTATAAGACTGAGGACAGCAGTGGACAAAGTGGCCACATGGCAGGTACCTATTGCTTAGTGTCTGCAGTGCAAAAGACAGATACGGTGATGGTAGATTTCCAATTGAACACAGTACCCTCATATCGACTGCTGATTTACGACGGGCAAGCTACAATCCAGGGCAGAGAACAATGCAGCGTTGTAATCCAACGCTTCATTTGTTTCAGGAAAGGACGTCCTTACAAATTACCATTACAACTATCTGATACAAAGACATAGTGCATAGTGTACTCTAAACAAGAGGTTGTGCTA
>NC_090252.1:46873508-46901008 GCF_037325665.1 Littorina saxatilis
CGAACAAGCCCGCTGTGGCTGTCTTCTTCGACACACCAGCATTGGGTTTTTCTCGTCAAAGTATCGAAATACGATCATTATAATCGGAGACGAGAGATGATGCATGCGTGTCTTCGTGTTTTCCAAGCCCTGAGTCTTTCGCTGTGAACTTGGGATTTTTGTATGCGCATGAGTGCACACGGGGATGTTCGGACACCGAAGAGAGTCTGCACAAAGTTGACTCCGAGAAACAAATCTCTTGCCGAACATGGGGATCGAACCCACGCTGACAGCAACCAACTGGCTACAAAGCCAGCGCGCTAGCAACTGAGCTACCTCCCCGCCGCGCTATCAGTGTCAAGTTACCTAAAGGCAGAGGGGAAGTGTTTAACTAACCGTATCAAGCACGCTATGTCGTGCATTCCGAACGCGTGTACTGGAGTGACTGACAGGGGCTAGTCTGGACTTGACTGCGCCTGAACTGATGCGTTGTTTCATCGAACACTGTATAGTGTCTGTTGATAGTTAAAAAGAGAAGTACGCCTTCTTTTGGTTTAAATACTTATATATATACTGTTCAAAAAAAGAAACGCATAGTTGCTACTTGCCAAATTTGTTTTATTTTTCGAAAAAAATTAACAGAAAATCCAATATTTAGATTATTTGTTTGAAATTTGGTATGGACACAGTTGAATGCACACACAGTTCATTTGCATCTTCAAATCAATCAGTCAATCAATACGATTGGGTGCCGAGGCTGTCAAGTCAGTAGGGGGTGTGACTGCCTTGAGCAGCAACAACTGCCCGGCACCTTCTGGGCATGGACTGGATCAGATGCCGGATATCTTGCTGTGGGATGGTGTCCCACTCCTCCTGAAGTGCCTGCAATAGATCGCGGTGATTTGCCGGCGCTTCTTCTCGCCTGCGCACACGTCTGTCCAATTCATCCCAGAGGTGTTCTATCGGGTTCATGTCTGGCGACATGGATGGCCAGGGAAGCACCTGGACATGGTGGTCGGTGAGGAACTGGGTGGTGAGTCGTGCTGTGTGCGGGCGAGCGTTGTCCTGCTGGAATATGGCATCCTGGTCAGCCAGAAGAGGAAGGGCGTGTGGGCGCAGAATTTCCTCCACGTATCGCTGGGCAGTTATGCGCCCTTGGACGTGCACCAGGGTGCTCCTTCCAGCGGTATTGAACGCCCCCCACACCATGACGCCTCCATCACCATGAACGGGTGCCTCATCCACACAGTTGGGCGCGTAACGTTCGTTTACTCTCCGGTAGACCCTCCTCCGACCATCATGTCGCTGGAGCAGGAAGTAGGACTCGTCGCTGAACCACACGTGTCTCCAGTGATTCCGGACGGTCCAGCGAAGGTGCTGGTTGCCCCACTGCACTCGGTTCTGGCGATGGCGGCGGGTGAGGACAGCTCCTCTGTGAGGTCTGCGAGCTCTCAAACCAGCTTCATGCAGGCGGTTCCGCACGGTCTGGTCCGATAATCGGTGTGGCCCGGGGAGAGCCTGGACAGAAGATGAGGCCGACAGGAAACGATTCCGGAGGTGGCGGAGCCGTATGAAGCGGTCGTGAGCAGCAGTTGTCGCCCTTGGTCTTCCCGCTCGTGGCAAGTCAGCAACGGAGCAAGTGGCTTGAAACCTGGCCCACAGTCTACTGATGGTGCTCTGGGACACGTGGAAGTGCCTGGCGATTGCACTTTGACTTTGGCCTGCTTGTAAACGACCCAATGCAATTTGGCGGTCTTCTCTGCTCAATCGGGCCATCTTTCGTCGCTGAATTGTCGTCTGATTTCTTTGTGGCGAACAATCCGCTTTTATGGGTTTTGGAAGACATGGTGAGAGCTCAATATTCCCCGAGTTTCACGAGATTACACTGAAGCATGACGAGTGGTCATGCCAAATGAGCAATTTTGACATTGTAGCCACTGATAACGCATGCGTCACGTGCAGAGCTCACTTGTGGCAATGGACGAAAGGTCGACGACCAGATAAACATTTTCTGCAGTTTGGTGGATATCCTTGTAGCCATATAACTAAATTAACCAAATATTACAAGCTATGCGTTTCTTTTTTTGAACAGTATATATCCGACAGTCCGAATTACAATAGAAAGGGCAAGATGAAGAAACACGAAAGCACGAGGCTCAAATAAGTGCTACCAAAATTAAACAGAAACGTCTCTGGCGAACGTTTTAAACAGTATAAGACAGTATAAGCATAATAGTATGTATACAGAATGCTATACAGTCACGCAGTCCTTCTGTTTTACTGTCCGTACTCAGATAACGGATGTTTTAGAGTCAAATGAGCTGAATCTGTGCGTATGCCTTCAAAGAGGGCTTCACACGATTGTAACTAAAACTTATATTCGTAGTCCTACTATTATCCCGCCAGGCACTCCTTTCAATACTTTTCTTCATATACCACCAATAGTATTATGCTTTTAGATATCGTTGTTAAATGATGTATTTTGATGCTGTTACCGCTGTCTGTCTCTGTCTTTAGATCTCTCCCTCTCTCTCCCTCTCTTTCTCCTCCTGTCTGTCTTTATTTATCTGTTTCCGCGTCGGTCTCTCCGTCTGTCCCTATCTCTGTCTGTCTCTATTTGTCTGGTTTAATGCAAGCAATGATAAGTGTATAGCCTTATCTATACATATATAATTAATATATATCATAGATTATATAATGGTATGATACATGAAGATTGTATAGGGACTTCTGCTACACTTATGGTGTAAAACACATGGGATGAATCATGCTGTGTTGCTTAAAAGTACAGACTCGAACATCAAAGCATTTGGTGTCACTCGGTTCAAAATATTAAAATGTATGGTTCGTGCACGTCCAATTTAATTGTGATTAGGCTACACAGCCATAGTATATAGGTTGTGTATATGTAACATGATGTAATCGGCGTACCGTTTCCGCACAGTCTTCGACTCGACGACTCCATAACCCCACATACACGTGAACATCAATAGATCTCCCAAACTTCTTTGAATATTTTAATCAAAATGTTTGTAGTACATACTCAGAAGACGACCCTTCAACTCTGTTGAAACAATTCAGGGTGTTTCCGCTAAAAATATGTCTGTAAATCAAGTTCTTAGTTGAAGTTAAACAAAATGATCCTTACATAGCCCGTAAAAGCCCGCGAGGTAAAGGCAGACAAAAACAGTTGTGAGCGCAATCTATAATTGTAACCCGTTATGGCGTAGTTGGTATGTCGTTCGCCTGTGGTCTCCAAGGTTGCCGTGGATTAAATCTCATGTTATTTTTTTTGTGTGAAATGTGACGCAGGGATCCCTTTGAACCCATTCCTCTTGTTTTTTGATTGTTGGTTAATCATCTTTTATAGTTCATGTTACAAACTTCTTTAATTTGGCAGGTGTTTTTATTTTTTAATTTTGTATTTATTTTTGAGGTCTTCTTTTACTTCATTCCAGGGGTGGGGTAATAAGCGGGCGGTTTAATGATCCTTATGGTCCCTTTGTTTATTTTCGGAGGAGGGGGGGTGGGGGTGGGGGTGCTGCTGCTGTCTGCAGGTTATCTAACTCACTAGGCATGACTGTTTCGCTAAATGGAGCAGCAGCGTCAGTGGGGAACAGGGCACGAGACTGTAGAGTTATGGACCCTCGTGTACAATCAGTGAGAGCCATAGTGAAACACAATATTACACATTTATGAACAACACATATTAATTACTTCACGCCATTACCTCAGTTATTCCCATAGTAGCAGAAACATTTTTTGAACATTGTCAAATATACGTCAGGGCTAATAGTCTCGGGTGCTGTTTTACTTCACAGTTATTTTTCAAGGTTGTCAGTAATATCAGAATAAATATCACACACTTGAATGTTGTCCAAGAGCTTCAAGGCATAGTCACTGATGTCATTACTTCAGTTATTGTCAAGATTGTGGGTCATGAGAACTTAATTATAATATTAATAGTTTTATGATAATAATAAAATTAAACAGCAACAAAAAAATACGAAAAAAGTTATAAGTGTATAGTACTTGTCTTACATTATGATAGTCCTGATTTTGTGATAAATCGCCAATTTGCAAGTGCTCTACACAAGGCTAGATGTTATTAGAGGTCAAGGAGGTCAAATATCACGAAAAGGCGAAGCAACCAGAGCATCGGTGGCTGGCAGAGGAACCTCCCTCCGATTGGGCCACCAGAAGTAGAGGTGAAAGGAGAGGCTGGTGCAGCGGGGTGCCCGAGCCTCAGAAGGATAATTGGCGATGCAGCAAGGCCATTGATATCAGCGTGAACTTGTTATCAGCCGATGCCGTTATCGGGTTACAGCCGTAGCCCTTTCGCCGTGGCTTCGCCGAGCTAGCACTGTAACTCAGATGCTGACCACCGGTTTCAGCGTTCCTTTTCGTGTTGGTATCAAGTTACCGTGCCCTGGCCAAGAACGCTAGCATTGAAGAAGGGAGAGAAAAGTTCTACCTCCCCATCTTCGGTTTATGTAAACGACTAGGGCTCCTTGCATTAGGAAGTATTCGGATTCTAAATGTTTATTATTATTATCACTGGCAATACTCGTGCTCCTCACGGGATGTAACAAATGTTTTATGATTTTCATTAATCACTGATGGTGTGGATATTAAAGTGTCTATGCGAATCCATCCCATGATCAATTGCTATTATTGTTGCAATGGTCGACTTATCTTGTCTGAATCATGACTGATTTATTATTGTATTCATAGCTTCAAAGCGATGGTGATTGGAGTAGATTAGCTCCCCTGATCAGCGAAGCCTTATTTAACTATCAGTCATATGATAACCACACATATGATGGTAAAAACCCTTATAACTTTGGAACCAGCCAACCATTTTTTTTAATGAAATTAAACATGAAGACGCAGGCCATTAGTCCCTTCATGAATTCAAAAGAGAAAAAAATCAACTCGATTTTCTGCGAAAAACATTTCGCTGTGATTTTGTAATTTGTAACTGCTATTTTGTAGACCCTTCCTCGGAGTATGTAATAAAAAAGGTTTCATTGAAATATTCCCAGAATTTTGGGAGATATGGATGTTTATGCATTGGAGAATCAAACACTAAAACCCTTATAACTTTGGAACCAGCCAACCATGTTTTATGAAATTGAACATGAAGACGCAGCACATTAGTCCCTTCAACTTAAAAAAAAATTAACTCGAATTTGTGAAACATTTCTCGCTGTGACTTGGTATTTTGTACTGCTATTTTGTAGACCCTTCCTCAGAGTATGTAATGAAAAAAGTTTCATTGAAATATTCCCAGAACTTTGGGAGATATGGCTGATTATGTATTTTGACCATCGGGCCCCGTAATGACCTTGACCTTTGACATATCCAATATAAATGTTGCACACAATAGGCTATCGTGTGTCTACATCTACCTACAAAGTTTGGTTGAAAATTACTTAGCGGTTCAGGATTTATCGCAGTTCCTATATTGTGACATACATACATGCATACTTACGGAATGGAACAATCGCAAACGTTCCCGCTGGATGACGAATTAAATTATAAAAAACGTATCAGTAAAATAAAATAACAATGAACAGCACACATTCCCTGCTGAAAAGTAATGTAGCGTAGGGGAAAGGGAGAAAAAAAAGTGACACCGCGTGGATTCGAACGTACGTGATTAGAACTGACATGATGAAGCAAGAGTGTCCTAACCAACTGGCCTACAAATAATTTGCAAAAGTTTCAGGGAAAAATACAGCTACGACATTACAAAAACCATAGGCAATGGATGTTCCGTTTGCCATTCCAATAAGTAACAACGATAACAACTTGATAGGTTTGAGAGTAAACTTGATTTGACATGATACTGTGTTGTCTAAAGTGTTTATTGGATTCTCGGGCAGTTTTATCCCGGACGGCTGCATGTCGAGTTTCAGGGGTGCCTAAGGGCTTCCGGCGGTAGGTAAAAATATTTAATGTTCAAATAAATCCACTTAATTAAAAAAATAAACACATTAGACCCAGCCAGTCCTGATCGAGGTGGCCTCCACTGTGCCCATGCAAAAGGAATAACGTGAAAGTTGCCCAGTACCACAGAAATTAGCAATTTCGTGTGACTGAGGCTACCAGTACCTGTATTAATATATGAATTATAATTGGCAACGGTAAGCGATTTCACACAGATTAGCGCGGGACAAATATTGACAGAATTTTTTTTTTTTTATCATAACTGCAATGTTCTTCTCCCCCCCAAAAAAAACCAACAACAACGCAACACCTCCTCCCTCCCCAACCCCTGAGAAGAACAGGTCCGACAAACCCCTGCGTCACCCAGTAAGCTTTTTTTTAAAATTAACGACGCCAATGGAATTCGATCTCCGGCCTGCCTTGGACACTTTCGTTTTGTCACGTTAGGAGAGCAATTTACCAACTTATCTATTCTGCGTCTTGACAGTTCGCGTGAGTGATATTTTAGTGACTTTTGTGACATATAGACTGACCGGAACAAACGCAAACGTCCACCCTCTGGGTGACGAACAACAACACATTTGCATTCAAACGAAGTAGTTTGTTGATCATAGTGCAATTATCCCGTTTGACTTGTGTCTGTTCTCAATATGACTAACATATATATGTACTCATTTCTCCCAAATGGGTAAAGCTATTGAAACTCACTTTGGCTATGAGCTCGAGGTCCATGGGAATAAACGCTCATAATTATGTCCTGCGGATTGATGACCCTGGTGTCACTCAAAATTATCCCGCCAGGAAATGCTATTTCGTATACATGTACCCAATTGTCTAACCGGCACGGTTGGCCTAGTGGTAAGGCGCCTAGTGGTGGGTTCGAACCCCGGCCGGGTCATACCTAAGACTTTAAAATTGGCAATCTAGTGGCTGCTCCGCCTGGCGTCTGGCATTATGGGGTTAGTGCTAGGACTGGTTGGTCCGGTGTCAGAATAATGTGACTGGGTGAGACATGAAGCCTGTGCTGCGACTTGTGTCTTGTGTGTGGCGCACGTTATATGTCGCAGCACCGCCCTGATATGGCCCTTCGTGGTCGGCTGGGCGTTAAGCAAACAAACAAACAAACAAACTTAATTGTCTCCAGTAAGGACACAGTTATTTTCTCCGAATTTAAGGCCCCAGTTTGTGGTGATTGATATTGATTTGCTCTGTAGTTTGATGATCCTAGTGCCAACATTATCCCGTCAGGCATTGTTTAAATGTTTTCGTTTGCACCCACTTTTCTCCAAAACTGATAAAACTGTTGACACCACTATTAGGAAGCATGCTCATCGGAGTCGATGCCGAGAAGCTCTGAACTTTGGTGACCCTAGGTACCATATTATCCGGCCATGAAGGGTTTTAATATACTGCTGACCATACACCCGTTAGGGTCCATATGTTCTATCAGCCCCAGATACTTTACTTGATTTTTGCTTTCGGTCCAGCCGACTCTTTTGAGCCATATCAGGACCAATCAGCCCGAGACGAAGACTTTAAATAATAAAACAACAACCACAGCACGAGATGATAAACGGAAAGTATTAGGATCATTATGGTCACTTGTTAATTATTATTTTGTTACCCCTTTATCACATGCCGGCTATTGATACATGCCATATCATTATTTTTGTTATCAAAACGAATACGTTGTGTGTGTGTATTGTTAGGAAAACTCCAATCTTTTAGATTAGTTAACAATGTATCAAGAAAAATCACATATTTGAGCGAGTTTCTAGGTGACCCTCTTCGTGATTAGGGACCTAATGTACATCCTATTTGATCTTCCATGAATGGGTTCGGTTGATATTTGAATTTTCTGTAAAAGGGGTCGCTCAGATAATCGTCAAAATGTAACTGACAAGTCCAGTGGCTAACGAAGGAAAGCACCGATCACCATCAAGACTAAATCACTACCAGATTTCAGTAGGAATGTTGGTAGGCCTAACTGATCCACTGACCGCTATCATATGTTACTACTCGCGTACATTCCGTAGAGTACCTAGAGACCAATCTAGAGCATAATTGTATTTCATTCCCTCTGCTAGAACTGACTGGGCTTGCTAATATAAGCAAGCGTTAGTTTGTAACACATTCCCTGGCCCGTCCCAAGAGAATATGAAAGATATATATGCTACACGGAAGCGTTGTATAGACCGAAACAGTTCAAAATAATGATACTGGATTCAGACTTCAAAATTATTGTTTTCATATTAGGCCTACGAACAATAACTTACATGTTAAGAGAAATAATACATGTATTGAGAGATATTGCTTTTATTCTAGGCTACATCTCTTATGGAGGCATCTTACACACTCTCTCTCTTTCTTCACCCTCCCATCTCTCTCTCTCCTTCTCTTCCCCTCTATCTCTCTAATATTGACAACACCCCTCATATGATCACTCAACCTCTCCCCATCGCCCTCTGTCTCTCACCTTCTTACACACACTCTCTCTTTTCCCAACTCTCCTCTCTCTCTCCATCTCTCTCTCTTCAATAATGACACCCCCCATATATCACTCTACTTATCCTCCACTCTCGAATCTCCAAACATTCGGTTAAACGTGATTAACTGGTATCGTACCCCTATGACAGATAATATTCCCTATTCTCTGCATTCTCTGCTTGCTGCATTACGTTAAAGGTTGTAATGCTCTTTTTTTTTCAAGCCACATTTCACGTCAACCAACTTTCATCAAGACGTTATTTAAAGCGTCATTGTAGAAATGACATTCGGAAATATTAGGGGAATCCCTGTCATAACATTTTTTTCTATTTGTTTCCCATCAGGCATTTTTTGTTTTAATCACAAGTAATATAATACAGACACACAAAGAGAGACACCTATAGTGACAGCCGCTCTATCATGCTAGGACTGGTGTCAGTATACTGTGACTATACGAGGATGTCAATCAATCAATCAATATGAGGCTTATATCGCGCGTATTCCGTGGGTACAGCTCTAAGCGCAGGGATTTATTTATTTTAATTTTATTTTATGCAATTTATATCGCGCACATATTCAAGGCGCAGGGATTTATTTATGCCGTGTGAGATGGAATTTTTTTTACACAATACATCACGTATTCACATCGGCTAGCAGATCGCAGCCATTTCGGCGCATATCCTACTTTTCACGGCCTATTATTCCAAGTCACACGGGTATTTTGGTGGACATTTTTATCTATGCCTATTCAATTTTGCCAGGAAAGACCCTTTTGTCAATCGTGGGATCTTTAACGTGCACACCCCAGTGTAGTGTACACGAAGGGACCTCGGTTTTTCGTCTCATCCGAAAGACTAGCACTTGAACCCACCACCTAGGTTAGGAAAGGGGGGAGAAAATTGCTAACGCCCTGACCCAGGGTCGAACTCGCAATCTCTCGCTTCCGCAAGAGATGTAAGCCTCTGCGATTTCAATCTCAGTGTGGCAGTACATTAATCTGCTGACCATAAACAAGGAATGCGTCCAGCTGTCTCTCTAGCTCTCCAGTAGGTTTCTCAGCGGGATACCTGCTTGACGACGTTCTAATTGATGGCACGCGAACCGTGTAATGTATAGCCACTGCGCGAGTCGAACCGCTCTACGACTAGCTGCTCCTTTCCACGGCCCCCCACCCCCACCGCCAGCCCCACGCATACCTCTCTCTCGCCCTTCCTCTCTCCCCCCCCCTCCCTCTCTCCCCCTCCCTCTCTCTCCCCCTCCTTCTTTCTCTCCCTTCCTCTCTCTTTAACCTTAATTGTCAATCCGTTTTTCATTGCTAAATTCATACGGATAAATAAAAGCTTGATGATTAGCAAGAATCACCTCTGATGAAGACTAGATCGTCAGTGAAACTTAATACAGTTCGCCACCTGTTTACCTCTTTTTATATTTTAATCCAGACAGCATTATCCACCACCACCCATTATATAAACATTCTATTTTGTGTAGTCCCGATATCAATGTTGCAAACCTTTTGATGCAGCTTTTAATAATATAAGAGATTTGATTTATACGTATTCCCTGTTTCACTCAATGAATATATATATTCCCTAAAATATCCAGGTAATATACATATTTCCTGGAATTTGGATGCCATTTTTAGACGTATTCCCTGACTTATATTTAGCATTCAAAAGGAGACACTTTGATGGAGTGAAATCTCTCTCTCTCTCTCTCTCTCTCTCTCTCTCTCTCTCTCTCTCTCTCTCTCTCTCTCTCTCTCTCTCTCTCTCTCTCTCTCTCTCTCTCTCTCTCTCTCTCTCTGATGCAAGAAAGTAGCCAAGAACGTTTTCCTCCTATCCAAGTTAAAGCAATATACCGACAGAAGGACTCTGGAAATGTTCCACCATGCTCATGTAATGCCTCACATTAATTATGTTTCGACGCTCTGGGATGGCAGCAGTGATGTCCACTTGAAAAAGTTAGACTCTCTCTATCGTCGCTCGGCCAAACTCATCGTAAAGGATAATGCCTCAACAGATATGAAATTAAAAATGCTTAACTTTCTTCCACTGGAAAAGCATCTCAAGTTAAACAAAGCCATTTTCATGCATAAATTGTATCACGGTAAAGTGCCGATTTACATTACATCATTATTTAATAAAGCTACCCACAGATATGGGTCGGTCAACTTGATCCCACCAATTCCACGAATTGACCTGTATAAGACCAGCCTTGCTTTTTCGGGTACTTCAGTTTGGAATTCACTTCCATCATCCTTTAAGCACCTAAAGTCATTAAACAGTTTTAAAAAATGTGTAAAAAACCACTTAATGTCCGAGTAGTTTAACGCCTTTTGACTTACCAAACTTAGTATTACGTCAAAAATATGCTGTGCATTGTATATTCTGAACATATTTTTGTTACTCTATTGCTACATGTTCGATTGCCACCAGCTTGTATCTATAATTACCTGCATAGTATGCATTTGATTTTATGAATAACCACATTATGTATGCTCTTCATGCCTCATCTTTATCATCATCATCATCATTATCATCATCATTATCGTCATCATCATCATCATCGTCATCTTTATTATCACGTTTTCCGACCTCCTTTTGTTGGTTAACTTTTTAACTTTTTAATTTTTAATTTATTTATTTATTTTATTTTTTTTTTTTTTTAATTATATAATTGTGTGTCTATGCGTCCCAAGGACAGATTGTAAGAAAAGGCGTAGCCTTAAATCTAAATCCTTGTAAAATAAAGTTCAATTCAATTCAATTCAATTCTCTCTCTCTCTCTCTCTTATGCTTACAAATATAACAACAATTGCATAACAATAAAATTTACAACACAAAATTACACTGTTTGCACCAATGAAGTGAGAAAAAATGACTTTTATATCAGCAAAATCAACAAGCCGTAATAACTCTAGTTGGCGGAATATATTTTGTTTGTTTGTTTGGTTGGTTGTTTGCTTAACACCCAGCCGACCACGAAGGGCCATATCAGGGCGGTGCTGCTTTGACATTTAACGTGCGCCACACACAAGACAGAAGTCGCAGCACAGGCTTCATGTCTCACCCAGTCACATTATTCTGACACCGGACCAACCAGTCCTAGCACTAACCCCATAATGCCAGACGCCAGGCGGAGCAGCCACTAGATTGCCAATTTTAAAGTCTTAGGTATCCCTGCCGGGGTTCGAACCCACGACCTCCCGCTCACTGGGCGGACGCCTTATCACTAGGCCACCGTGTTGCGGTTTGGCGGGATATAGTGATCCTTACATTGTTCGAAAAAAAACCCAATACAGCTACACTTTCAAACCATGTTTTTTTGCTTATTTGCTATTGTATTTGGTTGTAATATGTTATATAGAATTGTGCATGTGAAGGGATATTATATTTTTTAAATATGGAAAAAGTGAAAGCTAATTTAAAATTTATGGACAGATTAATTGATGAAAATGGCTCTCAATAACGACGCAAAAAGGAATTTTACAGGAGCAAGTGAGATTTTACAATAACGTGTTTGATAAAAATGGGAATTTTGTTGAGGAGGATGCTGAAAGTAAAGTTCTTAATTCAAATATTCCTCAGTTAAATGACGAACGAAAATATGTTTTGGAAACTGATTTTAAAAATAATAATAATAATGGACATTTATTAATCGCCCCTTCTCACAAGAGCTCACGGCGATTTACATATTAATTTCTGCCGTGTGAGATGGATTTTTTTACACAATACATCACGCATTCACATCGGCCAGTAAATCTCAGGCCATTACGGCGAATATTTACTTTTTACGGCCTGTTATTCCAAGTCACACGGGTATTTGGAGGACATTTTTTTTTATCTATGCCTATACAATTTTGCCAGGAAAGACCCTTTTGTCAATCGTGGGATCTTTAACGTGCACACCCCAATGCACACCCCAATACCGTGTTAGAAATCGGCAGGGCGCTGTCTTTATTAAAAAAATGGTTCGTCACCAGGTTTAGACGGATTGACTACAAGTTTCATGAATTTTTTTTGGCCTAAAGTAAAAATGATGGTGGTTTATTCCCTTCAAAGTGCATTTAGAGTCGGTGAATTGTCAGATACTCAGAAAAGAGCAGTTATCACGTTGATCCATAAGGGTAAAGATTTGCCGAGAGATAGCCTTAAGAATTGGAGACCCTATATCTGTAACCAATACAGATTATAAAATGCTGGCAAAATGTTTATCGCAGCGCTTATCTGGTGTTATTTCTGACCTCGTGCCAGAAGATCAGACATGATTTATTAAGGGAAGAAAGGCAAGTAACTTGATTAGATTAATTGATGATGTCATTAATTACGCTAATGAAAGAAATCAAGCAGGTAATATATTACTTGCCCTTGACTATGCCCGAGCCTACGATTCCATCTCAAAAGACTATGTGGTCTGGTCCTTTAAAAAAATTGGTTTTGGCGAAAAATGTGTTAAATGGATTACAGTTTTAATGACAAACACCACGAGCTGCATAAATTATATGGGTTGGATTTCGGAAGAAATAAGTGTGAATTCCGGAATCCGTCAGGGATGTCCCCTCTCACCTTTGGCCTTCGTGCTTGCTGTAGAATTATTAGCAATCAAAATCCGAAGTCACCCCAATATTAAAGGATTTGCCTTACCAGATGTAGGTTTTGCAGAACAAACATCGCGTATCTTGAAAATGGCTATGTACGCCGATGACATAACTGTTTTACTTCAAGATAAAAACGACATGGAAACGGTTTTGAAAATCATTGATGATTTCTCCAATATATCTCGCTTAAAATTAAATAAAAGTAAAACGGAAGCAATGTGGTTGGGATCGCGTAAAAACTGTCAAGAGAAATATTGCGATATTAAATGGAATACCCAGGTTAAAATCATGGGAATTAGTCAGTTTTAAAAAGGACATCCCGGCCTCTGAAATTATGGAAAATTGGTCCAAAAGACTTGAAAAAGTTGAACAAATCATTTGCAGATAGTCAAGAAGAAATTTAAGTATAAGCGGCAAATTATGTATTATTAAGTCCTTCTTAGTTTCACAATTTGTTTACGTTATGCAGGCGCTTCTTGCCCCTGTTAAAGTTCTCGATAAGTTGAATACTATTTTTTTCAGGTTTCTCTGGAAAAGGAAGTATTCAAATACAAAAGCCGAAATGTATTGTGTAATGTGGTGGAAGAAGGTGGTATTAACATGATAAACGTCCACGATATGCAGACTTCTTTTTTACTCACATGGGCAGCAAAACTTCAACAACAAAAACATGAACCGTGGACAACGATTCCATTAAGTCTTTATCAGGTATTAGGATGAAATTTACTTTGTTTTAAAGCCACAACACCACTAAAACTGTTCCAAGGTATTGAATGCATTCGATCAAACTTTTGGACAGAAGTTCTCTTAAAATGAATCCATAATAAAGCATTGATTTATGAGAGAGAAGATCGCTTTGGCGATCAATGTTTGTGGAACAATATAAAAGTGGTTTATAAAAATAAAAGCTTATATTTAAAAAAAAAATGGATAGAAGCGCACTTAGATACGGTGAAAGATATTTGGGTTAACGGAGATATGATTCCTTTTAACCAGCTGTGCACAAAGATAGGATACAGTCCCTCTAGATTTTTTTAGTACGGCGCAAAGACTGCTGTGCGAGCGCTTGCACTTCGCAAAAACACAGCCAGCCCGCGAGCAGGCGAACACAATAATGACCTTGACACACGGAACCCTGTGATCATTAACCCCTCCGCGAGAAAGTTTCGCATGCTGATAGTCCAGTCCAAAGCGAGCGAGCCTTGCGCTGTTACATTTTGGTTACATAAATATCAGGTTAAACTAGATCACAATTATTGGCTGTTAGCAAGCAAATGTACAAAAGAAGAAAGATTGCGATTGTTACAATGGAAAATATTACATAATATTTATCCCACGAATATATTATTAAAAAAAATGAAAATTAGAGAAACAAAATTATGTACATTTTGTAAACACATTGATTATGTTGAACACTTTTTTGGGCAATGTGAGAAGTTGACGAGCTTTTGGGAAAATGTTGTCCATTATATTTTTAGAAATACAGGATCAAATGTGCACCTCTCAGAACACGATGTCTTGTTTGGTTATCAACCTAGTAATATATGCCAAAATAATAAGGCACTTAATCACATTATTTTGATTGCAAAAATGTGTATTAGTAAATATAAGTATGGTGATAGGTACGATTTGAATAGTATATTGGAAAATGAAATGTACATTGGAAGTATGTGAGTAATGTATAAGTCGAGATGAGGTGAAGTGATATATGACGTTTGTGAATATTATGAGGGGGGTGGGAGGGAGCGGATGGACGAGAATAAGGAAGAAAAAAAAAGGAGAAAAAAAAAGTAACCATGTATGGCTCCTCAATTGCTTTTTGTATAAACAACCATGCAAACCACAAAAAAAGAGAAAAAAAAAGAAACAGGTTTTCTCCAATTTAAAAAAAAACAAAAAAAACAACAAGTCGCTTAAGGCGAAATTACTACATTTAGTCAAGCTGTGGAACTCACAGAACGCACTGCATATTTTTACAGTGACCGTAGTCCGCCGCTCGCGCAAAACGCAGTGAAACTGACGAGACTGTTTAGCGCGGTGGTGGTTTCGCTGTGCTGCATAGCACGCTTTTCTGTACCTCTCTTCGTTTTATCTTTCTGAGCGTGTTTTTAATCCAAACATATCATATCTATATGATTTGGAATCAGGAACCGACAAGGAATAAGATGAAATTGTTTTTTAATCGATTTCGGAAATTTGATTTTGATCATAATTTTTATATTTTTAATTTTGAGAGCTTGTTTTTAATCCGAATATAACATATTTATATGTTTTTGGAATCAGAAAATAATGAAGAATAAGATGAATGTAAATTTCGATCGTTTTATAAAAAAAAAATTAATTACAATTTTCAGATTTTTAATGACCAAAGTCATTAATTAATTTTTAAGCCACCAAGCTGAAATACAATACTGAAGTCCGGCCTTTGTCGAAGATTGCTTGGCCAAAATTTCAATCAATTTGATTGAAAAATGAGGGTGTGACAGTGCCGTCTCAACTTTTACAAAAAGCCGGATATGACGTCCTCAAAGACATTTATCGAAAAAAGAAAAAAACGTCCGGGGATATCATACCCAGGAACTCTCATGTAAAATTTCATAAAGATCGGTCCAGTAGTTTACTCTGAATCGCTCTACACACGCGCACGCACACCGGCACAGACAAAACTTGACTAAATGTAAAAAGAGAGAGAGAAAGAGAGAGAGAGAGAGAGAGAGAGAGAGAGAGAGAGAGAGAGAGAGAGAGAGAGAGAGAGAGAGAGAGAGAGAGAGAGAGAGAGAGAGATGATAATAATGATGATGGAACTTTATTTTTCAAGGATAGAGGTTTAAGGTGACGCCTTTTCTTACAACCGGTCCTTACTTCTAATACAAATGTCTAATAAATGATAAACAAGTAAAGCAACATGACAAATAAACAAAGTAAACGAACGAACCAGCAAACAATCGACAAGTAAGCAAACAAGCAAATAAACATAAACAACAAAATGACAAAGTAAGGAACATACAAATCAAAAGCAAAACATGCAACATATTAATTGAGGTTATACATGTAAAGTGATCGACGGTTAAAGTTCCATCCTCACCTATTCACACTTTACTGACACTATACACAACCATCAGTGTGTATAGGAAACAGGTACTTAACGCCTTCGTCCGTACGGGTTACACACTGTGTATAGCCAAACGGTACCTAATGTGGATTTCGTACGTACAGAAGTCACACAGATCCGTCTGCGTATGACCGGTACCTAAGGTGCTCCTCGTCCGTATGTGTGTATGTGTGTTTATGTGACTGTGCGCATGTAAAGCATACAACTCGTACAGCACGTGTGAAACCCCTCTCTGCTGTTGTTAAACAAAATAACGCAAACCAGTGTCACGCCCATGATCGGGGGAGGGGGGAGGGGGGGGGGGTGGAGAGTGGATGTGCGTATGTGTGTCAGTGCCTGCCTGCCTGTGTGTGCGGGAGTTCCTGAGCGGCGTGTGAAATTGTGCGTCTGTTTGTTCATTAGTTTGTTTGCGCTAGTGCGTTGTGTTTAATGTGTGTGTGTGTGTGTGTGTGTGTGTGTGTGTGTGTGTGTGTGTGTGTGTGTGTGTGTGTGTGTGTAGTATGTGTGTATGTATGAATGTGTGTGTGCGCGTGTGTGTGTGTGTTTGTGTGTGTGTGTGTGTGTGTGTATGTGTGTGTGCATGCATATGTGTACATGTGTGTGTGGATGTGTCTGTGCGTGTGTTTAATGTGTGTGTTTGGGAATAACGTCCGTTGGTAGAGTATAATAACCTAGTTCTCTCTCTCGCCTTTTTCTCAAGATTTTTTTTAATTCAAAATAACCGAACAGTATTATATAATTGAGTATCCCTGTTACCACAATGACAGGTACCCTGCCCATCATTACTCCGCTATTTGCCCATTTAAAAACATGTTTTGCCTTTTAACAGACAACATAATGCTGGAACCTACAATAGAATTGAAAACACCACCCAAACACCCTTCAGTCAAAGAAAAACGACTAGTGTATGCATTCGTTCGGCCCCGACGTGAAAAACACCAAACTTCGCAGACGTTGTTTCAACACGCGTCCCGGACCGCTGCGCGGAAAAAGTGACATCACTCTAGTCTTGGTTTTGAACTTCGTACGCGTCCGTCTTCTGCGCAAACACTTTATAGAGGCTTCTTTGCAAAGACTTAGGAGCATCTGAGATGGTACCCGACAAAAATAACCTGTAAATCTATTTCTTTTTTCTTCTTCAAAAGCTATTTGCAAAATGAACAATCTATACGTCCATAACACATACTTTGATTAAAGTGAACTCGACTTAGCAGCAAAGAACAATTTCTATCTTCCGTTTTAGCGACAACGACAAATTGCTCCATTTTCTAGTGGGAACGGCTCGCAAAGGCCCCGTCCCGGCTGTGTGGGAGGGAAAAAAGAAGGTCACCGTCACCTGTCGTCGTGCTGAGTTGTCGGGCGTTTTCCCCGCAACGTCTATAATCTCAAAACAAGTCGCGTAAGGCGAAAATACAATATTTAGTCAAGTAGCTGTCGAACTCACAGAATGAAACTGAACGCAATGCCATTTTTCAGCAAGACCGTATACTCGTAGCATCGTCAGTCCACCGCTCATGGCAAAGGCAGTGAAATTGACAAGAAGAGCGGGGTAGTAGTTGCGCTAAGAAGGATAGCACGCTTTTCTGTACCTCTCTTTGTTTTAACTTTCTGAGCGTGTTTTTAATCCAAACATATCATATCTATATGTTTTTGGAATCAGGAACCGACAAGGAATAAGAAGAAAGTGTTTTTAAATTGATTTGGACAATTTAATTTTGATAATAATTTTTATATATTTAATTTTCAGAGCTTGGTTTTAATCCGAATATAACATATTTATATGTTTTTGGAATCAGCAAATGATGGAGAATAAGATAAACGTAAATTTGGATCGTTTTGAAATTTTTTTTTTTTTTTTTACAATTTTCAGATTTTTAATGACCAAAGTCATTAATTAATTTTTAAGCCACCAAGCTGAAATGCAATACCGAAGTCCGGGCTTCGTCGAAGATTACTTGACCAAAATTTCAACCAATTTGGTTGAAAAATGTTGGCGTGACAGTGCCGCCTCAACTTTCACGAAAAGCCGGATATGACGTCATCAAATACATTTATCAAAAAAATGAAAAAAACGTTCGGGGATTTCATACCCAGGAACTCTCATGTCAAATTTCATAAAGATCGGTCCAGTAGTTTAGTCTGAATCGCTCTACACACACACACACACACACACACACACACACAGACACACACACAGACACACGCACATACACCACGACCCTCGTTTCGATTCCCCCTCGATGTTAAAATATTTAGTCAAAACTTGACTAAATATAACAAGTCGCGTAAGGCGAAAATACAATATTTAGTCAAGTAGCTGGCATTTTTCAGCAAGACCGTATACTCGTAGCATCGTCAGTCCACCGCTCATGGCAAAGGCAGTGAAATTGACAAGAAGAGCGGGGTAGTAGTTGCGCTAAGAAGGATAGCACGCTTTTCTGTACCTCTCTTTGTTTTAACTTTCTGAGCGTGTTTTTAATCCAAACATATCATATCTATATGTTTTTGGAATCAGGAACCGACAAGGAATAAGCTGAAAGTGTTTTTAAATTGATTTGGACAATTTAATTTTGATAATAATTTTTATATATTTAATTTTCAGAGCTTGTTTTTAATCCAAATATAACATATTTATATGTTTTTGGAATCAGCAAATGATGGAGAATAAGATAAACGTAAATTTGGATCGTTTTATAATTTTGATTTTTTTTTTACAATTTTCCGATATTTAATGACCAAAGTCATTAATTAATTTTTAAGCCACCAAGCTGAAATGCAATACCAAACCCCGGGCTTCGTCGAAGATTACTTGACCAAAATTTGAACCAATTTGGTTGAAAAATGAGGGCGTGACAGTGCCGCCTCAACTTTCACGAAAAGCCGGATATGACGTCATCAAAGACATTTATCAAAAAAATGAAAAAAACGTTCGGGGATTTCATACCCAGGAACTCTCATGTCAAATTTCATAAAGATCGGTCCAGTAGTTTAGTCTGAATCGCTCTACACACACACACACACACACACACACACACACACACACACATACACCACGACCCTCGTTTCGATTCCCCCTCGATGTTAAAATATTTAGTCAAAACTTGACTAAATATAAAGAGGGGCGAACCCGGTGCTTTTGACAACTTCAGAAGGAAACAAAAAGTCAACGTAGATTGTTCGGCAGTTATCGAGGGTTTGAAACTACGGAAATAGCAAGAAAACGCTCTCTTTGGGGGCAAATGCCGCTCAGCAGCATTATGTTTGTTCGCCGCCGAACCGCCACGCCGCACGTCGCGGCCGCCCGCCGTCGCGTCGCCCATATTAAAACACGCGTTCTTTGTTTTTACTGTTGGCACCTGTTTTGCCGCCAAGGTCGCGTCGCTTCCTCGCCGCCGTCGCGTCACTATATGTAAACACAGTTTAAACCACCACTGAAATCCATTGGGGCATTTGATAATCTGATAAATGAAGCAATTAATACAAACTAAATACACACATGAGCACATCTGTGGCCCATTGACAGTGTACATGCACAGTAGTATCCTAGTTTGATGCCATCACTCAGCAGGGGTGGACGAGGGGGGGGGGGGGGTTTCTGGGGTTTCCAGAACTCCCCCCCCCCCCCCCAGCCAAAAAATAAAAATATGTTTATGGTGCATTGCTTTATTTTACATTGAGTTTCAATTTTTGGGGTATTAATCAGTGACAAAATCTGCTGCCTGAAACTGGTAATGTTCATCCTCAGAATGCACCAGATTGCACCACTTTGCATCCTTTTTTTCAACATTTTCCGGGGGAGCATGCCCCCGGACCCCCCTAGCAAGCTAGGCGCTTCGCGCCGTCGGCTCGGCGCTTCGCGCCTTCACACCGATATCTTCACAATATACTTTTGGAAACCCCCCCCCCCCCACACACACACAATGAACTGATCTGCCCCTGCTCAGGTATGGCGTCCACAAACACACAAACAGAAACACAGACAGACACACAGATACACAAACCGAAATCTGTATAGCACATTGTACTTTCTACGATATCGGCCTTATTTGGGAGTCCCTATGTTTTTTGCCCTTCAACATTGGTTTAAACAAGGTTTTATTCAGTTAGACATGGTACAGTAGTAAAGCAAGAAATAATAGGAACACGAACTCAAGCGAACGCTAAAATAACGTGCCCTATACACGAATGGTGGATAATACAAATGTGATATCGGACAGAGAAATTATAATATATGCTATGTCATTATCTGGGTCAAAAACAGGGTCAAAATAAACCAAACAAAGAGTAAGACAGAACTAAAGCAGGGGAAAGACGGGTGGGAGTGTGTGGGGGTGGGGGGGGGAGAGAACGACAGAGACATGTAGAGTGATGAAAGTAGCAAGCGCTTACAAAAGAGAATGAACATCGTAAATTGTAAACTGTAATCCAGTGGCAGATAAACAGTTGTTCGCTAGTGAAATCATTGGAAAAATCATGCAAAATAATGGTTATCAGGTTAACAGAAATGCTCACATGAGTATTGCGAGTCAATAAAAGCGACCAGATTCGCAAAAAAGTGTACATTTTCACAAATAAACTTATTGGTGCGAAGAGGAAGGTTTTCGTTGCCATTTAACAAAATATCAACATGTCTGTAATTTACAGGTAGTGCATTTATTGTGGACAGGCGAGCATCTATGTACAGAGGGCAATGTATCAGATAATGGTCAGCGGTTTCGTTCAGATAGCCGCACGTGCATTGCGGTTTTTCCTGTAAGTGGCGTTTGTATAGGTCAGAATTCAAATGACTCATGTTTAGGCGCATTCTGCAGTGGTGAATATCATCCTTTCTTTTCCCACAATAATAATAGGCAGGTACATTATAATCAGGAGAAACGAAATAATGTTTAAATTCGCTAATTGAGTTAGTTGTTTTAATGCTGTCAGGCAAGTTGTTCCAGTGGTAGATGCAGGTATGAAGGATTGACGATATCATTCCGTTCTGCATGCGTGGACTCTTCTTTTTAGCGGTCTTCTTTCATGATAGGGGTTAACCTCTGAAGTTAAAGGTGGCAACAAATGTAGTAAATAATGAGGGCAGTTGCCATGTACCATTTTATAATATTAAATCAATTCATGTCTTCTCCGTCTTTCTCTTAGGTTACAAAATCCGCTGTCTTTATAAAGTTGTTCGTGGCTGGTACCACGAACACCACGAATTATTGTCCGAATAGCTTCCAAATGTCATTTGTCCAGTGCATAAGACAAATATTCAGTGCAGTTATCCCATAGGATGTCTGCATAGTCAAAATGTGGTAAAAAGAAAGATGTTTACATAATATCCAGGCTTTCGCGATTTAATCTGTATTTGCAATATGATATACAGTTGATTAATAAAGTTACATTTTGTACAATGCTTCTTACTTGAAAATCCCACTTACAATTGTTCTGTGAAATGACGCCCTTCAACATTACACTGAATTATGCAATGATGAGTGTCATTAAAGGTACAGTCAGCTTGCCGTAAACCATCACAGGAACTTTCATCCTTTTACACACATTAAAAACACCCTTTCATTTAAACACCCACTGCTTGAGAACATCCTCGGTGCCTTCCGTAAAGAGCGAGCACTTTTCAAAGAATGTATTTGTGCGTGGTGTATCTAACAAGTCAAGTCAAGTCAAGTATTTTATTGTTTTGGGCCCAGAGGGCTTTGAAACAAAGATATAACTTTAACAAAAAAAAGGTAACAAATCAGACAGTTAATATATGTATACAAATTGAGCGGACAAATACAACAATACTATACGACCAAATTAAATTGGCAATATACACTTCCATACATGCAAACAAAAAGAAAAATAGGTTTAACAAAATCAGGTAAGAAATCAGGCAGATAATATGTATACATTAAGCGGACAACGATAATATACAGCCGAAGTAAATTGTCAATACTTCACGCACAATTTTGCCTTATCATACATGTCCTTAATTACATTCAATACCTTACCATTAATATTCCGTTGCATCAGCTTCTGCCACAGGAGACTGCGTTGCACAGAATCAAAAGCTTTACGCAGATCAATGAAAGCACAATATAACTTTTTCTTTTGTTGTAAAAATATATCAATAAGACAATGTAGTGCAAAAATGTGGTCTACAGTAGAGTGGCCTTTTCAGAAACCAGCTTGTTCGTTGCCGATCACAGAATTGTCATCCAGAAATGCATGCAACCTTTTATTTATCACACTTGTAAAAAGTTTTCCAAAACAACTTAGTACACTGATTCCTCTATAATTATCAGGGTCGGCTGTTGAGCCTTTACCTTTAAAGATTGGGCTTATATACCCCACTGTCCAAGCTTTAGGCATTTTCCCAGTATGCAATATCAAGTTAAATACACGTGTTACAATAGTTAATAGTTTTGGTGAGGAATATTTCAAAAACTCGTTTATAATACCATCGTATCCGCACGCTTTGTTATTCTTTAAATTGTTTACACATATCATCACCTCCTCCTTTGTAATATCAACATTCAATTGTTCATTCATAAGGTCTGTGTCATCAAGCACATCATCTTGCACATCAATCAAGTCGTGCTCAGATACATTACTAAGTTTTTCAAAATGTTTTACAAATACTTCACGGGATATATCATGCATCGCTTGTTTCTTCTGCTGGTCACATCCACTTATCAATTTCCAATAACTGCTGGGGTCAGAAGACTTCATTGTTCGAATTTTCTTATGTAGTTGCTTTAAATAACTATTATAACTTTTACTCAGTGTTCCCTTATAATCCTTGAATGCTTGGGCCTTATCTTGTATGATCTCTCTGTTATTTGGTTGGGCTTTACATTTTCTCTTTATTTTTCTATATTTCCTTCTTGTCTGTTTACATTCGTTATCAAACCAAATTTTCTTAACTCCGCTATGTGCATCGTTACTGCTACATGTATTTATTTTTTTCTTCTGCTTATTCTTTCTAAGCATGTTCAATTTATTGGCAGCTTCGGATAGAATTCCTTCTATTTGTTTCATTACATTATCGATCTGGTCCTGAGTTACATCCTCTACGCTACCAATTAGGGAAACTAATATCCCTTCCACTAATAATACTTTATTATCATCAATTTCATCTACAAAATTCTGATTTGCTCCTACTTTCCATATTGGTTTCAACACACTGCTAGTGTTATAATTGCTTTCAGTTTCATTCTCAACGTGTTCATTGTCCATTAGGATATCTGACAGGGCAAAAAATATAGGACAATGGACATCAGATAAACATTCATTATAGTCACATACTTGAAATTTTGAAAATGACGGAAAAACATTTGGCGTAGCTAGTACATAATCTACCAAACTCACATTATTACAAGTTACTCGACCCAATCTTGCGTCCTCTCCCATTCTGCCGTTCACTACTAATAATCGTTGACTAATACAAAAGTCAATAAAACTGCGGCCAAAATTGTTCATAACATGGTCCATTGAGCACCTCTCTTTTATAATTCCAAACATGTCCATCATCTGCACTGTTGATACTTCATCAGTTAATTCATTCATAATAGCACAGTCTTCCAAATAGTCTCTTGCATATCCACTTCTAGCATTAAAATCTCCAATCATGACAACGTTTTCTGCATTCAAATATGATAGTGTTTCTTCTAACTCTTGGTAAGCACTGGGTCTGACATAGGGTGAGCCTTCTGGTGGCATATATACCACACACCACAATAACCTTTCAATCATCTGCTGACCTACATGTTCAGACAGCTCAAAAAAAATACCATCTTGAAATACTGGGAAGTTCACAAACCTGTATTTACTGTTGGCACTTTCTTCAATTCTTGTTTTTAATTTAATGTCTTCTACAATTTTAATGTGTTTACAGAGCTCGTCCCTGATATAAACTGCAACCCCACCCGACTTTCGTTTACATATCAATCTGTTTTTCTTAAAACAAGTAAAACCTTCAACTTCACAGGAATCAAAATCATCTAGCTTGGTTTCGGACAGGCATATAATATCGTTACACAAGAACAGCTCGTTGAATTCTGGATATTTCAATTTTGACAACAATCCACCAACATTTAACGATACGAAACGCATACGTTCTTTTTGACACACTGGCTCACTCACCCTTTCTGAGTTGTTACTCTCAGATTCGCTCCCATCCTCCTTCTCATTCTCATTCTCACTCACATTCCCATTCTCAATCTCAATCTCATTCTCCCGCTCAGACAGGGCGTTTTCTCTCTCTCTCTCTCAGTCGCTCCATTCGTAATACCAACTTCAGTTACGTTGTCACTGCCACACACACACCATCAACACGTTTCCTGTTAAGGTCAAGAACCGTATCCACATGTCTCGCTGCACGCACACAGCTCGTAATGCCTGCACTCACTTCAACACTTCTCCTCTCTATAGGCAATGACAGAGATACGGAACGTTCATTGTAACTCCGTTCATTGTTACCGACATCACCACGAGTCTGTTTTTTTGATAGTTCTAGCACGCGTCGTGTTTTCCTGTTTCCCTTCGCCATCTCCATACGACACATTCGCCCCGCACGCTATTAGCCAATCCGCTCTTGGTTCACCTGAGGGCGCTGACCAATCAGGGCCATTGTTGACATGTGTAGCTGCTGACAATCGGCCATGTGTTGCACACAGCAACTCGTCTGGTACACCACGTCTACCTTTCAGCAACAGCCCCGGGCGATCCTAGGATTCTTCAGGAAGAAAATCCTCGAGACCCAATTCAGCCATATCAACACTGTCGAATCCAATCCTGAAGAGATCGTCGGGTGATTCGATGACGGTCGGCCTCTCGTCGTTGTTTCGTACACCGGGGGGTCTTTTGCTAACACATAGCAGGCGCCCCTCCACCGTCCACACACTGTGTCGTCCGGCCTTCTTGATGAGATTTAGTAGTTTGGAGCGCAGGGGGGTTAGGTCCTCATTTACATATGTTTTTGCATACTCCGCCTTGTCTTTGAGGTTCTTCTTTTTTCTCATCAGTTCATTCCTCTTTTTCCTGGAAACAAATCGGGCTATCACCTGCCTCTTCTCTCCCCGCTTTCCCACTCTATGCACAGCAGCAAAGTCCTCGGGGGTCACTTCTACACCTGCATCCTTACACACAGTAATGATCTTCCTTTCCAGGTCCTCTGGTTGTTCCCCTGAACCTTCCTCCACACCGACAAACCTCACGTTCTCCCTGCGTGTATATTGTTCGAGTCTGTCATTCTCATATTTCAGCTGTAGTAGTTTACACTGAAATCTCTCACTATCTCTGCTCTCCACATTTCTCCTCCTCTCGGTATCTTCGGTAGCAAACTTGTCCAAATGCCCCTTCACAACCTGCCCTACCGCCAAGGCAACACTGGTGACAATAGCAGGTATGATGTGTTTGACGAAAGACGTGTACTCTTCACTCGGCGATCCCGACGTTGTACTCTTCAGAGCCTCGTTCACTCGTGTCAATATGGTCTCGTGAATCTCCGACACATCGATATCAGTACCATTTGCCTTTTCAGTCTCCATACCCCTTTCTGCATGGATTAATGCCTCTATTTCCACAGAAGACGATGCCTCACGCACTTTCTTACCCTTCACAGCAGATGGAGGAGAAAACACAAGGGCTCGTTTGCTATTCCTTCTCGGCATACCGTCTATCAAACACAACTGAGATCAACTCAGCTCCGAAACCCGGTGTGTGGGAGCGGTAAGCAAAACACGACCTCTCGCTACGACAGTCATGCACACACCAACCCATGAGCCATCGTGAACCCGTGTGATCCACTTTCCTTTTTTTCACAATTTAGTCGGCAGTTTGTGATTTCAATGCGAGTCGCTGTGTCTGCAATAGCACGTTATTGTGTACCTCTGAATCTAAAACGCTATAAACAGCTGCAAGTCACACGAACTTATCGGCAGTGTTTGGATTCAAAGAAGCAAGCACTATGCGGAATATTCGTCTGCTACAGGAAACACGTTTTGTGTGACACGCTTCCAGGCTCCCTTTTTTCTAACTTTCAAAACTTCGAATTGTACTGATCTTGTCTTGATTAAAAAATGATTACGTTATGATTTAAGAATGTTTGTGTAACAATTAGGCAGTCAATTTATTATTTAGATTTTAAAAGTTAGGTCCAGCGCCAAAACGAGGCGTCCGATTGTGGTATCAGACAATCCGGCTGGCCACGCAAAAATAAATTCTTTGAAAATTGCTCGCTCTTTTTGGAGGGCAACTAAGATATTCTCAAGCGGTGAGTGTTTAAACGAAAGGGTGTTTGTACTGTGTGTAAAAGCCTGACAGTGTCTGTGACCAGAAACTGATGGTTTACGGGAAGCTGACTGTACCTTTAAGCTCGGATATACTATGCAACCCAGATAACAAGTTGTATCGATGTACAAGATGTGTGGCGATAGATATGCCCCTAACAGTGACGAACATGAAGGACATTGTGGAGGTTAATGTGTTACCTCGTAGGGTAAGTATTAACGATTATGAATGATGTGCCAAAACATGGGGTTTTGTGGTGTTTTTTTGACGTCAGAATAGAAAATTAGTCAATGTTGAGTTTGAGCATAAACTGTTGGCGTCCCAATTTTTGGAACAGTAGGATCAAGTGGGTAAGTTTGTTTTACGTCACCACCCAACAAAGACACAAGCTCACGGCTTTTGCGTGACCTGAAACAAGCATCCAATTTTTGGGAAAGTGAGATCAATTAATGTGTTGTTTGTCCTCTTACTCTTATCAAGGTTTCTATTGTTCTTCCGAATGTAAATGTTTCATTAGGTGATCAACAAGTGTGATGTTACATTCTTCATTAAGTGATCAACAAGTGTGATGTTACATTCTTCATTAAGTGATCAACAAGTGTGATGATATATTCTTCATTAAGTGATCAACACGTGTGATGATATATTCTTCATTAAGTGATCAACACGTGTGATGATATATTCTTCATTAAGTGATCAACAAGTGTGATGATATATTCGTCATTAAGTGATCAACAAGTGTGATGATATATTCTTCATTAAGTGATCAACACGTGTGATGATATATTCTTCATTAAGTGATCAACACGTGTGATGATATATTCTTCATTAAGTGATCAACAAGTGTGATGATACATTCTTCATTAAGTGATCAACAAGTGTGATGATATATTCTTCATTAAGTGATCAACAAGTGTGATGATACATTCTTCATTAAGTGATCAACAAGTGTGATGATATATTCTTCATTAAGTGATCAACAAGTGTGATGATACATTCTTCACACATGAGAGATGACTTTGAAAACAAAAACAACATACATTTGAGTTAGCTTTTGTAATCACGGGCCTACAGCCAACCTGTGGTTATGCTATAGTTGGA
>NC_090252.1:46906008-46928508 GCF_037325665.1 Littorina saxatilis
ACCCTTGTTTAGGGGCTCACTAAACGGGTTGTTGGTTCTCGGGATAAACTCTGGATCTACGACTTGGGTTACCTCAAACACCGATTGACTTTCTTTGTCAACAACTTGTCCGTGGACGATGTCTCTGTTGGTGATCTTCGTCATTATTGCCACAATGCCGGAATCGCTTAAAAGATGGTACTTGTTGTTGTGACGATCATTGGATGAAGTGATTGGTGTTTGCAGCGGCTCCAAAAGCTCCGAAACTGTGGCATGAGTGGTCTCTGGTTGTGAGGGATCATCTTGAAACATGTCCGATATTTCATGGTTATCTTCTTCAAGCAAGACGCCTTGTTTAGCCAGGATTTCCAGTGTGCTGCTGTGAGTCCTGGGCGGTTGTCCGAAGACCACCTCATACGGCGATTTGCCTGTTGTTTTGCTGACAGAGGTGTTGATGGTGTATGTGATGTGTAGCAGACCTTGGGTCCACCCTTTGTCTTCGTTTGCCTCCATCCATTTTCCCAGCTTTAGTTGCAAATCTCCATTCCCTCTTTCAACACAGCCTTGGGACCATTAATGATAATCATTCCTTCCCAGATCTTCACCAGCTCCAAAATAACCCCTGCTACAAATTCCTTGCCGTTGTCAGATTGTAGAATCTTTGGCGCACCGAATAAGTAGAACGTCTTCAAGACATTTTCGGCCACTTCGACTGCGCGCTTGGATGTCATTGGGTGGACCCAGCTGAATTTTGAGTAGTGGTCTCTCAAGTGTATGATCCATGAGAAGTCGCCATCGGGTCTTGTTCTCATGTCGATCAGATCCATTTGAACTCGCGTCAAAAACCCTAACGAAATAATTGGTTTCCCAACTGCTGGTTTGTTGACAGTGGCACGGGTCGCACATTCTTGACAGGTCCGCAAGAACAACTGCACCAGATCATGGCGAATCCACGCGTAATTGGAACGAAGTTCTTGCCATGTCTTCGTTCTCCCGGAATGGCCAACTCTCAAGTGACATCTGGAAACAGGAAGGGCCATATTAATTAATCATTTATAACACACACACACAAACACACACACACAAACACACACGCACGCACACACACGCACGCACGCACGCACACACACACACACACACATACACACACGCGCATGCACACACATAAATATTACGGGAGAGAGGGAGAGGGGGAGGGAGAGAGAGAGAGAGAGAGAGAGAGAGAGAGAGTGAGAGAGAGAAAACGAAGGGAGAGAAGAGAGAGAGAGAGAAAAGAGAGAGAGAGAGAGAGAGCAAAAAAGAGAGAAAACGAAGGGAGAGAGAGAGAGAGAGAGAGAGAAGAGAGAGAAAGAGAGAAAACGAAGGGAGAGAAAGAGAGAGAGAGAGAGAGAGAGAGAGAGAGAGAGAGAGAGAGAGAGAGAGAGAGAGAAAGAGAGAGAGATTATCCCGACTTACCTTTTGATGACATTGTAGAGGTCTTCCTTGCACACCACGGGCACACTTTCTTTTTTGCAACACAATATGATTTGGCCACCGATTCTCTGCAGTTTGAAGTGCCTCATACACCAAGACTTAAAGCCAGCGCCATGTCCACACTTCTCGCCCTTATCCAACTGCAAGGCAGATATAGCCTGTGTGTACTTGTCTTGTGTTATCGTAAACGAGTCTCTTTTTTGTTGAATCAAGGCTATCAATGTGAAGCCTTAACAATTTGGGCAATCTCCCGATATAACCCCGTCGGTTCAATCTTCAAATGGTTCAACACCGTACCGATTCTGGATTCCCGGTAGAACCGGAATGGGTAAGCTAACTATAAAATTAGTAACGGGAAAACCAATTCAACGACACTCTATATATATACTCCAGTTATAGCCCCGTCTGCTTTTTTCTGTCCATATGATTTTCAGTAGAGACGGGGCTATATCTGGAGTATATATAGACACAGAACATCTTCTGAATTTAGTTATTTTAATTTTATATCCGTTTTCTGACAATCTAAAATCTGCACGAAAAAGGGTTTGCTTTTTGGGGATAATTTAATGCAGATAGCAAGGGGCGTGGAAAGAGGGGGGGGGGTGCAAAAGAGAGACGGGGTGATTTAATAGCCCCGTTTATCATGAATACTTACAATAGCAAAAATAAAATGTGCGTGTGTGTGGGTGTGGGTGCGTATGTGCGTCTGCGTGTGTGTGGGTGTAGGTGCGTGCGTGCGTGTGTTTGTGTGTATGTGTGTTGGGACGGAACGAGTCATAATGAACAGGCTTTTCCCAGAAGTTCTTAGTCAGTGACAAGCTTGGCTGTGTCTGTCTCTTTTTGTCATGACTCTGTGACTTTCTCTCTGTCATGGTCGGATTAATCAACGGAATGAACCATATCTGTTACAGAACTTCTCTTTCTCTGTAACTGTCTCTTTCTGTCATGGTCTGATTTATCGACGGAATGAATGGTATATGTTCCCAGACCGTCTCTCTCTCTCTCTCTCTCTCTCTCTCTCTCTCTCTCTCTCTCTCTCTCTCTCTCTCTCTCTCTCTCTCTCTCTCTCTCTCTCTCTCTCTCTCTCTCTCTCTCTCTCTCTCTCTCTCTCTCTCTCTCTCTCTCTCTCTCTCTCTGACTGTCTCTTTCTGCCATGGTCTGATTTATCGACGGAATGAACCATATCTGTTCCCAGAACTTTTTTCTCTCTGTGAGTGTGACTGTCTCTTTCTGTCATGATCGGATTTATCAACGAATTCTCTCTCTCTCTCTCTCAGCTGACTGTTTCTTTTTTTCACGGTCGGATTTATAGACGGAATAAACCATATCTGTTCCAGAACTACTCTCTCCGTGTGATTGTCTCTTTCTGTTATGGTCGGATTTATCGACGAAATGAACCATATCTGTTCCTAGAACTTTTCTGTCTATGAGACTGTATGTTTCTGTCATGGTCTGATTTATCAACGGAATGAACCATATCTGTTCCAAGAACTTGTGTCTCTCTCTGTGACTGCATCTCTTTCTGTCATGGTCGGATTTATCAACGAAATGCCGGAACCATATCTGTTCCAGTTCTACTCTCTCTATCTGACTCACTTTCTATCATGGTCGGATTTGTCTACGAAATGAACCAAATCTGTTCCCTGAACGTTTCTCTCTCTATGTGACTGTCTCTTTCTCTCATGGTCAGATTTATCGACGAAATGCACCATATCTGTTCCCAGAACTTTTCTCACTCTATGTGACTGTCTCTTTCTCTCATGGTCAGATTTATCGATGAAATAAACCATATCTGTTCCCAGATCTTTTCTCTCTCTATCAGGCTATGTGACTCTTTCTCAAATGGTCGGATTTATTGAAGGAATGAATCATATCTGTTCTTAGAACTTCTCTATATCTCTGTGGCGGTCTCTTTCTGTCATGGTCGGATTTATCAATGGAATGAACCATATCTGTTCCCAGAACTTATCCGGGTCTCCGAGGTACAGATATGGTTCACTTCGTCCATAAGTCCAGCCATGACACAAAGAGATCGCCACAAAAAGACTGAGAGAGAGAAGATTTGGGAACAGATATGGTTTATTCCGTCGATAAATCCGACCATGACAGAAAGATAGTCACAGAGTCGGCATGAACCATAATTTATATGTTCCCAGAACTTATCCGGGTCTCCGAGTCACACAAAAATAGAAGTGCTGGGAACAGATATATTTTATTTCGTCCATAAGTCCAGCCATGACAGAATAAGACAGTGACAGAGAGATGGAAGATTTGGGAACAAAATAATATGGCTCTTTCCGTCGATAAATCCGACCATGACAGAAAGAGACAGTCACATAAAGACAGAGAGAAGATTTGCTAACAGATATGGTTTAATCCGTCGATAAATCAGACCATGACAGAAAGATACAGTCAACGAGTCGACATGAACCATGTTCCCAGAACTTATCCGGCTCTCCGAGTCTAAAAAAAATAGAAGTGCTAGGAACAGATATAGGCTTACTTCATTTCGTCCATAAGGCCCACCATGACAGAAAGCGACAGTGGGTCAGAGAGAGATAGAAGAAATGGGAACAAATATGACTCTTTCTGTTGATAAGTCCGACCATGACAGAAAGAGACAGTCACAGAGAAGGATTTGTTCCCAAATCTTCTATCTCTTTGTGACTGTCTCTTTCTGTCATGACTGGACTAATCGACGAAATGAACCATATCTTTCCTAGCATTTCTATGTTTTCGTGCCTCGGGAAGCCGGAGAAGTTCTTGGAACAGATATGGTTTATTCCGACGATAAATCCGACCATGACAGAAAGAGACAGTCACAGAGGGAGAGAAGTTCTGGGATCTGATACGGTTCATTCCGTCAAGAAATCTGACCATGACAAAAAGAGACACACACTATTTTTGCTACTATTAAACGGGGCTATTAAATCACCCCGTCTCTCTTTTTCACCCCCCTCTTTCCACGCCCCTTGCTATCTGCATTAAATGATCTCCAAAAAGCAAACCCTTTTTCGTGCAGATTTTAGATTGTCAGAAAACGGATATAAAATTAAAATAACTAAATTCAGAAGATGTTCTGTGTCTATATATACTCCAGTTATAGCCCCGTCTGCTTTTTTCTGTCCATATGATTTTCAGTAGAGACGGGGCTATATCTGGAGTATATATGGAGTGCCGATGAAGTTGGTTTTCCCGTTCCGTACGCATTCCGGTTCTAGGAATCCATAACCGGTACGGTACGGTGTTTGTAGTTATGAACCATTTGAAGATTCGAACCGACGGGGTTATATCTGGAGATTGCCACAATTTGTAGAACTCTTCTTTTTGTTCCATTGTCAACAATCTTTAGCAACAATTAAAATAGCCGGCTTATTTACTGCCTCGTTGCAGAGTATGAGTCGTACAAGACCAAGTAGGAATGCACATCGTACGTACACTTCTTCTTTAATTCCACATGGGTCGCCCACAACCCACATCATCCGGACTGGCCAGTTCAAATTATGTTATTATTCATTTCTTTGTTTACAAAGATAATCCTTTAGAAAGTAATCGATTGGAGGGTCTTAATATAAAGTGCTTGAGGATTACATGAAGTTTAAACCAAAACCTCCCAATATTTTCAGAAATAGAGACACTTTTTTGAGGCTCTGGGTAACCCACGACCCAGGAAGAACGGTGAAGGTTAACCTACATGCAGACCCACGCAACATCTGACTGCAGTCAGATAACAAGTCGCGTAAGGCGAAAATACAATATTTAGTCAAGTAGCTGCCATTTTTCAGCAAGACCGTATACTCGTAGCATCGTCAGTCCACCGCTCATGGCAAAGGCAGTGACATTGACAAGAAGAGCGGGGTAGTAGTTGCGCTAAGAAGGATAGCACGCTTTTCTGTACCTCTCTTTGTTTTAACTTTCTGAGCGTGTTTTTAATCCAAACATATCATATCTATATGTTTTTGGAATCAGGAACCGACAAGGAATAAGATGAAAGTGTTTTTAAATTGATTTGGACAATTTAATTTTGATAATAATTTTTATATATTTAATTTTCAGAGCTTGTTTTTAATCCGAATATAACATATTTATATGTTTTTGGAATCAGCAAATGATGGAGAATAAGTTAAACGTAAATTTGGATCGTTTTATAAATTTTTATTTTTTTTTACAATTTTCCGATTTTTAATGACCAAAGTCATTAATTAATTTTTAAGCCACCAAGCTGAAATGCAATACCGAACCTCGGGCTTCGTCGAAGATTACTTGACGAAAATTTGAACCAATTTGGTTGACAAATGAGGGCGTGACAGTGCCGCCTCAACTTTCACGAAAAGCCGGATATGACGTCATCAAAGACATTTATCAAAAAAATGAAAAAAACGTTCGGGGATTTCATACCCAGGAACTCTCATGTCAAATTTCATAAAGATCGGTCCAGTAGTTTAGTCTGAATCGCTCTACACACACACACACACACACACACGCACGCACACACGCACACACGCACGCACATACACCACGACCCTCGTTTCGATTCCCCCTCGATGTTAAAATATTTAGTCAAAACTTGACTAAATATAAAAACAGATGTTTTGACCCAACACTGACAAACATTGACAAACTATAACCACCGAGCTTCACAGACTTTTCTTTTCTTTTCACACACACACACACACACACACACACACACACACACACACACACACACACACACACACACACACACACACACACACACACACACACACACACACACACACACACACACACACACACACACACACACACACACACACTAAACCACTAAAATCAAGAATAAAAAAACAAGAAAGGTAGGTTGTTGGAACGTTTGTTATTGACAAAACAATACATTCACAGATAGTTCGACCCAACGGTCTTTTAAGTGGACAGACAAACAAATACAGACTTAAAAGACCGTTGGGTCGAAATATCTGTGAATGTATTGTTTTGTCAATAACAAACGTTCCAACAACCTACCTTTCTTGTTTTTTGATTCTGAATTTTGGAACGTAGGCAGTCTCTTTGTTTTTGGATTCACTAAAATCAAGGTTGTAATTCAAAACAGTTATGGCAAAGTGCTTTACCGATACACTGACGATGGTGGTTTCTTGCTCCATCCAATCTGTTGCACGGGAAGCGGCATCGTCTCCATCAATCGACCTGTTTGGCATCGGACCAGTTCTCGCGAGATATCCGCGAGACGTGCTCTTTGTTATGCTTCGAATGTCGCGAGAACTACGTCATCGGCCTTCGCAGCTCTCGCAAGAAAGCTGCACAGCATGCTTCACTATGCTTGGAATACCGATAAAGACTATTTTCCTTCTGGGCGGTGCAATTTGCAAATAAAATGTAATCTTCCTTTTAATCGTACTATTCGTAGCAGACAACACAATCTACGCAGTCGAGTCGTACTTGTTTTTAACCTTCTTCAACCCAAGCTTCGACATCTGATCAGAATTTACTCACAAGTCGTCTCCTTCACACGTGTCGCGTTGAAATCGGGATACAACTGATGACAAACAGAAAGGTATATGAATATATCAAAGGGAGATCTCAGTCGTAGATCTGTTGTGTCGTTTTGGTCTCTTTTGTATCAGAAAGACATCAATTGCATTCTGGGACGGCCGAGTTTGATATTCGCTAGATGATTGGTCAATACTTCTGCCAGGCCGCGACAATACCCGACAGCGTCCGACTTATTTCCGGCATGTACTTATGTTCGTTCAATAACAGCCCACTGTAGACCTTTCATTTGTTTTTACGTTAAGATGTGTTAGAGCAAGTAGGTCTCATGCATCACTTAACATGATCTGCCGAAAAGCCAGAATAGGATCACATTTCATCCACGTTTGTCATCCAACCATCACCATTTCAAGATCAGCTCCGCGAAGGATTCAAACAATGCCATTCGGCATGACGGATGACGGAATCCATCAAGTGTTAAAGTTTCGACAACACCGTCCGTACAGAGTTGCACGCACGCACAGACGCACGAACGAACACACGAACGCACGAACGAACGCGCGTACGAACGAACGAACGAACGAACGAACGCACTGACAGACACAATTTATGAACACTCAAGGCTTCACATACGCACACACTGCACATATATAGAACATAGTTCATATCACTTTGTCCAAGCCTTTTTAAGGAAACCTTTTACGCTTTGAAAACATATATCATACATACATCATTCGACCTGTAGGGGTGGCGGTGGTGGTCGTTGTGGTGGCTGTTGTAATGGTGGTGGAGGTGATGTGTGTCTGTATGTGTGCATGTGTGTAAAGCAACACTATTCAATTCAGTCGACCAGTTGCTACACAAATAATACCAACAATAAACAATAATGTACCGACCTGTTGTGTTAAATTGTTAAATTAGTTGAACCAACTGACGAAAACATGTATGTACAGTACATTTCGAGACATACCCCCTTTTGTACACAATAAAGAGTACGGGCACCTACTGTCTGCAACGCTTGTGTACCCGTAAAGTCTTGTGCCATATTACATCTATTGGTGATGTTTTAATTATCCATGCGTCCTGTACCTCCGTGTGTGTGATTCGTGCATCATTTCTTGTCAAATTATCAACGGCACCAACATGTGTTGCAGTAACAGCATTCAACTGTCGATCTTGGCGAGTGTCATTTTGAAGATCTGTCTACCAAAATGTAGTTCATTGTACAAGTTGTAAGTAGTCGTTTTGGAAGGAGCGTTCTTCCCAAAACAATATTGTGTGACAAACATAAGAAGCCTTCATGAGATTTGTAAACATCATGGTTCGAAACTCCCTTTTCTTTAGCTCCATTACAAGCAAGTAAACTTAGGAGCTGTTTTCGTTGCAGTGGAAACTTGGAGGTACATGACATTGTGTGTCATTGCCGATGAAACATTGCAGTATGCATACGTCATTGTAAATATCATAAGGAATTGCCGGGAGCTTGAGTCTAAGGACTGTTACTACACCCCTCGTATGTGTGCGCGCGTGAGCCTTGCCTGCGTGCGTACGTGTGTCTTATGTGTATATTGTGTGTGTGTGTGTGTGTGTGTGTGTGTGTGTGTGTGTGTGTGTGTGTGTGTGTGTGTGTGCGTGTGTGTGTGTGTACGAACGTGCGTATGTACTTGTTCGCGTACGTGCGTTTGCGTGCGCGCGTGTGTGTGTGTGTTAGTGTGTGTGTGTGTGTGTGTGTGTGTGTGTGTGTGTGTGTGTGTTGTGCGTGCGAACTTGCGCCCGTGCGTACGTGTGTGCGTACGTGCGTTTGCGCGCGCGCGTGTGTTAGTGTGTGTTAGTGTGTGTGTCTGTGTCTGTGTGTTTGTGTGTGTGTGTGTGTGTGTGTGTGTGTGTGTGTGTGTGTCGGTCAGTGTGTCTGACTGTCTGTTTATATGTCTGTCTGTCTGTTTGTCTGTATGTCTGTCTGTTTGTGCGTGGGTCTGTGTATGTCTTTGAATATGAAGCCATTGGCATACTTTTTTGAAAAAAAGATATCCAGTGCATTCAGACATGGAACTTACATAACATTTTTGTATGACGAATCACAGGTAGAGTTCACATAGCCTGTCCGCGCTATCTGATGGAAAACCAGATCCACGATTGCTACTGCCGCCCATACAACGTGTCAAGGTCCAGCACCGTGACATGGCAGGGACAAGACTCACCGACATCGTACCTGACACTGCGCAATGTCCAGCGTGCAGACAACGGCACACAGTACACCTGTGTGGTCACCGCTGACGGTGTCGGGGAAAAAGCAGTCTACACTCTGCGTGTGGGATGTCAGTTTCAACGTAGTTTGATTTCCAGTTACTTTCTTTCACAAAAGACTGTTTGATTGTGTTTGCCGGAAAATCGTTCACAATATCAAATCACGTACAAGCCTTTAATAACTTGACCGCATGTTTGCGTTGTATGTTTTCTTTCAATTAAAGGCACAGTAAGCCTCCCGTAAACCATTACTGTCAGGCTTTTACACACAGTACAAACACCCTTCCATTTGAACGCTCACCAAACGGGAACATCCTAGGTGCCCTACGTAAAGAGCGAGCAATTTTTAAAGAATTAATTTTGCGGATTGTCTCAGAGACAATCGGACCGTGGTGCGTTTTGGCGCTAGACCTAACTTTTAAAATCTAAATAATAAATTGACAGCTTGTTACAAAAACATTCTTAAATCATAAAAGATTTCTTTTTTCATCAAGACAAGATCAGTACAATTCGAAGTTTTGAAAGTTTGAAAAAAGAAAAGCCCGGAAGCAGGGTCACGCAAGGTCGTGGTTCTCGTAGCAGACGACGGTTTATGCCTATCGCCAGTTCCTCTGAACAGTCAAAAGCCATTGCTAGAGTTCTTGTGAACCACAGCCGTTTGTTTCGTGCATAGGCAGAGGTACATAATAACGTGCTATTGCAATTAAGCTCACATCGAGTCGCATTCAAATTACTAACTGACGACTACATTGTGAAAAAGGGAAACTGGATCACACAGGTTCACGATGGCTCAGGGGTAAGATAAACCACGCAAACATAAATTCTTTGAAAATTGCTCGCTCTTTACGGAGGGCACCTAGGATGTTCTCAAGCGGTGAGTGTTTAAATGAAAGGGTGTTTGTACTGTGTGTAAAAGCCTGACAGTATCTGTGATGGTTTACGGGAGGCTTACTGTGCCTTTAAAAGGGAAACACTGCAATGCGTTATACATTAATGAAAGACAAATGTGTAAGAATAAACATGTAAACGTTAACTGATGGTGTTGTTTTATCAACAGTAATCCTTTAAAAGCACACACAAATACAAATAAATCATTCATTTAACATGTAACGGTGTAATCTGGAACACTCTTTGCATCAATTTAAGGCAAAATCATATTTGTATGTGTAATTCGAATATGTAGGTAGGCGTCGAACACCTTATCACACCTGCAGTTGCATCAACGACTACTCGGATATGGGTTTTTTAAGTTGTTTCATGATTAGTTTTACGTTGGTATGCACAAAAACCAGTGGGTCAACGTAAATTAGCTACATGTTTTGTTGTGTCTATATTTTAACGTTTGTATAAACTAGTTAATCTTGTCTGTTATAATCAACAGAAGAGTAAGACACACTCGGAGTGACCCATACAAAACGCCGCTAGACGTCTTGATTGATTAATGTATGATATATGTTTGTATTTACCAGACGGCCCGTCTGATGACCACATGAGTGTCGGTCCATCCTACGTGGTCAGCAACGGGTCACAGCCGGTCACCCTGACCTGCAACGCTACCAATGTTTATCCAACACCTCGCTACACCTGGAGTGGCGTCACCTGTGAGAAGCAGTCTCCATCAAACACATGTACCTTCACACCTGACCCTGTATCTGATGCTCTGAGAAACGTCACCTGCACAGCAGTCAGCAGGGCTGCTAGTCATTATGACATTTACCGATATCACCCATTTTACAACCCACCAAAATCAGCTTCTCGGCCTCTTGAGCTGAACTTTGTGTGTAAGTGTGACATGCTGCTCACAAATAAGTCGTTCAATGAAAATATGACATGTCACTGCTTTGACGGCAGCTAGCTGTATAGTGATTTACGCCCAATACAAACCTGATTGGTTCAATTCTGCTCCCCACTGTACCTTCTAATTGTTTTAAATAGTATCATGTTTATTCCAAGCTGTTCATCCGAAGTGCGAGGCGTGTGTGTGATTATCAACTTTTAACACTAACACAATTATTTATTTGGAAAACAAACAGAATGTCGGTATATTATGTTCAAGATTATATAGTTGTAATATACGGTGTTCTGTGTCAAATACCGTGGCATCAAGTATTACCTAAAAAAAAGAATCAGCATCTGAGTCTTTACATAGACTTAAAGTGAAGCTAACAGGGTATTGACTGGCACAGTAAGCAACAATTATGCTGTCAAGCAATATGCTGGGCAAATAAATATCTTCTTAAAACTTGAGGCACAAGCCGCCATTCATATGATCTGGGCACGGTGTCCATGCGTTCTGCTAGCTTGTGGTCTGGCCGTGTCGACTCCTTCATCACTGTAGCAACTAAAGGTATGGTTTTGCGCGTAACGTAAGGACAGAGCCACGATGATTGACAATGTGGCTTTGCAACAACAAAAAGTGTAAATGCACACATACAAAAACACGCTGCGTTTTGAGTCCTACAGATGTATTCATGACCTTGATATATAATGAAACACAAATAATGTTGTGTTCATACATTAAGTCAATAATTGATATAATACATTCCGGAAGACTCACAATCAAGACCGGTGGTTGTGAGTGTGTGTGTGTGTGTGTGTATGTGTGGTGTGTGTGCGTGTGTGTGTGTGTGTGTGTATGTGGGGGTGGGTGTGGGAGTGTGTGTGTATGAGTGTGCGTGTGTGAGTATGTGTGTGTCTGTGTGTGTGTATGTGTGTGTGTCCTTAACATATACTGGACTAATGTTTGTGCAATTTTATATGGGATCTCTTCTGATGATATTAAAAGACATGTCCTTATTAACATTTGTTTTTTTAAATCAATGAATAAGATACTACTGTTTAAATAAAAGTTGAGGAGGTACTATGGCGACTACGGTGTATAATCATAAAACAATGTTTATGTAATCGTAATGCTGACTGTCAATGTACTGCACCGTCATTCCCATATGCGCTTTACTTATTTGTATTAAATAAACAAGTTTACTCATGCCGATAAACTGATTCAAAGACTTTTACGAATAGCAAAATGCATGCACACGCGATAACGCATATATTTAAACGAGAACATTTATTTTTCTGTCTGTCGGCCAAGTTTGGCTGGCTGTCTGTCTGCATGTCTGTCTGCCTTCCTGTCTGTCTGTCTGTTTGTCTGCCTGCCTGTATGTCTGCCTGCCTGTATGTCTGTCGGTCTGTCTGTATGTATGTATGTGTGTGTACCTCTCTCTCTCCCTCTCTCTCTATCTCTCTCTCTCTCTCTCTCTCTCTCTCTCTCTCTCTCTCTCTCTCTCTCTCTCTCTCTCTCTCTCCCTCTCTCTTCAAGAATGCATTACTGAAATCAGCCGGATAGGAAAATCATAATGCAATCTTGCTTGTTAACAGATTCCTTGGGTAAGCGTTTCAACGAGACGCTGAACCTGACCGTTCGTGGCGTCTCTTTCACCTTGATAGCTTTCCCTGTTCCGGACACGTTCGCCTTCAGTCATCACGGCGGGACTGTACCATCAGGAACGTTTTCATCTGAATGCTGGCAGGATGCGGTGTCACAACGCATGGTGAACTGCTTGATCGTACCACTGGCTATACCAGAGCAACAGCTCGGCCTATATTCACTTACTATGTCAATTGGCCTGGACAATTTTGACATACATTTCAACATCAGAAATATAGGTAAGCATGTGTGTTTCCTTCCGGTAATAATATGTATGTGTTAATATATCTATTTATTCTAACTTGTGTTTAGCACATTAACGTAAAAAGATACCTTTGCTATTAATGTTCACGAACTGTGAGCACAACACGAGCGAGAGACCTATCACAATGTCTGCAGTATTGCCCATGTTGGTGTTGCAGCGCGTGTTCATGACTAACTTGAGAGCTCTCTCTGTCTCGGTCTGGCTTTCTCTCTCTGTATGTATTATTACCATGTCAGTGCACCATATGGCTATATGACCAATCACGAATGATCCTAGGTGACCTGCTAAATGTTATAACGGTCAGGCAGGCACCCTTTTAAATATAACAAACACAAACTAAACATTTGAATCCAGAATGTCAGGGTGACTTATTCTAAGGAATGACACTTTTGATTTCCAATAATGGTACACCTTACTATGTTAAAATACCGAACAACTAATGTTGTCGGTGGGGGTGAATGGGTATACAGAATGAAAACGCACCGCCCACCTCGAAGCAATATAAACAAGAAAATGTGTTGACAAAAATCAACACGGGCTGAAGCTGTTTTACAATGAAAGAAGATGTGATGTGCGGGTATAACTCATTTGAAACGGGGTTACGTGTGTTGCAAGTCGGTTATATAAAATGGCGGAATTATATAGTAGAGGCATGCTGTCAGCACAGGAGCTTCAAGCCGGTTTATCAAAGCGACGCCGGGTAGATCAAAGTATCGTTCTCCTGTATTAGTACTATAACCAAACAATGGAAGCTCACACAACCGATTCGCTTTGTTTTAAGCTTTTTAAATCGTTTTCTGAACCCATTCCCAGACATATTAGGCTCAGAAAAAGAACACAAATAGATTAAGCTTTCCGACACGTCATGTAACAAACACGAAACCAACACTCATAATCTTATCTTGTTTGTATACAAAATGATCCTTAACTTTGAGTTGAGATATTTTGAATTAGAAGTTTGGAAAATGTAAAAGCTTATATGTAATATATAAATATATATAAACTATATGTAATAATCGACCAAAACTTGCAATTAGAAAGCGCTTATGAGTGTTCGTTTAAACCCGCATAAAATGAGTTCACACACTTGTCGTTTCTCTGAACGAATGGGTTCACCAAAACAAGTGAGGTACAGCAGTCCCTCCCATGAACGGACACTCTTGGGCCATTGCAAACCTGTCTGAACATTGCAGGTGGCCGGTCAATGCATTATATTAAAGAGAGACTCACAACACAGGTTGCTGCACACTGATTTGTCTTAGTATTGTAATATGTTGCCAATAGAATCACTGATTGACGTTCATAAAAATACAACATATGTGTACATCCATTACCATAATGCTCACTTTGACACGTTACTTTGTTCTTACGCAAAACAAAGCAGGCTAAAGACAAAAAACACAAATTATTTTAAGGCAGTTTCAACAATCATACTTTACGCGCTTCGTGAATGAAATTACACATACGGAATACAAGTATCATTACAGTACAACTACCAATACTGCACAATGTTTAATGTGTTACTAGTGGGCGTATCTAGTCTACCTAAAGACGCGAATCAAAACTGATGGCATAGTGTTTCTTCCTTTCAGACAGAGCAGTTTTGACAAACCTGACACTGAACAACACAGACGAGACGGTGACAGTGAATGGAGGCGACAGAGTAATCCTCGCTTGTACCGTGTCTGGTCGACCTGTGCCCAAGGAAATATCCATCACCCATGGCAACAGGACATTTAACTCAAGTGATGTTCAGTACCAGGGCACAGGGAATGGGACCAAGCAGGCAGTGCTGACACTGAAGGCAGTGACTTGTGATGATATGGGAACCTACACCTGCACAGCGACAAACGGGATTGTTGGGCCGGACTCGAAGCAGATTTTGTTGAACGTCAATTGTAAGTTACTTTTCCGAAAGAGCATAAATTATTAATGCAAATACAGACTCAGGTAAAAGTTTGTACAGAATAGACTTGGTTCCACCAAACATATGTAGTTCCTTTAAATATGTAGTTAACATGTGTATTGAGTGAATGTAACGCAATAGACTACGATAGAGAGGGACGTAAATAGGGTGTATGAATGTCTTACATGTATGAGTACAGGTATCCCCCCCCCCCCCAAACAAAACAAAAAAAAATTAGACAAATATTTCTGAAACTTTAATGATAAATCTCCCACATAATATCCCCATACTTTTATTTTCCAAACAAAAGTGTCGATGGCGTCATTTTGCTTGTTTGAACAACTTGAGGCCGAACTGCCACGGCTATATTTTCATAAATTTGCAAAGATTTTTTTTGGTCAAAAGTCACGTTACCGCCGCTCGAAAAAGGGTACCCCCACAATCGACAATTTGGCAAATTATACATACGCGGAGAAAGCTAAATCATTTATGCAGGACAGTTTTGTTTCGTTCCGCTGTTTTGCGTATTTCTTGTATCATGTTATTTCTACTGATGCATGCGTCGATAGCATGAGCGGTCAAAAAGAGGAGATTTTGCGTCAATTTTGAGGGGTACCATGACAAAAAAAACGCCGTATTTTGAAAATATTGGTGTATTACTTCAATAATGTCAGGATCTCATGCCTACACAAGAGACATACTTCTGGTAAAATGTATCGCTACAAATAGTTGGTGAGATGTTATGCAATCTTCTGAATCATAACAAAAACTTAGGCCTTCACATGCATACTACAAACAAATGATTATATCAAGTGCATGTATTGTCTCATTTTCATTTTAGAAAGACCACAGGCGGAAATGTCCTGGTCATATAAACCCATAACAGAAATGGAACGTTCCTGGTGTTTTCCATAGCAGTTATTGCTCAGTGCCTCTAAAAATGTGTTGCGGTCTCGCATGACTGGCCATCGCTATAGCACATCAATCATCCAACGGTATAAGTTAGTTCTAGTATGCTGTCATGTCGAGAAAATGGATAGCAAGCATAAGCCATCAGGCGAATGCTGATATCATTTTTGAGAAATGTCTTTGTCTATGCTTTTACACAAAAATCTCACAAAATAAACCATGTTAAACATACCTTTCAGTTGCTTCGATTTTTCTTGAATGACGTAAAATATAATTGACGTACATTGAGTGACGCAATTTCACTTGATTGTTCATAACTTTGATAATGATGTTTCATACATTTTCAAGTGAGCAGGTCGGCATTGCACACTCAGAGAGTGGGTGGTGCCTTGCGGTTCTGTAAAGCACCCATCGATAAATCTGACTTTTTGGTATTACTTTTTTTTAGATAAAAAGTGTTTTATCTTACAGCATATTAAATGTCATTGTTTAGAATAAACCTCGCTGGTATTGTTAATTCAGATGCTTTCTCTGTCTTGTTATTTTTTGTGTGGCAAACAAAAAAGGTCACAACCTGAACGTTATAATATTTAGGGGGTCTTCCCAGAATCAATCATGATTGGTTAAAAAGCCATATGGTGCAATGAAATTGCAGTAACATGCTATCGTGTTTTACAGGACTAGCACATGTAAACTAGTGGTCGTACGTAATTGAAACTTTGGCAGTATTTGTAACAAATCAATTGCCTGAATGCACGAAAAGGAATGATTTTCTTATTAATGTAAACCCCGAGATCCACAATGATTTTAAAAACATGGTCTTGAAAATTGAACAGCATCTCAACAAGTATCTGAAACGATACGACATTTCACTCGAAGTACGTCTCATCTGTAGGCATGAGATCCGAATTTAGTTGGAAACAATACACCGTACCGGTCATTGCTGAAATACAGAGCTTGTTGTAAATGTTTGTATCACAGTACCCCTAAAAATTGTTGCAAAAACATCCCCTTTTTGACCTTTAATGAGATCGACACCTACATCAGTAGAAATAACATAACACAAAAAATACGCATGATAGCGAAAAAAAACCAACCTGTTCTGCATGAATGATTGCTTTAGCTTTCTCCGCGCATGTAAAGTTTGCCATGTTTTGCCTATTCCGAATTTCGTCCATGTTCGTAATATTATCATATTTGGCAACAGGTTATCAGTGCTGAAGCTAACATTATGTACATGGTGGACAATCAAAAACAAATGTATAGAATTTTCGAAAGAAAAAAAGGGTATTTATTGAGTCCCAGGTCAAGTTTTTTTCTTCAACAAGTCGGCTTTTAAATGACAATAGTTTATCATCTGAACTTGCAGTGAATCATTTGTTTAAGTTATTGAGACATCCCAGTGCACTAAGGGATTTATAGAGCAAATCTCGAAAATCATTATTGAACTCAGCGCTATGCGCTTCGTTCAATAATGAATTTATCGATTTACTCTCTAAATCCCTTTGTGCACTGGGATTGTTTCAATAACGATATTGGCAGTACCGCCAGAGAAAAAAGAAGATTCAAAACGCACATTTTACTACGCGCATTTGAATAGGCATAACTGTGTGGTTTGGTCGTGTAAGATCTACTTTTGTGTGGGCTGTCTCAAGTGTGTCGTGCTTTCGTCACACGCATTTCAATTTCTGTTAGTAAATTCCAGTGTAGCGTTAAGCTAAACAGTGATGATCAGGGCCGGACTACCGGGGGGGTTATGGGGGTTGCGCAACCCCCCCCCCCCCCCTAGCCTAAACATGTACCTTACTTATTTAATTTTTTTTATTATTGCTTATTTTATGCCGTTTCATGCAAGGAGCGACCATTTTCCTATCTCAGAATATGACCTACCCATCAGCTTCAGGGGGCTTCGCCCCCTGACCCCCACAACGAGGGGGGGGTTTGGGGTTCTAGGGTTTCCGGACCCCCCCCCCCCCCTCCCAGCCAAAAAATAAAAATATTGAATGAGGTATGCATTTCTTTATTTTACATTGAGTTTCAATTTTTGGGGTATTAATCAGTGACAATCTGCTGCCTGAAACTGGTAATGATCATCCTCAGAATGCACCAGATTGCACCATTTTGCATCCTTTTTTTCAAAATTTTACGGGGGGGCATGCCCCCGGACCCCCCTAGCAAGCTAGGCGCTTTGCGCCGTCGGCTCGGCGCTTCGCGCCTTCACACACATATCTTCACAATATACTTTTGAAAAAAACCACCCATAAAATGAACTGATCCGCCCCTGCCCCCAGGGGGGACATCCCCCTGGGCCACCACTGGCAACCCCCCCCCTCCTCTTCGCCTAGTCCGGCCCTGATGATCTTTCAGAGAGACCTCATTTGAACTCGGAGAAAGGACTGTGCTCTTAATTATTTGCGATTCGAAACCTCCAGTCGAGCTTTGACGGATAGATTGTGCAGAGTGACTCCTCTTGAATTGACTACCCCACCAAGGACTCGACGGTTAGCACATTTTCAAAATAAATGTGGCATGTTTCTCGTGTTGTATTTTCACTCATCGGGGAGTCTGGTACTAAATAATATGAACGGTAAGAATGCTCTGAACCCTACACGTATTATATCTCCATCGTTTGTTCGTTCACATTTTGTAAACATGTTAATTTGCTGAGCGGGGTTTATGTCGTCTGCTAGGCTAAGGCAATCGAACCACTGCAGTCTCATTTTAAAAACAAAAATTGCTCGTCACGTTGCACTGAGTCTGCACGAATGAGGCAGGCTGGTAATAAATCTTATACATGGTAAGCACGTTCTGAACCCTACACGTTTTCGATTCCGATTGTTGTTACCTTGAAATAATAATTCGGAAACCATTCATTTACTGAACTGATGCAGTCGTAGTTCAGTGTAGTCTGCTACGTATGACAGAGTCGATCGAGTCAGTCGACTTCCAAATGCTTGTCTAGCTGGTACGTTATCGGAATACCACTTGTGATTTCTGTTAGCCGCTGGGAATTGTATACTAACTCATCATTTGGTAATGTGGATAATAAGCTACATGCCACTAACACGGCATATGAGAAGAATCTATGCAAGTCGAAAATGAGATGAGACACAGCGGCTTCTATTTTTAGATCAGTGGGCTTTACTGGCACAGACACATGCAATCTGTCAGAAAAAACTCCACTTCTAGCTACTTTAATTGAGCCGCAGGAAATTTATGGTCATTTGGTATTGTGGAGAATATAAGCTACATGTCATTAATTATTTCTGAGGATGAGAGTACATCCTCGCTTAGGCAAAGGGCAGAAGAATACGCTCTGTTTTAAGCACATCGCCATTAGCCAATCAACTGGTTCACATCAGTCATGTGACACCAGTACATACTGACAATAGCCGTTATATCTTGTAAATAAAAATACGGAGCATACATGCACACAACTGAGCTCCGCCCATTTCGCTTTTGCTCAGAGCTAGACAATCATAAAAACGAGTTATTTTAATTTTCAAAAAAATTAAGGTCAAGTTTGGAAATGTCGGTACCACCAAAACACTGCGTGTGCATTGCTTTAGCACCCTATTATGGTGTGTATAGTCTGTGTTGGTCTGTGTCGACCATAATCACGAAAACGCTCAAAGTTATCCACTGATTGTCTTAACTTATCAATTATTGCTACAACTATTTTTTCTAGCATCTAGCTGTCAACGTGGACTGGTACCTACGGTATTTGCAAACTCTGAAAACCAAATAATAAACAGAAACTCTTCCTAGCACAACTTCCGTTGTGAAAGATCAGGTACAGGACCATCACCGCCCCAGCACTTTGTTTGTGCGTCGCATTGAACGTCTCCACCACTTTGTTTGTGCGTCGCATTGAACGTCTCCACCACTTTGTTTGTGCGTCGCATTGAACGTCTCCACCACTTTGTTTGTGCGTCGCATTGAACGTCTCCAATTAACACCGTGATTCTGTGAATGTGCTTATACAGAAAAAACAAACATTCTTCACTTTTGGGACGAACAGTCAGACTCGATACAACACTTGCTGTCAGGGATGGATGCAGAGGAAATACAGGCCATTATGTTGACTGCTGCTCAGCCTCTTGTGAAAGAAACAAAAGTTAACGATCACAGGTACTGCAATCACTCGCTGCACGAACTGACAGATTGCCACAAGCAGAAAGGGGTGGTCTAAGAATGGTTTCCCGTAAGGGGAACAGGTACCACATCTCCCGATTACCTGAAACGATGGTCGCAGGTTGGTCAGCTTCTAAGGTATGCACAAGAACTCGACGAAATGAAGATGCACATCAGTGCTTGTTGCCATGTCATTAGGAGATTGGTTTCAAATTACACACCGTGACCCAGACATGTCGAAGTGCCGATGGAGAAGGAATAACGTGTGTACTCCTGTGTCAGTGGCGGGCTCCGTGCTACCGGCGGACTTCACGTACATTGTTGACAATGACAGATGTAAAGTAACTTATGCTCGTTTTGTGTTTTGGTAATTTAAGCTCTATCGAACATGTGTCGATCGTCAGTGCCCTTCTATTCGGCAGCGAGTCGTGGACAGTTTACTCAATGCAGGAAAGGAGGCTGAACACATTCCACATGCGCAACCTACGGCGGATCCTAGGAATCAAGTGGTCATACCGGGTGACCAACAACGAGGTCCTGGAACGTGCTATCATGCCCAGCATGTACACACTGCTCCGGCAACGCCGACTCCGTTGGCTTGGTCACGTACGCAGAATGGAAGACGGCAGGATCCCCAAGGATCTACTGTACGGTGAGCTGGCATCAGGCAAGAGAGCACAGGGACGCCCCCAACTCCGCTATAGAGATGTCTGCAAAAGAGACATGAAGGCCCTCGACATGGACATCAACGGCTGGGAAGACCTTGCTCAAGATCAAGCCTGCTGGAGACAGGAACTGAAGAGAAGTCTAGCCAAGGGGGAAGAAAAGCTCAAACTATAGCCTCGGAAGCACAAAGGCTCAAAACCAAAGAAAAGAACAGTAAAGTAACAACATCAGATACTGTTCACAAGTGTGGTCGCTGCGGCAGAGACTGCCACTATCGTATCGGGCTGCACAGCCACAGCAGGCGCTGTTCCAGCACCAAATGACTTTTTCAGGCGCAGTTCCATGGCCCCTTAGGGACCGATGGATGCCGACGACCGACTGAATTGAAGCTCGCATTTGTCATGATCTGCTAACTTCGACCATTATTTTTGAATATTCACTGAGACTTGGCATGTAACCTCTACATACACCACACCAGCCTTTCTCTCTCTCTCTCTCTCTCTCTCTCTCTCTCTCTCTCTCTCTCTCTCTCTCTCTCTCTCTCTCTCTCTCTCTCTCTCTCTCTTAATCTATATGTCTTGCTGTAAGTAATATGGAAAAAAAAGAGCATAATCCCCTTTTTTCACCAGATCCACCGAATAAGTATTTCCAAAAGGTGCTGAACCTGACCGATCGTGGCGTCTCTTTCATGCTGGAAGCCTACCCTGTTCCTGACACGTTCGTCTTTAGTCATCTCGGCAGTACTGTATCATCCGCACATTTTTCATCGAAATGCAGACAGGTTGAAGTGTCACAATGTATGGTGAACTGTCTGATAGTACCACTGGCTGTAAACGAGCACCAGCTAGGCCTTCATACACTCAATGTGTCCAATGGATTGGGAAGCGTTGACATCAATTTCAACATCCAAAAGGAAGGTAAAGATGGTTGTCATGTATGTATCTGTATATATGTGTGAGTGTTTGTACATTCTAACTTGTGCTTTGCAAATTAGTTAAACCGATGACCGTTGCTATGTTTTGTCCAAAAACCATGAACACAAACCAAGTGAGAAACCATTCATAATGTCTGCATCGGTATCAATGTAAGTGTTGAAGCGCTGTTGTAATAGACGATTGTCGAAAATAACTCTGTCAGGATTTTCAGCTGTCTGGAAGAGTAAGACCCCCTTTATCTCGGCCAAGCTTTTCACAACATCCGGAGTATTTTCGACGCTTCCGATCGGCTTTATCTTAATTGCGATCGTCACGAACAACTTACTCTGATATGAATGTTATGCAGCTCGCACACTTTTTTTCAGCGTTCACGAGTTTATGACCTGGTTCAGTAGCCCCCTCCGTAACAAGTAACTAGTAAGACAACCTGTCGGAAATAATTATTTCGTTTATTTTCTTTTCTGTAGAAAGTCACATCTAGAAAAAAACAGGGAGGTAAAGCTATCAACTTCTGTTTCGTCTTAAACCTCGCGTAGTAAGTTGCATTGTCACGGAGAAAACATGTCCCACCCACCACACCCATAAGAGTGATAGGCCCTCTTAATCCAATCCGATGTACTGATGACAGCTTCCAAGGATACTATTGCTTGAATGTGTATGCTGGCGGTGTTGAAGGGTGTTGCGTTGGCCAGGTTACGGGTTATCTCCCATTAGTGTGCCAGGTGCTTGTTTATTGCATGGGTTGTAGCTCTAGCGGAGGCGGTACAAAACTTATCTCATGTTTATTCTTGTCAGGCCAGATACTTGTATTATTGTTATATTAAAAGGAATTTTGAATAGGATCACCTTTGATTCAGGATAACCCAACACCTGCTTTCGAACACTGGACTTGTTGATTAGGGTTATGTCCAACCTCTTGTATATCTTTTGCTATGCTGTTGGAGATCTTGTAGGTTAGGGTTATGTCCAACCTCACATGCTGTGGTGAATAACGATTTTGGTTATACATGCCTGCTATCCATGAGAAGACAACACAAGCTATACACTATGTTTGTTCTTGGTTTTGGTTATTTCAAAC
>NC_090252.1:46933508-46993508 GCF_037325665.1 Littorina saxatilis
CATGTGTGTGCGCGCGTGTGTGTGGGTGTGTGTATGTGTGTGTGTGTGTGTGTGTGTGTCTGCGTGAGTGCGTGCGTGCATATGCGTGTGTATGTGTGGGCGTGTGTGTGTGTGTGTGTGTGTGTGTGTGCGTTTGTGCATGTGTACGTGTGTGTCAGTCATTATTTGCTACACAAATGTGTAAGATCTGCTGCACATTGTACCCACGCTAGTGTTGTGTTTGTGAACCAGTTTGCTTGCATGACATTGCTGTGCAGTTATCTGAGTGATAATCATCTTAATGTACACGTATGGAATTGTGTCCCAGGCAAGTCACGCAGGACCACGGGTTCTATTGAGGACAGCAGCTCTGGACTTTACGAAGAGATCCCAGAACTTCCCATCGACCAACAGCAGCTGTCACTGATCCCTGCTGCTCCCGTTGAAGACAACCCCGTGCGTCTCCAGCGTGATGTCGTGGTGCCCATCCATGCAGACCTGCCGCCTCTGCTGGTACCTGTGCAGGACAGACTTCTGCCTGAAATACCTGATGCTGCTGTGGTTGTCCACGCTATCACCCCACAACCCCTCTCCCTGTCAGAAACCCCAGCGAGCACACTGTCCCCCGAAATGCCTGATGCCGGAGTGTGGCTGCCTTCCATCTACCCTCACCGCACGCCTCTGAGAAACCCTGTCCCTGACACACCCCTGAGTGCTGCCTCTCTTGGCGCTCGCCGTCACCCTGACCCTAACCCACCAGAGGAGATCGAGATGAGGTTTTTTGGCGAGACACGCTCACGTTCGATGGAATTATATGCTCAAGCCAAGGAAACTCTCGAGGAAGACTATGACGATTTCTACACATTACTTGGAACAGCGTTGCTCTATCGACGGCAGGATTTGCACCTTCGTTCTGTCTTGGGTGATGTGGAGAAATCTCCTGATGAGAACTGTGGCGAGGAGGATTACTACCTGGAGCTCATTCCTGACGATGTTCCCGACAGCTCACACTCCCAAGAGAACTGTCAGCAGGCCGTCTATGATATTCCCAGGAACCTCGCACTACCCCAAAATGATGACGACTATCTTCATCCTTTATCGGACGTTTTGCCTAGCCGCTCACAAACCCAGAATAGCGACTACTACCTCCACCCAATTTCAGACGTGTTGCCAAGCCTGCGACCCCAGAATGATGACGACTACCTTCTGCCCATCTCTAAAGTGTTGCCTAGCCTGCTACCCAAGGATGATGACGACTACCTTCTGCCCATCTCTAAAGTTTTGACCAGCCTGCTACCCAAGGATGATGACGACTACCTTCTGCCCAAATCGGAGGCTGTGTCTCATTACCCACGACCCCCAAAATCTGACAATTATCTTCATCCGATTTACGACATTTCCCCTAAACGTTCAGGATCCTTCCTCCCAAAATCTAACCGCTCACGACCTCAAAGCGACGATTATCTTCACCCTCCGAAGACTTCAGATCCGACTAAACCTCACTCCATCTCTCAGGAAGACTATTACATCTTTCCAGACTCTGACAACTTCAGGCCCTCTTCCAGTAAAATTGATTCGGACACACCAATTGTTTTTGTTAATCCTGAACAACCAGTCTTAGGAAGTTCGTGGCGTCTGTCTTATATCTGCGAAGAGCCAGCAGATTTGGTGTTTGAAGATCAAACACACCTACGCTCCGATGCACCTTCAAACACCTCCAGAGTGGAATCGGGTCTACCAACGATTCCAAGAAAGCCTTGCGATTTTCCCTCTGATGATGAGTCATACCTGCATCCTGTCCACAACGTTCGCACTGAGGCAGGAAGAAGAGCTCCGTTGTCTCTGTCTCCCGGTTCTGGACACCCTGATGAGCGAGATGAACCAAGTCTGCTTCCTGCTGCCCACCACGCTGACAAACCTGCCTGTAATACCTTACTTAATCTACCAGCATCCTCTGAAAGTATCACTGCTGCAGCGTCAGATGCTCACCAGTACCATTGTCCCACAAGCGGTAGATCTCCACGCGGTGAAGTGGTCGTGTCGTCTTCCATTGACAACACTGACGAGCCCTGTGTCCATGATGAGCTGCACTTTACATCTTTCTTTGACAATCCTGACGATTCCTCGGCTGACGACGAGCTGTAGTGTTAACACTTTCCATATCTGGATCACCTTTCTTGACACAACAGATTTGAACAGTCGCTGCTTGCTTTGCGGAAGATGTCCTAATGAGTACGTTGCACTGTTGGTGAGAAAGCGTCATCGTTTATATCGCACGACAGTTTATAAGGTGCGAGTCTTACTTTGGACCTGCTTTTGTTATTTTGTCCCCACGTGGAGTGTGTTGTAGATCCTGCACTTGTTACCCAATAACAGAGGGGCACATCGGCTAAAAGACTGAGAATTAGTCATCTCATTGTGACAAAGAAGTTTTTTTAATGTTTTTTTTAATTTAATTTTAGTGTATCTATTTTTTTTTCAATTGTATTTATCATTATATATATATGTATGTTTTTTTGTTGTTTGTTTACCGTGTGATGTTTTATGTTTGCCCAAAGTAAAGTGTTAAGCGCTGATAGATCGAGAGCTAGGGACGTATCAGTTGTACATATTCTTTGTTTATGTTGTTTTTGCATTTCATTGTTTTGCCGAGTATAATCCTGCTTTGCGACGTTGGTCATACTTTTGTATTTCTTGTGTTTATTGAAATTGATGCCACTTACGATCCGGCGACACAAATCTACTTGCATGATTAGAAATGATTGCAGACGTCGACGACCACTGGACAATAGTGTACATATGACAAGGACTGAACAAAATTGTTCAGATGATAAGAACTGAACAGGAGTGTACATATGACAAGGACTGAAAAAGATTGTGCAGATAATAAGGACTGAACAGAAGTGTACATATGTTGAAACTACAACTAGAAATTACATATGATAAAGACAGAAGACGAGTGAACATACGATAAGGATTGAAAAAAGGATTCACAAGATGAAGACAGAACAAGAGATGGAATTTGATAAGGACTGAACACGATGTTACATATGACAAAAACAGAACAACATCATTATTGAATATGATAAGAACTGAACACGAGTGTACATATGATAAGGACTGAACAAGAGTGTACATATGATAAGGACTGAACAAGATTGTACATATGATAAGGACTGAACAAGAGTGTACATATGATAAGGACTGAACAAGATTGTACATATGATAAGGACTGAACACGAGTGTTCATATGATAAGGACTGATCAAGAGTGTACATATGATAATGACTGAACACGAGTGTACATAATAATTATGATAAGGACTGAACAAGAGTGTTCATATGATAAGGACTGAACACGAGTGTTCATGTGATAAGGACTGAACAAGAGTGTACATATGATAAGGACTGAACAAGAGTGTACATATGATAAGGACTGAACACGAGTGTACATATGATAAGGACTGAACAAGAGTGTACATATGATAAGGACTGAACACGAGTGTACATATGATACGGACTGAACAAGAGTGTACATATGATAAGGACTGAACAAGAGTGTACATATAATAAGGACTGAACAAGATTGTACATATGATAAGGACTGAACAAGAGTGTACACATGATAAGGACTGAACAATAGTGTACATATGATAATGACTGAACAAGAGTGTACATGTGATAAGGACTGAACAAGAGTGTACACATGATAAAGACCAAATTAAAGTGTACATATAACGACAGGATATAAGAGTGTTCATATGATAACGTATCATTGGAACAGACGTCAGTTGCCACTGTTCTCATTCTGTAAAGCACGATATTTTAAGAGCATGATGAATTATATAGGTATTTTATTTCAATGATCTTTGGGTTGCTGCTTCCGAACTTTGCTTTCAATTAAGCAATCATACTACTTTGGAATACACGGTTTGATCCAACGTGTTGTTTAGTGTTTTGCATATGCTATTCTGATATCATTGTGACATCGGATTCTGTACAAATCGTTTCCTTAATCACCTACACTGTGTGTAATATTAGGTATGTTTGTCTTCCCTGTGTATGCATATTATAAAAGGAGTATTTTGGAATGTGTAATTTGAATTTCACTGCAACTTGTATTGCTCACACAGCTTTTTGGTGAATGTTTGGAACTTTGCTAATGATTTCATTGTTTCATTGCACGAAACAATGGGACTGCTATGACAACGCAGTTTCTTTAAAAAAAACAAAAAAACATTTATACTGTTTCGTGGCGACTGCTGTGCAGACATACTTGTTTACCTAATTGATTAATGCAATGCGAGTGTCAAAATAAATAATACATTAATAAAAGACCAATGTTTCTGCACATGCACAGCAGTCGACATGAAACATTATTAATTCAACGAAACAGATACAAACAGTAGTTGGCTATGTCTCATTGGTTCATACTAAATGTGTGTCTTTTCCTTTCACACTGTAAATATCTTGATCATAGGTCCAGATTGAATAGGATTGTGTGTTGTGTGTGTGTTGTCCATTTCACATTGTGAATGCCTCACTGATCCAGATTGATTTTCTTTCACATCACACTGGGAATACCTCATTGTCCAGATATAATGTTTTTCTTTTCATTTCACACTGTTAGTATAGGCCAATTAAGGTAGCGTTTTTGTTAAAAGCTCTGTGGTTTGACTTACATCTGTGTATCTGTATTCTACATTCTGAAAACCTGAGTGTTTCAAACTAGTCCACACTATTTGCCTTAACACAATGTCTGTCTGTAAAGGACTTTCATGTTTTATTCATTTGTGTGTGCTTTTGGTTTGTGTTACTGGTTTAGTTTTAGTCTGAATTTGATGTTTACTCGCTGCTTTATTTGTGTATATTGCATTCATTTATTTCTTACTCATTAATTTGGTAATTCATTTATGTTCTCATTCACTAAGGTATACATGTATTTGATTGTTTTGTTTTGTATCTATACATTTTAAATATTCACTTTGTCATTTATTTAGTTATTTGAACGTGTATTTACTTATTTTTCAGTGTATCATCTGATTGCGTGCACATACTCATTGGTTTATTATTTATTCATTGGTTTGTATACCATGCTATGCTACGTTCGTCATGCCTGGAAACAAGCAGCCATTTTTAATTAATCAACCGGCCATCAACTGTCTTGCATTTCATATAATCAACTGATCATTAATTGCATTGTTCTCGTATATGAAATAACAATTGTAAAATATCTTGTTTCTATGTATAAACAGCAAAATCATGAAAAAAATTTTGTTTTTATATGAACAATCATTTGCCAAATAAGTCTTCTGTTAAAACAAGTATCCTCTTATAACACATTAAATTAAGGGAAGACGGTCATACACGTGAAACCTCACTTGTGCAAAATAAGAGTGTATGTGGGATGCAAAGCCAATAAATTCATTTTTTGTCTTTAAACATCAAATTGTCAAATGTCTTTTGTGTGTACATCAACAAACAATATGCCAATTTACCCTGTTTAAAAACAAAACAAAAAACATGAATTCATCAAGTTTTTCTTGCTTGTACATAAACATCAATTTTGTAAATAACTATTTTTTTTTTAATTCAGCGCAGGGATGACTTGTCTTCAGTGTCTGTCAGTTCTAAACAGTAGTATAGCAGTTAGAAGATAAACGGTAGAACAGAAAGGTAAACAGCATATATAGCCAGTGGTTTCGTTTCAGGTGTAAACAGGGTGTGGTGGACTGTCAATCTGTGGAGGTAATTACGCTGTATGAGTTATTGGCATATTGCCTTTTTTGCTGCTCCTAAAACATAAGTTGCTTACTATATAGTAATGCTCGAAATGTTGTTTGATTGCCACAATGGCTTTAATACATGTTCAATCGTGAGCGTCTTCATGTTGTTATTTCGATTTCTGCATAACTTTAACAAGATTGCTGTGCTAGCTTTACAGCTAAAATTGTTTCACATTTAAGCTTCTAACCAAGATTTATACAACTACTTGGCATGCTTTGAAATACACAGGATGCAAATGAAGAACTCTTTGGGCGAACACAGTGTTAAGGTCTATTACATGCCCACTTTTGTATAGATAAGTTACCTAATTTCTGCTGGTGTTATGTTTTCTATGGTTTGAACACACTATTTGTGCGTTAACACAATTACTGGTTAAGTAATTGCATTTGTGTCAGTTTTTGTCTGATATTACGTGGTGCTTTACATATATTTACGGTTCCTTTTCAGCATAAGTGTTTGTTATGATAACCTTGCTAAAAAGTAAATACTCAATAATGTAAGAAATGTAAGTGTTTGCACATGAGTGGATATAGGTATGTTTGGAAGAATAAAAACAAGGGAGGATATCATGCAGCTAGCCTACGCAGCATATTTCAAAATGAAATTACTGCCCCTGTACATAATTTCTTTCACTTGACCAGCTTACTTAAAGAGATATTGTTCCTGATATGCACATTGTTTAATTGAAAAATTACAAAAAGTAAAAAAACGCTGTAATGCAGGACCCTCTACAATGACACCAGTTGAACAATATGTCTTTGTACATAATGATGTTCACTTCTCTAGTGTAACATGTCTGTTCAATTATCCTTGACGTACAGTCTTTCTTTTTACATTAAGTCAATTTTTGACTAAATGTTTTAACATCGAGGGGGAATCGAAACGAGGGTCGTGGTGTATGTGCGTGTCTGTCTGTGTGTGTGTGTAGAGCGATTCAGACTAAACTACTGGACTGATCTTTATGAAATTTGACATGAGAGTTCCTGGGTATGAAATCCCCGAACGTTTTTTTCATTTTTTTTATTAATGTCTTTGATGATGTCATATCCGGCTTTTCGTGAAAGTTGAGGCGGCACTGTCGCGCCCTCATTTTTCAACCAAATTGGTTGAAATTTTGGTCAAGTAATCTTCGACGAAGCCCGGACTTCGGTATTGCATTTCAGCTTGGTGGCTTAAAAATTAATTAATGACTTTGGTCATTAAAAATCTGAAAATTGTAAAAAAAAAAAAAAAATATTAAACGATCCAAATTTACGTTCATCTTAATCTCCATCATTTTCTGATTCCAAAAACATATAAATATGTTATATTTGGATTAAAAACAAGCTCTGAAAATTAAAAATATCAACATTATTATCAAAATTAAATTGTCGAAATCAATTTAAAAACACTTTCATCTTATTCCTTGTCGGTTCCTGATTCCAAAAACATATAGATATGATATGTTTGGATTAAAAACACGCTCAGAAAGTTAAAACAGAGAGAGGTACAGAAAAGCGTGCTATCCTTCTTAGCGCAACTACTACCCCGCTCTTCTTGTCAATTTCACTGCCTTTGCCATGAGCGGTGGACTGACGATGCTACGAGTATACGGTCTTGCTGAAAAATGGCATTGCGTTCAGTTTCATTCTGTGAGTTCGACAGCTACTTGACTAAATGTTGTATTTTCGCCTTACGCGACTTGTTTTTTTTCTGCATGCAGATATTTTAAATAAGAAAATAAAGTTTACTTTTTCTGCATGATACGCTTTCCGTGTAAGAATAGATATAAGTGTGTGTGTGTGTGTGTGTGTGTGTGTGTGTGTGTGTGTGTGTGTGTGTATGTGTGTGTGTGTGTGTGTTTGTGTGTATGTTTGTGGTCGCCATACCTATAAGGTTGCAAGACTCAAGAACAAGATATTGCCATGCACACTGCCAAGTAGCAACAAATGTGCCTATCTGATTTTGAATAGTTTGTTTGCATTAAATTGCTGTCAATAACTGTTTGTTTTTGTGATGGTGTTACAAACAAGTAAATGTTGCAATTAACTGGAATGAACAGTATAGCCAATCAACTGCCACAAACAACAACAACAACAGCTGTCTAATAATTGTTTTTCATTACGAAGTCGGAAATACATTGTTTTAAGGTCAACCTTTGAAAGGTCTTGCCAACAAAGACAAATGTTTTCATTTGCCAGTTATTAACTCCGTATTAGGCTCCAATTTTTGCAGACGCAATGCCATTGCTTTATTTAGTTTTCTTTGACGATGTATTAAGCAGACGATGGTCGGTATCTAAACGCCAGCCTCTGCCTCCTGTAAACCATCTGTTTTTGATCACTGAGCTCCCCGAGCTTTTACATATAGTACAAACATACTTCCATTTAAACGCTTACCGCTCGCGAACATCCTGGCTGCTTTCCGTTGAGAATAACGTAAGAAAAAAGATGTACAAGGGAGATAATCGGAAGCCTCGTTTTGCCGCTAGACCTACGTTTCAAAATCGAATTAATACAATAATAGCATGTGAGACAAGTATTCTTCAATCTTGAACTAATTCTTTTTTCATCAAGACAAGATCAGTACAATTCGAAGTGTTGAAAGTTTGACAAAAAAGGGAGCCCTGATGCAGGTTATGCAAGGTCGTGACAGTTGAATGGTAAGTGTACAGATGCAGCTCTTTTGACTTGATGGCGGGGAAGTAATCTACCGAAAACAATGCAACTCTCCCCTTTTTTGGAATGCCAGTCGACTAAGATTTCTAAACATTTGACGAGTATTGTGCTAAAAAACGTACTGCATCGACAGTGCTAAAATCACAGCTCATGAGCTGCATCTTACCATTGATCAAGCAGACGAATGTTCTGCATATTGCTAGTTTCTTTGCAGTAAACTGCCGCCGCTCAGATCGTGTCACTCGCAGTCGTTTGTTACATTTTAGATTCAGAGGCACACAATAACGTACGTGTTACTGCAGATACGGAGTCGCATTGAAACCACAAGCTGATGACTAAACTCTACGCGTATGTAAACCAAGGACAGTGGTTCATACGGGGCCAAGATGGCTCAGGTGTTAAATAAACCACGAAAACAGGTGTGTGATTTTTCGCATGCTATATAGCCACTCAAAAGAATTGTGTCATTTATTGCTGTTTAATGCTATTGCATGCGTGATCCATAAGGTCAGAACTGCTTATGTTGTGAAAGAATCCGTCGTTCTGTAAACCTCAGGTGAGGCGGAATGGGGCTTTAATCTTAAGAATAAAGTACACAAAGTATCAGTAGCTCTTTGTTTACGATCTCTTAGAAGTATTGCTTTTTAGCTTTGGCCATGAAGCAAATTATGTTCTAGCAAGTACACATACATGGAAGGACAAAATCACCACTGTAAACGTTACAGCCTTGAGAAATGTTGACCTGAGAAAACTAAATATAACTCCATCTTTGTTGAATCAATGTCTGACCACGAACAACAGCAACACATCATAACAATATCTTAATGTTTTTATCTTAATTCTTGTTCTCGTTTTTGCCTCATTACTTTCAAGATACCAAAAGTCCTCGTTTTACTTTCAATTAGGCAAGTGTATTTCTGCAGTCATGTATTTTGAATAATGTCAACATCAACTTGTTTGTACCGCATTTATCTCATGCAAAGATTGTCTTCCTCTTCTAATGTTTTGTGTATAGGTTGCAGAGACGCCCACAGTGCAAGCGGATGTTTATTATCACTTTGTTTGTGAAAACAATCACTTTATTAAGATTCAGCATACGATCACATTACGTTCTATAAAGAAGAAACAAAAGCTTAAACATTAATATATACTTATTTAAAAACAAGAACATATTGCACATAACCCAAAATATTGCACATAACCAGATTTAGTAATAATCGTTTTAGGGATAAAGGTGGCAAATATGATTTAAATGTGTTTTTGTAAAACGTCTTCCAATGTTCAAATATAGTTAATTATGAGTTTGTAGTGCTTGATCATGAATCAGACGTTGAGTAACAATAACACTATGTACAGTCAGTAGGTTACTTTGTTGAATAGAAAGCTGTAAGACTTTAACGGCGTATTTTGTAATCCCGCCAATTGTTGCAGTGAGAAGCCCTTCCTGTGTGAAACTTCCGTTATTATCACAATGTCATTTTCCCAACAGGCGGAGGCGGGAAGTTGGTGGTGGTGTGGGGATGGGTGAGGGCGGCATGGTTAACACAAAGTAGCCGCTGTTCAATAATGTGTTGGAGAATAATGTAGGTAAGGTGTTAGACCCACAAAAAGGCGATCAGCTGTCATTTGTAAGTGGATTTGGGAATGATAAAGTCGTGATATTCCACGCCCACTCTCAACGGTAAAGAGAAAGAGAATGAGTGTACACTCTTTCTGAAAATGTGAGAGGATGTTGGGTGATTTCGAGTGTGAAACGTCCAGTTGACCATTTAACGGTAAAGACTGTCGCATTGTCCTATGCTTAATAACAACATTCACCAAATAAAGACATATTTGTTGTCTAGCCAAATTAACATTGCATTTATATGTTGTTCTGTCCGTCATTTGAGTTTAAGAATGGTATTACCCAAAACTTGTGCTAAGCTGTTAGGCCCTAAGCGCGCGCATGCGCGTGTGCGTGTCTGTATGCGTGTATGTGTGTGCGGGCGTGTGTGCGTACGAGTGTGCGTGTGTGTGTGTGTGTGTGTGTGTGTGTGTGTGTGTGTGTGTGTGTGTGTGTGTGTGTGTGTAACTAACTATTTGTACCACCAAACGTTGTGTTTCCACTCCTTTTTGATTGTCTCCCTGGTATGGTTTCTTACTAGAATTCCCTGTGCTGGTCGATGTCTAGCATAAATCAAACATTGCAAGAAGAATGCACTGCTTGCCCTACATTGTCACAACCTTTCGATTACTGCGATATGAACCCACTCTAGCATTTAGCTGTTTTTGTTTAGTGATACCTGAGGCATTTGAGAACAGTAAAGCGCAAAGTTGACTGCCGATCCTGCAAAACAGGCAGGTTTAAGAAGAAATTAATGCCAACATGTTCGCACAAAAAGTAAACAGAATAGCTGCAAAACAAACGTTCTTGTAGACAAAAGCTGTTTATGTTTACTGCAAACATTGAAAGCATTAAAATGCCTTATAGAAGAAGTAGATAATGACTTGTTATGGTGTAATATTGGGTTTAAAAAAAAAGACATAGGATTTCTTATAACATCACATTTGTCATGAACCAAATGTCTAGTTCAGAGTATTGTTTGCGTCCATTAAACCCACCCGAGACAGTTATTCATCTTTGTTCGTGTATCAATGCGAGACTGTGTTTTCCGTTAGCAGAACAACCGTGTTTGTTGACACAATTGTATCGTATTTCGGCGGTCTTGTTCTGATATGTATCATGGATGTAAAGAAAGGCGGTATCCATCATGTCTGCGATGTAGAGGTCGAGTTACGTTGGCGCCAGCAATTTGTGTGTGACTATCTTAAAAACTTCTCTGTGTTTGGACTTGATATTATGAACACTATACATTCAATTATACTTCCACACAGTCCCTGCACAAAGAAAACAGTATGTTTATTTCATTATTGTTTATTTTTTTCTTAAATGACGCACGCACCTTTATGAGGACAGCATTAGCCCTGTGCCTTCAAGGACCGAACAACACACAATTATCACTGTGCCTTCAGATAATTCACATCACAGTCATCACTGGTGTCCGCACTGGAGGAGCCATGAAGCTGGTGTTTGTCTTACTGTGCTTGAACTGCTTCTCGGACGTTGCTGGTCGAGGTATGCACTTTATGTTTCCTGTAATGTATGCTTGTATGTTTTGTTTTGATCTATTCTTTGTGTGTGTGTGTGTGTGTGTGTGTGTGTGTGTGTGTGTGTGTGTGTGTGTGTGTGAGAGTGTGTGTGTGTGCGTGTGCGTGCGTGCGTGTATGTGTGTATGTGTATGTGTGTTTGTGTGTGTGTTTGTGCGTGTGTGTGTTTATGTTTGCTTGTTTTGTTGACATGTTATTACAAATGCACGATGTCACAACGTTTTGTTTTCCTCCCCAGAGTGCGGAACTGGCGCGTGGAAGTGCGCGAACAACAAGTGTATACCGGAGTCATTCCGCTGTGATGGTTGGCTGGGATTTGGAAGGAACCAATGTGGTGACGGCAGTGATGAGCAGAACTGTGCCGGTATGTACATGTCAGATGAATGAGACAGAGACACACCACATAGCTTGTAGACTGACGAGTATAGCTTAATATGTCAGTTATTTTTAATGCGGGACTAGTGTAAAATATTGCCGCAACATTACTCAGTGCAAACTGTACAGCTGTACAGGTGCAGACAATAGGCTAATGTTGTCACAGGGCACTCAAATGCATTGTTGAAGATAAACATCCCTTTTACTGATTATGAAACAATTTAATGTGTTGGCAAACAAAAGTAGTTATGTGCCAGCTAATGTTTTAGTTTTAAAGGCAGAATTGAGTCACACTTAAAGAACCAATGTGCTGTTCATGCGGGCTACTGGTAATACACGGTTTAGCACAGTCTAACTTACACAGTCCTTGTCATCAGGACTACAGGGCTAAGTTTAGCATTTCCCTTTCACACATGCGAATCTCGGCCGCCGAATGAAAAAAGAAAACATAGCGGAATGTTCGTCGTTGCAGTGTCCGTGATATTGGTAGCACTATATAACAAAAGCAAAGCTCGGCCGCCCATGAAACAATTCATCGTCAAAAGCGCTAGTTAAATGTTCGTATTTGATGTAAATAATAGTGAGATCTGTCAACGTGTCAGCTAGTGACTGCTGGGTAATTTGAATCGATATCCTTTGTCTGCGCTGACACTGGGAGCGTCGACAGTCACCAGTTGTAGAACAAGGGACGCAACGACAGAGCTACGTCACAGCGATCGGCAAAACCTAGTAGCAGTAAAACAACACTTGTCGAGTTTATGCCATGCAAACCACCGCCAGGGAAAATGTATTGAGTTGATGTATTTGACGTTTGTTGATTGTGCACGTTCAAATAGATGTTCACTGCAACTCTAGTTACGAAACTAAAGTAGCAACTGGACGAGTTCATGTGCATACAAGTCAATAGCCCTATATGCAGCTATTGGTTCCAAGAGAAACTGACGTCACCGACTGACGACCACAGACGTTTGCAATACATCGCTATTACCATCATCTCCGTCGTCGTCGCCTTCGTCGTTGCTAGTAACACAAGATAACTGCATCAAAACCTTTGGTCTATGTCGTTACTCATAGGGCAAATAGGGCAAACAAATCATCCCACATATCAGTAGTGGAATGCATGAATGGAGACTATTATAGTTAGCAACTAAACGTAGGTTCGAACTAAGCAGTTCGTAACTAAAGATTTAGTCAGTCTGCAATGCATGAGAGCGAACTTGGTCGAGACTACTTAGTTACCAACAAAAAGAGTAGGTCATAACTTTCAGGTGACGTCATAGGGAAATCCCCGTCACTGCGCAGGCGCGGTGAACTCTTCACCTTCGAAAGTGGTAAACAAACCAGCATGGGAGCATGGTAACAGTGCGAAAGTGGTTGATCGATGCAATATTATTTTGGCAAGCAAACAAGACAGACGCGTGTGTTTGTTTGTGACTGCATGGATTTAAACGATGAATTTGCTTTTGTACTCCTGTTCTTTTTGTGTCTTAATGCTGTATTTTGGTTTTGTACATGTGTATAGCAATGTCATTGTAAAGCGCTTAGAGCTTCTAGGTAAGCGCTCTATAAGTTTCCATTATTATTATTATTATTATTATTATTATTATTATTATTATAAGCGGAACGCAAACGTTTCTCTCAGTTCTTCCGCACATTACGAGAGCTAAAACTGCCCGGCCGGGGAGATGTACGCAGCATATAGGCTGAGTCAGTGTCGTCGAAGATTTGAGTGATGGCTCAGTCGGTATATATGTCCTGGGAAAAGGTCGGTGTCCCTCATAATGATTGTGCATTTAAAGCAAAGCTGGAACTTTGTAACAGACAATGATGTATGGATGTATTTAAGTTTGTGTTTCAATTTAAGGGAGCGAGACTGACATTTCTGAACTGAAAAAGTCGTGTTTTGTGGAGTTTAGAGTTGTCAGTAGAGACCGAGTCAATCGTTGAAAAGAAATAATTGCATGGTTCACCGATGGAGAGTTAAACGACCATAAAACCGCACCACGGGTATGTCATGAAGCTTTCTAAGTTCTACACTATACAACAAAAGAAAATTAAATGAGGGAATCAAGACATAATAGATCAGCTCTCTCTCTCTTTCTCTCTCTCAGTCTCTATCTCAGTCTCTCTCTCTCACACACACACACACACACACACACACACACACACACACACACACACACACACACACACACACACACACACACATACACACAATCAATCATTCAATATGAGGCTTATATCGCGCGTATTTCGTGGGTACAGTTCTAAGCGCAGGGATTTTTATTTTTTATTTTTTTATGCAATTTATATCGCGCACATATTCAAGGCGCAGGGATTTATTTATGCCGTGTGAGATGGAATTTTTTTTACACAATACATCACGCATTCACATCGGCCAGCAGATCGCAGCCATTTCGGCGCATATCCTACTTTTCACGGCCTATTATTCCAAGTCACACGGGTATTTTGGTGGACATTTTTTTTATCTATGCCTATACAATTTTGCCAGGAAAGACCCTTTTGTCAATCGTGGTATCTTTAACGTGCACACCCCAATGTAGTGTACACGAAGGGACCTCGGTTGTTCGTCTCATCCGAAAGACTAGCACTTGAACCCACCACCTAGGTTAGGAAAGGGGGGAGAAAATTGCTAACGCCCTGACCCAGGGTCGAACTCGCTTCCGAGCGCAAGTGCGTTACCACTCGGCTACCCTCACACACACACGCATACACACACACGAACACACACACACTCTCCCTCTCCCTCCCTCCCTCTTAATTAGCGGTTTAGATCTAAACCGCTAATTAAGAGGGAGGGAGAGAGTTGAGAACAAGAGTGCCAGACAAAGGAAGGAATGTAATTTGGAGCGATCATTATGATTAAACAAATTAAGAAACAAGCAAGTTAGCAAGCAAATCCTTGCAAATGTGTGATGTCATATAGGTACAAAAGGAGCCAACAACGTTCTACTTACAAAATAAACTACAGTAGTAACAGAATTGTGAGATATAAAGAGAAAAGATTAACTGGAAACACTACCGAATTACAAGACATCATCAGTGATTTGAATCATGCACTTATGATGTTCTTCTTTTTTTCCAGATCGGGTAGAATACTTTATGTCAGTGACATATTTAAATGATTGCAATTTTGTGCTGGTCTTTAACATGAATAATTAGATACAATGAATACATTATTCAATGACTAGGAAGTGACATGTGTATGATCTTGTTTGATGAATGCCGCAAACACTCTGAGAAGTTCTTCTAAGCAAGCAAAGAAACAAAGGTAATGAAGTTGGATACTGAGATGACTATGCTTTGTAACTTAGACACTCTGTCTATAAGGAAGCTAGCTGTTGCTTGAACATCATTTGAAAATTAATCTGCGCCAGTTTAAATGCATTGCTTCGGTAGAGTTGGTCATCAAAATGCATCTCATGTGTGAAATTTTAGCTTTGATGTTGCACTGACTTAAGAATACTGACCTGTTTCGTGAGTAAAAACTGCAAACATTTCAAGCTGACAAGAACAGAACGATGTTAAAATATAAGATATGATAAGGGAAATGTGAAGGCCAAATGAAACAAGGAATGAAATTGTAACCCACTCTGTACAAGTGGCGCGTTTTGCTGCATTGATCATGTTTTATTCTTTCATGTGTTCTTTCGAGTTTCCGACAAGATTTGTTGTGTCATTGTGTATGAACGTTTCAATTTATATAATGATGAACAATGATTGCATATTCAGTGTAAACGATTTCGCTCACCGTCTTAGATGTGGCATGCAGGCTTCACGTGGAATAAGACCATCCCTCCACTTTAACATATACCAGCTGTCAAAAACCCGTGTGTTTACTTTGAAGTGTTGGAATGTTTGATCAATTAATTTGTTTAACTTCTACTGGCATCAATCCGCAAAATGTATTCATTCAAACATTCCAACTTTGCACATGACCCAGTCAGAATGTAAATGTTTGGTATGCATCAAAGTGTATAGATGGCCTAACCTCATGTAAGAGCCCATGCAGATATAAAATAGTAAGCCAAACTTGGCGTTTGAAAGAAGAACGGTGCCTTGAAACTGACAGCAGCAACAACAACAACAACAATTTAATTATCCACAATCACAATGACACTCATCTTTTCCCCCCATCCAAACCACCAGCCATCCTCTCACTAAAAACCAAAACAAACTCCCCAACACACACACACACACACACACACACACACACACACACACACACACACACATACACACACACATTAAAACACATAAAAACACATAGAGAATCATGAGATTTGTTTGTTTGTTTATTCATCCTGTAGAATGTTTCTTTAGCCACTGAGCCAACTATAATACTCGTCATAAAAAGTAGGCAGATGCGTTTGAGGGCAAATCTTTATGATGAGGCCGTTTAAACAAATACAGGTTGACCCAAAAACAATGCAACCCACAAAAAAGTTAATAACTTCTACATTTGTGGACATAAACTTCAGCCTATGCATGACCCTTCTACAAAGTGACAATTTTGAAGATCAAATAGCGTGACTTTTGTGCAATTTTAATTAAGTTCCCAATTTCGGGGATCGACTCGACGGTACGAGTTTTAAAATTGAGCGGTAGCCAAACTTGCCCGATCTAAGCGCTCAAGATTGTAACATTCGGGGCAATTGGAATCACGAAAGTATACCTTAATCAACATTCAGACCTGGGAATCCCTGTTTTGCACTTGGAGTATTCTCAAACAAACTTGGTGTATTTTTTTTTAAATGAGCGTACTCCACATTAATTTAAACATGCTTCACACGCGTCTGTCGCACTGTCAATAAAGGTTAATATTGCCAATTCATATGTTACGGAGATTTCCATTGGTCAATTGGGCAAAACTGAGCTCATTGTAAAAGTGATATCGACGACATTTCCGTCGATATCAGTTTTGATATCGACGACCTCTTTATTACTTCCCCACTTCAAAAACAAAGACACCTACATTTTTTTATTTTATTTATTATATGAAAATTTATTTATCCCAGAATGTAGTTGAGCAAGTGACTAATTAATTTTTTAAAAGAATAAGCATTTAGAAATACTGGAAAGTACAAGAAAAGAGTGATCAAAAAGAAATAATAATCAGAGGGAGGGATATGGAACAGCCAAAACTGAGACAACTACTTTTGTCATTTCTACCAGAAGAAAAATAAATATCAAATAATTTTAACTTTGACTGAACATTTTTCAAACATGTACCCCGAAAATTGATGATTAAGTATAAAACAGGTAATAATTATTATTATTAAGAATTAGCACAAACTAATGAAAGCAGACGCACTTTCCAAACTTGAAAAATGGCTTGCAGCAAAAGGTTTGCCGAATTTACCCAAGAAGAATTACTCTCCAAAAGGAACAAGCTGAACCCTGAAAACACCAAGGTAAGATGCTTGAATATACTATGCTTTTGCACTTTACACAAAAAGAATTGTTGTTTCAAAATGTAGAAGTCACAAATACAAGAAAATTAATAAGTGACCAGTGGGAGACAGAGTGCTTACACAGTAACTGAAACAACATATTGCATCTCCCTCCTAAGTCCTTATTCCCTTTGTTTAGTAGACACTGTAAACATTTGACAAAATTTGTTGGAAACAGCTCAGGAGATGATTGCTTACTTTCAACAATGAAAGGTTTACAGACCAGTATTGTTTCAGATTTACATACTGTATCATGTAAAACAGTCAACGAGAATGTAGCGTCCGTGGAAATATGCTTCTCTTATTATCATTATGGGTTCAAGTCAAGAACATACATATGTCATCTATCATGTAAGAGAAACAAAGAAATGATGATATAAATAAAACAAAACCCAATACTAAAATACATATTCTTTACTTATTTCATGCGAGTCTCATGACGTCCATATAATGACTGTTTCAGAGGGCAAATGAAGGTGCTGCCAATATCCTCCGAGAGTATATCAAGCAACGCAAGCAAAACGTGGACTTTGAAAGCTTCACACCTGAGCAGCTCGATGAAGTCCTGGGCCATTTTTATCTGGGTGCGAGGACAATGCAAGGTGAAACGTACAGAGGGAAGTCTCTTTCAAGTCTCCGCTACTCCCTAAACAGATACCTGAAAGCACCACCCCACATGAAGCGTTTTGACATCATTCATGATCCCCCTTTCCACGATTCTAATGAGAGCTACAAAGTAGCGATGCAAGAAGCTAAAGCAGAGGGCACAGGCAACATCCGGCACACCCCAGTTGTGTCAGAAAACCACAGGCGCGAGCTGTACACATCCCTGCACCTGAACCCCAACACACCTGTGGGTCTGGCCAATAAAGTTCAGTTCGACGTCAGACTTTATTTTTGCAGGCGGGCTAACGAGAACATGGAATCCATGACAAAATCAACGTTCTGCGTCAGAGTGGACGAGAACACAAACAGAAAATATGTAATGAAAATGGAAGACGAACTTACCAAAAACCACCGTGGTATGGATGACACTTTTGCTGCAGGTGTGATGGTCGAGACAGGCGATCCAATCTACTGTCCAGTTCGAAGCTTCGAAAGGTACATTTCCTTGCTGAACCCAAACACAGACCGACTGTGGCAATATCCCAAGTCGTCTTTTGCACTCGATGACACATGCTGGTTCCAAAATAAACCAATTGGCGTCGGTACACTCAGGCACTTTATGCAGAAACTTTCAGCTGCCTGCTGCTTGGGTGTGCAGTACACAAACCACTCGATTCGGGCTACGGGCATCACCATTCTGGCAGAAAATAACTTTTCAACAGTGGACATCATGGCAGTCTCCGGACAGAGGAGCGTGAACAGCTTGGCACACTACCAGCAAACTTCCAGAGCGAAAAAGATGGTTATGGCTGGTGCAATCGCCGCAGACCTAATTCCTCCTACACAGTTGTCGACACTCCAAGGACCGTCCCGAAGAACAGCGACTGTAACCAGCCAAAGTATCCAGGGCCTGTCTTCAAACACACCTCCGAAGAGCACACCTCCGAAGAGAAAGATAGCTGGAGCTCCGATCCAAACCGGCGACTTGACCATGTGCGATGCAGATATGCAGTCATTCTTCGCCGAAGAAAATGCCCCAGAAGATTTGTCACTGCCTGTGAACCAAACTGCCGGAGCCGTCGTCAATTCCGCAACACTTACTGAACAGACTCAGTCCATGTTCCAAAACTGCAACTTCCAGGGAGCCACTTTGAGTTTTGTCTTTCACAAGAACTAATCCGAAAATCTGTCTCATCATTCGAAATTCAAGACGCGTTTCTGTTCCTTCGACGCATGCGCACACAATATGCGCGCTGGAGATCGCTGTTCCATCAGTTTCGTATGTTCTTTTTTTTTGTTTTTTTGTTGTTGTTATAGTTCTTCGTTGTGAACATATTCGTGATTAAATTGAAGTCAAAACGTCATCAAACGCTGTTTGCTTTTCTATCTAAGTCTTTTGTCCTTTGTTTTCGTGTGTCTAAACCTGAATTGAATGTGGTGCAAGAGAGGTAACTACCTGACAAAAAAATGAACCACTCAGCATAATAGGTTGTCTCCCATACAACTTCTGTACAATCATTTCAAAACGCCCAGGAAATGGCAATATATCTAATATTGCCAGATTGTGTGATGATATCTTCTGCTATTGGTCTGTTTCGACAGTGATATCAAAATCTCGACCTCCGGTCTCGATTTTGATATCACTGTCTCAACAGACCAATAGCAGAAGATATCATCACACAGTCTGTCAATATTGGGTACTATTTTGTAATCATGAATCAAAGTACTGGATCTGCTTTGGGTTGCGCTTTTGAAGGAAAGTAGTCTAGAAATATTACTCGTCTTATTTGTTTTTCCACTGGATAGTATTCTAGACACCCCCCGTGGGTTAGGGGGAGTCCCATATTGGTTGGGACGAGAAAGACTTTACCCGATGCTCCCCAGCATGTCGTAAGAGGCGACTAACAGATTCTGTTTCTCCTTTTACCCTTGTTAAGTGTTTCTTGTATAGAATATAGTCATTTTTTGTAAAGAATTTTGTCAAGCAGTATGTAAGAAATGTTAAGTCCTTTGTACTGGAAACTTGCATTCTCCCAGTAAGGTAATATATTGTACTACGTTGCAAGCCCCTGGAGCAAATTTTTGATTAGTGCTTTTGTGAACAAGAAACAATTGACAAGTGGCTCTATCCCATCTTCCCCCTTTCCCCGTCGCGATATAACCCTTCGTGGTTGAAAACGACGTTAAACACCAAATAAGGAAAGAAAAAAAGAAAGCTGTCCGAAGGAATTGAGTTCTTATCGGACAATGCCAGCGCTTAGTTCAAAACGATAGGACATCTGACCGCCATGCGGCTATGTGAATCGGACATCTGAGCCTCTAAATCGGTCTATGTCTGATGTCCGACGCCTAACGACATCCCTGCATTCCCCAAACCTATTCAGAAAACAGATTGGGTTTATATGACATAGTGTTTATACAGTGGAACCTACAACACCGACACCCCGCAAAATCAAATTCGCAAAATCAATGTTCCCGCGTTAAAATTGACAAAAAATCAGAACTGCCAAAACAAAACATTTTCTGCACGTCAATAGAAAATCCAATCAAATCTGCATCCAAATCAGTCAGTTTTGTTCACATATCTGGTCTAACACTGACATTAAGGCATGTTGATTGGTGTAGGTATCATTCCTCTGAGAAGCTGTAAAAGGTGGTTTTTGAGGACGTTTTAGTGGGTAATGAGACAAAAACCGGTACGTTTTCGTAACTCCTCGACAAGCACTACACACTCATAATTGAATATGATTATTTGAACATTGGAAGACGTTTTACAAAAACACATTTAAATCCTATTTGCCACCTTTATCCCTGAAACGATTATTACTAAATCTGGTTATGTGCAATATTTTGGGTTATGTGCAATATGTTCTTGTTTTTAAATAAGTATATATTGATTTTTAAGCTTTTCTTCTTCTTTATAGAACGTAATGTGATCGTATGATGCATATTAATAAAGTGTTTGTTTTCACAAACAACGTGATAATAAACACCCGCTTGCATTGTGGGCGTCTCTGCAACCTATACACAAAACATTAGAAGACGAAGAAAATCGTGTTTTTCCTTTCGCCACTCTCAGTTGGAAATTGTTGGAAATTGATATTGAAAATATTTTTTTTTGTAAATAAAAAGACCCACTTGAACTTAAAAAAAAAAAAAAGTGTTGACATTTCCCTTAAAACCTCAAGAATAAATACATTAGGACTTCACATGACGAAATGTATGCATATATGTATGCATCGATGTATCTTAACAGGTTTGGTGGGATGTGTTATTCTGGGCTAGCTCAGAATGACCTCCCGGTCAAAGAAAACTCTCTGTCATACGACTAACTCGTAATAGCGGGTATTTTTAACGTTCGTGGTGACAACGCGCCAGAATCGCATGAAGATCGACCTCTCGAAGAAAACAAGTGTAGAGAAAGGGGGAATGTACGTTCTGGCTCACCGATTCCGACAGACCCTAAATATTAACGCAAAATAGGCTTCTGGACTAAACTTTTACTAAAATGAAACATGCGACAAAATCAGAAAATTACTGCATAAATCCATACAAAAAAAATACAGTAAAGTAAGGTTGTTTTGAACCAATTCCGGGTCTGTCGGAATCAGTAACCCAGAACGTACATTCCCCCTTTCTCTCATACAACGCTAAATTTAGTTTCCATTGAAATATTAATCCAATCTGCCCTTCGTAGCCAAGCCCAACACTACCGTATTGATCTGGGAAGGAAACCAGCCAGCGTGTGTTTTGCGAGGCCTGCAAGCTTGTCTTCTATATTCCTCCAATGGCAAGACAAGATTAAATCATGTAATAGCAACAGTTACGTCACGTCCGCCCAACACTTGGTGTTGATAGTAACATAGCATAGTGATTTTGTCATTTTTCCTGGTGCTGTGGTGGTGTGAAGACGTGTTTTCTGTGAGAAAAGTGTTTTGCCTGTCTCAAGAATCTATAGAGTTAGCTCCAGGAAGTTAGAGAAGCAAACGCTGCACAACAAGCTCTGTTGGATTATTCTAGACAATCAACTTATTTAATTCTTCCTGAAAATATGAATCAGCAAACAGAACAAGAAGTTAGGAATTTATCACAGTCAGACACTTCTTCTAGTATGGAGCAGGATGATCATGGACTTCATACTGGGCTCAGTCAAGACTTTGAGGTGATTGATTTACCGAATGTTGACACTGAAAAACTAGAGAGTTTAAAAAAACACATTGAGTACCATACAAAACTTCTTGAATTTTACAAACAACTTGATTCAATTTTCCAAGAGAGAGGACATAAGGCTGCAGAAGAGTTTGAATTGAAAGCAAATCTCCCCAAAAAGCCAATACCTGTTACCTTCCAAAACAAACGGGGAAAGAAATCAAAAGTCTTGACTTCACTTAGAGGGTCGGAGCTCCTAGAGGGTCTAAAAAATCATCTGTACTATGATGGTTCAACAAGCGAATCTTTGTTGTTTAGTACAAGCCGAACAACAGATATTGAGGAACTCAAACAAAAGCTTCTTGTTTGTGAAAAACAATACAAAAGTAAAGCAACAGATACCCTAAAAATTGTGGTTGTTTATGGACAATATTTAGAAGTGCTGAGGAGTAGACATTTTGGAAGATTCAAGGGTGTTTGTTTAGAAGTGTTACGTATAACACCTAGATGGGCGAGAGATCTCATTAACATAAGCATTCTTCTCAAGACATATCCCAAATTCCAACAACTAAATCTTCCAATAAAAACAATGTTGTCTCTTCGCAAGCACATCCATCAAGCCTTGGAAAACAATGAAGAGGAAGCAGCTTTTTGGATTGGTAAGTGTTATTTCTCTCTATTGCATACATTTGTTTACTGGTAACCAACGAGGGGATCTGCAGTTCCCCTCCTTAGTAACGATGAGCATAATGGTTTATTTTTAGTATAGCTCTATTAAATATGTATTTGTTTACCCGTAACTAAGTAGAGGAACTGCATTTCCCCTCCTTAGCAACGATGAGCTGGATTGGTCAGTGTTATTTCTCTCTATAGCATACATTTGTTTACCTGTAACTAAGTAGAGGAACTGCATTTCCCCTCCTTAGCTACAAGTTTTCATTCTTTTTGTTTATGTTTTCAGAATAACCGGTGGATCCGGCTGGGAAAACGTGCGTGCTTCACTGCTCTACTTCGCTTCAAAGGTTGCCTTCGGGCGGCCGCCGAGTGTTAACTTATTCAATTGACTTGGGTATTTGATTCAAGCTTTTGATAAGTGTACTTGGTGGCTGCTTTAAAACTCAACAAAGCATACTCCCCTTTCACAAACACTTCCCTAACGCAAGCAACGACGTCCTCTACCCCACTGCAGTCAAAACAAAGCTGTCATAGCGGGTTTTCCCGATTGACAAAAATTCTTATTACACACTCAGACTATTTGAAGCCGCGTTTGTTCTCCAGTGGCCAATTGCATAAGAATATTCTGGTGATGAATAAACGCGCTTTGTGTCATTAGCATCTAAAGATTTCTTGTTTACAATAGTTGTGTTGATCTGATGAAGCGCGGAACTGATCTTAGGGTTGTCATGGTGAAACACTCGCTTCTGAAACAGTGCTTCCTTGTAGTTATCATGCGATATGCTCGACTTTACAACCTGTTTGCTTACACCCTTTGCTTTTTTAACCACCCCTTTCTCACTTGCAACACTGTACATCTTTGCACGCAATCCAACATACTCCTTAATTATCTTCCCATTCATTTCATCTTTCATCTTTCCAATAACCTTCTTGTTAACATTTGAGTGCAATGGTGATTCTTTAGGGTAGTCGCAAGTGTCATAAAAAGAATCTTTTCCTTTTACTGCAGGACTTTCAGCTTCTAGATCTTTGTAAATGTCATCCGCTGGAATGTCAAGTAAGAATGAATCTGTGTCTGTGTAAAGTACTCTCGATTTGGGATATCTTGGTTTCAAATAATCATACAAAAACTCAAGCATCAACAGTTTTGACAACTCTAGCACAGTAAAGCCTATGAATACTGGTTTGTCAAGCTTGACTACAAGTTTTTTCATTAAGATACCATACAGCTGTTCATGAAAGTATTTAAAGTCTTGATACTGTGGTTTGGATGTCAGCTTGATGGCCTCATTTTCTCTTGTAACAAGTCTAACATCCTTTCTCTTGTGTGGGTTTTCCATTGTCTTACCAAAGTAACTGTTGTTCATCAGTTTAAAAAAGTCTTTCTCTGATGCATCAGCGGCTTTGGTTCTCAGTTCTGTGTTTTTCATGATGTAAGGTTTCATAAACTGTTCTTGATCAAATAAAATTATACGATGAACAGCCTTCAAAATTAATCCATGTCTAATGTAAAACTGTAACAGTCTGTAGTGACACACATACTTCTTTTTGTGAAACAGATTGGGCACCAGCTTTGGAGGTTCTCTTGGGTTTACTTTTAACCTCTCAGCCGCTAAAGGATAATCATTATGTAGATCATGAAGTGATAGTGGATAGTCTAAGTCAACTTCTAGTATCCATCCCTTTCGACTGTCTGGGCCTGCTTTTAATATTGTCAGCACAACACATTGTGAAAATGGTCCTGAATAGATCTTAAAGTTCCGAAGTGGAAGCGTCTGACACATTGCCCAACCATACAAATTGTTTGCATCTAGATACATGATGTAATTAGAAGGTTTCATAGGATCAAAGTCGTCCAAGTATTTGTTGTTGGCTTTGCAGTAATTGTGTGAAGCCATACTGATTCCTCCACGTAGTCCATTTTCAATCATCTGAAGTGTAGATAGATCTGATAGCAAGTCAATCTTTACTCCTGTAAATCTAAGAAATGCATCCCAGCTCATGCCTGGTGCAGATATGTAATGTGAAGGATCTAGATTGTAGTGCTTCATACATGTTCTTCTGTAATTCTCAAATATATCTGCAAGTAAACAAACATCAGCCAACAAATATTGATCATGATAATCACCCATTGTATTACATCCTAATTTATTCCATGCAGTCTTAGCGTGTTCATAGTCTTCGTCACTTATACCTTTACCCTTCAGCCGTGAGAAGTAAGCATCCTTTGGTGGTAACTCATCTTCATCAAACCTCTCCCACGAATCCATGTATTCATATGGATAGACTCCCTTTCTAACTAAGTCACTGTCAAAGTACTTACATGTGATTGGGAAAGCAGTTAGTGATGAAGATAAAGACTCAAGTGTTCCCATCAGATGTTGAGCAGAATCGTAGAAGTATAAACTATTCAGAGTAAAGGCCATGTACTTTTCTGAAGACTGCGCAATGCATCTTGCTTTGTATTCATCAGTTACTGCCTGCATGATCAGATGTGAATCATAACCGCGCAAGTTATGGAAGAAGATTGGAAGCTTCCAAGTCTTAGGATCAAACTTTAATTGTAGATTACATTTGCTGTGTGCTGCTCCTCGGAACTGCCCACTTACATGATCATGATCTCTTACTATTGGATTGTCTGTGTTTGGTGTTAGACTTTGTTCGCATATCCAACACTGTGTGGTAGAGTTAAACTGTTCTTGGTCTTCAGGTTTCATAACAATGTCTGAAAGATTCAGTTGTTTGGAGCAGTCATTTCGCACTTGGTTCATTTGCTGTAAGAAGTTCTTTGCTGCATTAGGTCCTCTGTACAATTGCGGTTTAGAATGTTTACCATCTGAACTAACAACAATAAATGCATATGAACAGACTTGATGATTACTTAGAGTTACTGTTTTAGGTAGGTCTTTTGGTAAAGGTCCTTCATATGGCACAATGATAGATTCAAAGTCAGCATAAACAACATAAGGACTTTTCTGTAGTTTGCATACATTCTTAAAATACACTTTGCTGTCTGGCGGTGGTGTTGTTAACTTCACAACCGCATCATCAACGCTCTTACAATGTTGCTTGTGTATAAGTGCTGCATGAATTGATGGAATACGCAAGAGACATCGCCTACAAAAGTCTTGTTTACTATTGTGATTGCTTGTGCTCGCCATCAGTCTACTCATTGTACGAATCAAAGTGTAATGATATTTTACACCATCAGTCATTAGTAACATGTCAACATGGTTAGTATCACAATCGCCAATCGTTGGTGAGTTCTTTGATATTCTGACTGGTTTCAGTTCATCTTCCTCATCCCACGTGTAAACATTTACGGTGATGGGTTTGTTTTGCTGTTCAAATTTGTCAATGCTTGTAATGCTGACAGGAAATTCAATACCAGTAAAGTTTAGTTTATTTCTGTATGCATGATAGTTAGACACTCTTTCTGCATTTTTCTTTACACTGTACAGTCTTGCCAGAACACACCACATAAAACATTTGTCATCATCATTCTTTATGTTCAGCACAGCACGTTTTTTGACAAGAGCAGGAGGTAAAGGTATGTAACTTCTACCTCTGATGGGGGCAAATTTACTTAGCTTCAATTCTATTTTTAGAATTTCACCTTCTGACCATCCGGATCCTTTCATCTTTGCATCCTCTGCAGCTTGCTCAAACCGTTTCATCATTTCATCTGCCCAGTTTCCATTCAATTCTGCCATAGAATTAAGTGCTAGTTGTCTGGTTGAAACATGAACTTCTAGCACCTCATCACTGACTGTTTTGTATTTTATTAAACTGACTATCTGCACTTTTACTGGAGGTTCAATCAACAAATTGTTTGGAATTTGTTCAATGGCGTCTTGCACACTGGACTGCACATTTTGAGGATCCGTTACTTGTAATTCAACGGTGTCAAATACTGTCGATAAAGATTCTAATACAGAGTCTTCCATCGCTGTGAGTTTGATTTTATAACTCAAAATAAAAATATAAATTAAAAAAATGAAGTTGCTTCCATTTTTGTTAACACTATAAAATCTGAAATAAAAAATCATTTAACATTTGTACCACGTGGAACTAATTGTAATTCCTCTTTTACAAAGGCTCTTTGCGGTGCTGGTTCTCTCAAGTAATATATAGGTGGATTTGTCTCTACTACTCTCTTGATTTCATGAATGTCAATACTCCAGATTGGATCCGTTGCACGCTTCCTGCTGTCACCCTCAGCTTCACCGGGTGCATATAAATATCTGACTTTCTGATTGAAAGGTAGTAATGCCACTGGTGTTGTTGACTTTGGAGCAACAGGTATTGTTTTCTGTTTGATTGCATCAACTGGTCTTAACCCTGTAGCTTTAAATACCTCCAGATTCATTGCTCTAAGTACTGATGGTAATCTTTTGACCCATTCAGTGTTACGCAATTTACTTTCTGTGTCCAAAAATTCCTGATGGTACTGATATGAAAACAGTTTTTCTGCCAACTGTTTGTTAAAGCTCTCAACAATAGCCTGTGACCTGTGGTTTCCTGGAATACCTCTCTTCACTGTAACATGATGTTTTAACAGAAGCTGGTTGACAGCTCCTTTAAACTCCTTACCATCATCGCACTGAATCATTCTGGGATACTTTAGTGGTCCACGTCTGTAAATTTCTTGCAGGGCAACAGCTGTAGCTATAGCACTTTTCTCTGTCAACGGTTCAGCATCTTTGTATCTTGTTGCAACATCAACTACAGTCAGTGCATACTTATATTTCTTCCTTCTGACTGTGTCATGCGGTAAATAGAGCAGGTCTATTTGATGAGTGTCATTCGGTTTGATGTTAACAAAGTGTGGTCGTGTAATTTTTCTTGGTGCAGGTAAATAGATCTGCCAAACTGCCTGCTTTGACAACCATTTCTTTGCTATATCTTGAGAAACACCTGCTGCGTCACTGAGCTTGTCAATAGCAGTTCTTCCTTTCCAGTATCCTTTTGGGGAATAATATATTTTAGATAACAAAGCATCACTCATGGTTTTTTAAATGACAGAATATTAAGATTTGACAGCACGCGCAATAAAGTAAACAACAGCCATACCAATAACAATGAAAACAATCTCGCCCACCTTCTGCTCTTCTGAAGGCTGATAAAAGTCACCCAGTTTTGGAGGAGCACTTGTCTTCATTTTCTTTCCAGTTACAAGATAGTATTCTTGAATGGCTGCATCAACATTGGCAAAGGTTTTGTTTGCATGTCCTTGCTGCCTGAGTTTATCATTCATAAAGTCTAACTGCGCAATTCGTTTCTTCTCGTATTCATCCTGTGCTTTCGCCAGTTGTTCCATGGCTTTGTTGTGCCTTTCCCTCTCTTCACCATTTTGCAGTTTAGAAAACAAATAGTTGCTGCCAGAAAATGCAAGCGCATTTACAATCGCACCTCCCACCATCATAACCAAGCTAGCCATTTTATTGTCTTACATGTTTATATTTTCTGGAATAATTCCTTGCTTCACCAGGAAGTCTTTTGTTGCAAAGGAAGCTGTCACAACACCAATTAGTTTAGCACCGTCTTCGAAGTCTAACTTTCCCAAGTCGGCTGGTTTCATTCTGAGGAGACTTTTACCCAGCATTGTGTAACCTACACTCAAGCCTCCAATCACTGCAGCGTGATAAACTAGATTAACTATTGTCTTTTCAGAACTCATTTTTATGTTATCAAAATTAAAATATTAAAATTATTCCATATGAAATGAATCCACTGCAGGTACTACTGTGGGCTTTGTTATTGTTTGTACTGCTTTGTTTGTTGGTTTTGGTGTTTCTGATTTTGGTGTTTCTGATTTTGGTTTTTCTGACACTTTATATTTGCCTTGCCAAAGTTTGTAAAGCAAGTATCCACCTCCTCCAACAACAGCTGCTACAGCTACTTTTCTGTATGATAGAAATGAAGATTTTAATTCTTGATCAGTTTGTGTGACCTTAGTCACTTCAGGAATGTTTGGTGTCTGCTCAACTTCAGACATAATGTTCTGCTTTGCCTTTTGATTTAACTTTTTTTGTCTGTTCCATTCGGCTAGTTTTTTTCCTGCTTCTACTCTACCAGGTTTCTTTGTCACTGTGTTCACTTCTGGTATTTTCGTCTGCTCCACTGTCTGCTTCAACTGATCCGTCATCTTTTTTATTCTGAAAATTAATGTGTTTGAAAGTAATTAATCCAGCAACAAATGGTACTAATAAAGCACCAAATCGATAATACAGGCCACAGGCAAGAGATTCGAGGGACTTGGAAACAACAGGGTCATGAGTTAGATCATGTGTTAAGTCTTCCTCCGAGTCGAGAGGTGTAAAATGTCCAAAAATCTTTGTGTACAAACCTATAACAGTCTGTCCAATACTTCTAACCATCTTAGAACCAAGCACTGATTCATACCGTCCATGATACTTTTCTATATCTTCTGAGGAAAGATGTTGTACTTCTTCCACAGTTAACTGCTGCCCAAGGTAGTGTTTTGTTTTTCCACAAACAGCAAGTGAATACAATCTTTCTTTTTTATCAGGTATAGTCCTACTGTCACAGATTTCAATATCTGTAGAAGTCTGCATCAGCAATTCATCACAGTTCATTTTATTTTGATGCAGAATAAAATTAAAATCTAGTAATTAAACTTGAGTAAGAACTTAGGTAGGAACTTAACAAGAACTTAGGTAGGAACTTGAGTAAGAACTTAGGTAGGAACTTGGGTAAGAACTTAACAAGAACTTGTGTAAGAACTTGAGTAAGAACTTGGGTAAGAACTTGAGTAAGAACTTGACAAGAACTTAGTAAGAACTTGACAAGAACTTAGTAAAAACTTGAGAAAGAACTTAGCAAGGATTTCTACAAACATACATACTGAACTGGTTGATCAGTTTTTAAAACCAGTTTCGAGTGCTTAGAAGATTTCAGATTATTCTTTATTCTTTCTCTCTCCTGTTTGTTTTCAATGACATCATTTTCTCGAAGGCACTCTTCAAAACTGTCACGGTCCTTTGAATAGAACAATGTTATTGTTTTGAGTTGCTCTCTAAAGTCTTTCAGAACTGCATTGTATTTTTGTGTTAATATCCAAACTGATATTAATGCATGTCGTCCACTGAATGCAAGCTTTGCTAGTGCACTTTTCTTTCTAACAATGTCACGTTCTGCTGCACAGTCATCAATAATAAACAGTGTTGGCGTGTTCTGAAAAAGATCGAAATAATGCTCCAAGCAAACATTTAGACGATCAGAAGGATTTACAATAAATATATTTTGATCAGACCATATGAATTTTCTCTCCTTGTATGTTCTGTTATGCTTTATGGTTGGACAGAATATGACTATGTGTTCAAAGTGATTTATGTAAACAGTCTGTAATAAATCCAAAACATATCTTGTTTTGCCGCAACCTGTTGCCCCACAAATCAAAGAACAGTGTGGATCTTTTGGAAGAAAATCTAGATACTTCATTTTAACACGTTCAATAAACAATATCCTGTAATCTGCTTTCAGAGATGTTTAACTGCGCATCTGACACAACAAACACGTAGATCTTAACTGATTTACTACTACTCCCTACTTCCTTTTCAATTTGTATTGTGATTCCTTCTGATCCGTTTTCAATTCGCCTTCCACTTCCATGCAGTTTGTTGTCGTCAGTTGTTCTGAGATCCAGCCATAACGCATATTTATTTGTCAAGAAATCTTCTACGCCAACACCGTGTAAATGTAGATCTTTAGCCACAAGATCAGATGTTGGGTCTTTCAATCTTCCTCCAGTAAAGTACTTTCTTGCTTCATCATAGTGTTGGTATGGCAGCATGCCAGATGCAAATATTTGGTTTGGCTGCCCTTCAATTGTGCAATATACTCTATTGATTAGTGGATTGTAAAACTTTTCTATTTGCCTTTCATATGAATCTTTTGGTTCCTCAAACAACATAAGTATTCCCTTCATTGACCTAGCTGGTGTATTCAAGTTAATGTTCCAGATTGGATCAGCCTGGCTTTTTGAAAGTGTACTGTGATTCAACACTCTTTCATAATAGATAGGCAGCTTAGAACTGTACTGATTTTCTATAAGTCTAGCCAGTTCAGGATGGTTTACAACATCAAACTCTAAAGAAATTCCAGACACCTTATACTTTGCTTCCGGGTCTTGTGAAAGCATAACACGATCATAACTATTGAAAGTCAGGTCGTATGACAGCCTGTCACGCAATGCTCCTTGATAGAAGGGAGGATGTGAATTTATGAGTTCAAAGTCAAGTGGAATACAAAATTTGTTTCCAAAAGCAACATTGACAGCGTTATCTTTTTTGTTATTGTCAGCTTTATCTCCTGCTCCTATTCTAACTTTTATCCCATTGTCTGACTGAATCCCTTGAAACACTCTGTTTTTCTTTTCATTGTCAGTCAACCAATTATCTGCGTAAACTAAAAAAACATCTGCATTATTCAATGACATCACTTCCCGCCCTTCCAGTTTGACAGTAATCTTCCTCACAATTGCTCTTCCTACATTATAAGCCAAAGTCCTATTTTCATCTGAGCCAGATTCTAATTCTAATTTGAATGATAGTCTTACAGTGCCTGGTACAATAACATCGTTCTTACCTAGATTAGGAAACCTAACAGTAAGTATTTCATTCTGATCAATAGTAGAAGGATTATTTGTAACTATAACTGTTTGCCTTATTCCTTTTACCCCGAGAGGTTCTTTCAGCCTTCTGTAAGGATCAAGAACAGAACCGAACGATTGTGCCATCTTTTTTTTATTTTCAAAATAAAAAATAAGTTACAAATGGCAGAAGGTGGATTTGAAGATTTATTTGAGCCAGCGGACGACATGAGCGAAGCAATCCCTTTGGTTCCCTATCATCATTCACTGCATTATGAGGTGGCACGACATGAACTTCTGGAAGGTAAAGTTAGAGATTTCTACAAAAGTTTAGGAGAAGAACCTGATGTTTTAGATCCAAACCAGTTCAAAATGGAAGCAAATCATTTATATACAACTAGCGATAAAGGAGAAAAAGTCCAACTTACATATAAATCTAATCCTGCTAAGTTTCTATCAAAAGTTTCACTAAAACAAAAACTTACTGCTAATCGACTTAGGCAATTAGATATTGTGCCTAGCACACGGTCATCACCTTCCCATGTTGTTTCCTTACTTCAACAAGCAGAACTAGGACTACCAACTGCTACTCAAATAGAATCTGTTCCATTGCAAGATCTTAATAAACTTGCAGATGAGGCTGATCAACTTATACAAGAGATAGAGACTTCTTTTTCTGAGGAAACTTCACTGAAGACTCCACATGAACTATTACCTATGAGAGAAATAGAAGCCCTTAATCAATCACTACAAACCATCAGAGGTGAAATAGCAAATAATCTGTCAAAACTAGGTCAGCTGGATGAAGATATAAACAAAGAGAAACAAAAACTTGCTGATGCTGATGATTTGAACCTAGAACAAGAAGTAAAAAACAGAATTTCTAAGCGTTTAAAAGATTTGCAGGAGGAGAAAGCCATAAGGTTAGAAGTTCTAAGTAACAATAGAGAACAACTGAGAACACAGGTCAGCAGAATAAAAAATACAATTCAAAGAATCCTTTACGAAGACACAACTCTTGCTGAAAGAATTAGAACGCTTTTCAGAGAGCAGGGAATCACAATAGCTAGTATACTAACTGCGTTAGGATTTGCAATAAGCACATTAGTGTTAACACTCACAGGTGGCACTGTCACACCTCCACCTTCACCTTCACCTTCACCTCCATCTGACCCGGGATGGGTAAAGAAACAACTCAAACACATTGCAGAACTATTAAAGAAACTAGCAGCAAAAGCTTTGGGTGCACTTCCAGGAATCATTGGTTCAATTGTTAGCTGGCTGTTATCTTTTGCAGGTAAAGTTGTTGGTTTCATGGCTGAACATCTCTGGACTCTAATAGTTTTAATTGCAGGTGTTCTGCTAACGAGAATAAAGCAAAAGTAAGCCTACACCCACTCCACCAATTACTAGAGCAGTCTTCTGCGATTCATGATCATCACTAATACTAACAGCTTGATCATCACTAGTGACAGAATGATCTTCACCTGCAGCGTGATCTTCACTTGTCACGCTTTGTTTCTGTTCATTGTGATATGGCTGTAACATCGTTCTGATTTCTGAATTCAGTTCTTCACCCTTTCCAAGCGGCTGGGTGTCACTAGCAATAATGATTTCATTGTTATAATTTGTTATTGTTCCAATCTGCAGCTGGAGATCAGAAGGTAACATGTAAAGGCCGTTACCAACAGCAAAGTCAACTTTTGATCTTGCATAACGGAGAGAGTCTTGATACCTTTTGATGCTGGAAGGCAGATCAACTGCAGAGTTTATGACATCTTCTAAATTTGATAACAACTGTTTCTGTGCACCAAACCCTGTGCTTGTTCTCATTATGTTTGATCGTGTCTGTGCCTGCGAGCCTAGCAAGCACCACGCATATGTTCGGATAGATTCATTGATCCTTTCAACACCTGATCCAGTGAAACCTTTGCCGGTGTCTAATATAAAAGTAGTCCATGCATTGTGGTGCTGTTGTTCTATTGATCCTAACTGTACCTGCACATTTGAAGAAAAAGATGTATGACCTGGCCAGTAATCAAAATTATACCTCCTGTGGACACCCCATAAATATAGTGTTCCCATGCCATGGTTTTTGTCTTGCTTTTGCCTAAAGTCGGTCTTAAAATCTATATTGAATTCATTGCAGAGACGCTCATACACTTTCATGTTTATCCTATTGTTGAATGGGTTCCAGCTCTTTTCATGCGGCATTGGTGCCTGAAGTTCAGACAAGATTCTCCTGCACTGATAGTAAACGTGAAATGTGTACACACACTTTGTCAGTAAGTTTGAATTATTCATGTGGTCTGCATAGGACACTCCACATCCTGTGGTTGCACAGAATATTGCAAAGTTTAACTGATTCTGATAGAACTGAATTGGGTGAGAGTTCCACATCTTTGGAACACTATCATTTTTGATTGGGGGATTTAGGTAAGAATGGAATGGGTCAGGCACTTTAACGCGAATGGATTGTGTTTCTGTTACAGCAAAGTCCAACTCATGGAAAGAAATAGTCTTTGGATTGTAATATGGTCCAGTTTTGTATTTAATGTCTTTGTTGAATTTATACTGAATCATTTTTGTTGTTGAATAAAAAATGTTTATCACACTAACAAATGTGAAGACTGGTGTGCCAGTTAAACTTGCAAACCCTATCAACAATCAAAATGGAGGAATGAAAGTTGCACTGCATGAAATTATGTACAAGGTTACTTGGTATAATATCAGTAAAAAAAAGAATAACAACTGGGTTAGAATTAATGGTAAAACACATTCTGTAGAAGATGGTTACTATGACTTCTGCACTTTAGAGAAAGAATTGTTTGCTCCAGTAGGTATTACAGCGAGTTTAAATCATGCAAGTCTCATTGCTACTCTTACTTTGCCCAAAACTAGAGAAGTAAACGTTTACTTTCCAACCAAACTCCTTGATATGCTTGGAATTACAAAAATATACAAGGGAACACGTCCCATTGACATGGATGTTAACAGTGTACTGTTTGTTCACATGAGAGAGCTTAACACATCCTATAATCTGTTTAATGATCAGCGTTCTGATCTGCTTAGGATTCTTCCACCGAGTGATGCCTCTTTTTGTAAAATGCACGTGCCAACATTTAAGACACTTCAGTTCAAGGACTTGGAGGAAGGGTGTCATGAATTCCTACACATTGATCTGAAAAATCAAAGTGGACAACCAGTTGATTGTTTGTTTAACATTACATTGGAAATAGTTCCATAAAATATTGAGTATTAAAATGTCGAGTGGACCTACAATAGTTTATCCTGTTGCATGTTCAACTATAGAGTTGAAAGATTTAGCAGACGCTATCGACTTTGAGAGCAATGCTGAAGTTGGTGCAGTGTATGCATTCGAGTTTACAGACACTGGCTATTACAAGAGAAAGGAAATCGACGATGAAAAGAAACCAAGATTTCTCAAACTAGGTCAAATCCGTGATGTTAATGTACCTGATCCAATTGTCGATGACACATTCTACATGTGGAAACATCAGAATAAAAAATGGGTACTTAGTCCTGTTATAAAAAAGATTGACTGGGAAATGAAGTTTGAATTTGTGAGTCCATACACTCTTGTTGGAAAAGACGACACATTCCGTAAGTCAATCAATGCTAAACCACTAATTGTTAGCCTTGTTCCTGCGTTTAACAGCAGGGGAGAAGTTGCAGTTAAACCTTTCCATAAGAACAACTATCTCATTCACAGAAAACAAAGTGTTGAAAAGGACGCTGACACCATTGTCGATTTTATACCCAAGCTTCCAATAGGGCAGAATGCAACTATGATATTTGATATAGTTGTCAGGAAAAGGGAAGAAACCACAAACACTGTTCTAATGAGAGGAATAAATCTCAACTGGAGACCATTAAATGTTGAAGAAGTCAGAGTATTTATTGCTGTTCAAAAGGATTCTAACACAATAAAAAAACAGACGTCAAACCAAAATGTTGTTGTTAACGCAGATATAAATAATTTAACAGAAATAAGAAGTATTAATCTTACTTATCTTGATTTGATTGCTTTCTACTATACAGATAAGGTGTTAAGCAATGAACAGCTTCAAAGCTTAGCAGAAACACTGGCCAGTGAGAATTAAGATAAATATTTTATATTTTGCATTAAAAAGATGACTAGCAGTGTGAAGCTTTATCCTAATATTGATGAAAGTGCAGCAGAAAGTCAACAATTCAGACTGGCACACATTAGTAATATACAAAAACAACTAGAAGATGAATTAGAAAAATATTCTCGCGCTAGACGTAAGTACTCAACAACTTACAACAGCCTTTCTAATGCCAGCACTGGTTCTACTATCCTTGCATCAGCTGCAGGTGTAACGGGAACAATTCTGTTAGCTACCGGAGTAGGGACTCCAGTTTCTCTAATCCTAGGTGGTGTCGCAGCAGCAGTTGGTGGTTTATCATTTATAGCATCAGCTACGGTGGTCGCCGGTTAATATGACCACTTTGGGACCGGGATAAAATGGTCATAATAAGCGGCTGGTCATATTAACCGATGTTAGAGAAAACGACTTTAAAAAAATCGCAAAACGAAACATTGTTTTTGTAATTAATAATTGTAAGAAAATGTAACTTGTTGGCAACAAACACAAAATTAAATATGTGTACTGTACATTGTAGCCATTATAGATGACGTCCGTTGAAAAGAAATTGAAATGGAATGAAAAGTAAATGGAAGAAACGGCATATACACGTCCAAATGTTCACTTAGGGCCTGGAAAAAATCACGGATGTTGGTCTGTGTGTTGGTGCTAGACCAGAGGAGATCCTTCACTTCATTGTCAAAGGCTCCAAACTTCTCCATGTTGTAGCCACGACTTTGAAGTCCAGACCTCAGTTTCTCCATGAGCGCTCTCATTTCAGGAGCTGTTGGGGGTGGGGGTGGGGGTTCCTCTTCGTCATCACTTTCAGGTTCTGTCTCGGTCTCGGTTTCATCCAATGACGTCCCTGGGCGCAATGATGTCACAATGTTCTGCATTATGGTTTCATTGTTCTCATCTGTGGGTTCGACGGTAGATGCGCCGTCGTCAACCCCCACCCAACGATCAAATTCCTCTTGTGCCATGTCGAGAGATCACTGAGCACTGATCACTGATCACTGATCACTTTAGTTTCATTCACGAAAAAGAAAGAAAATATCGCACGCCTTTTTGCCTTTTTCAAAAAATCGTATGTTTTTTCCCCCCCCCCGAGTGATTTCAAACTGAAAAAGATGTGAACTTGTTGCCATTTTCTCGAAACAATGTGGCCATATTAAGCGGCGTTGTGGTCATATTAAGCGGCTTTTTCTAATACATAACAAAGAAGGACAATTCCGGACCGGGTAAAATTGGTCATAATACGCGGCTGGTCATATTAACCGCGGTCATATTAACCGGCGACCACTGTATAATGAAAAAAATTGTGAAAAAGCTTGAAAAACACGAATCCATTTCCACTCTTGCATCATCAAAATTGTCTAGCCTAAAACTGTCTATCAGTAAAGCACTTGAAGATTCAAAAGTTTCTGACGAAGAATTCAAACAGATACAAACAGACTTTGATGACTACAAAAGTAAGAAAGCAAGTATTCAAACAAAAACACGAGCTGAATATAACAAGCCACTCGATATAGAAGATCTGAAAAAGCAGTTTTTAAAAAAGGGGATTCAAATAGGACGGGAAGAAAAAGTAAAAATAGAATCACTTGTAAAGAGTTAACTATTCGTTTAGACAGTCACATTGCATGTATCAGATATAATTCTAACAGTGAAAGAACATATGAAGTAAAGTTTGTAAATGAGAGAGCGTATTGAGCTTAAGAATGTTGTATCAGAGAAAGGGAGAATGTACGTTCTGGGTTACTGATTCCGACAGACCCGGAATTGGTTCAAAACAACCTTACTTTACTGTATTTTTTTTGTATGGATTTATGCAGTATTTTTCTGATTTTGTCGCATGTTTCATTTTAGTAAAAGTTTAGTCCAGAAGCCTATTTTGCGTTAATATTTAGGGTCTGTCGGAATCGGTGAGCCAGAACGTACATTCCCCCTTTCTCTCTAGTGTGTCGCTGAACATCAGTAATGTGAAAGTACTGCTACTCCTGTCTGATCAGTCTCCCCGTTAGATCGACAGGCTACATTATCAGGTAACTTACCAAACCGGAGTGTGTGTGCGTGTGTGTGTGTGTGTGTGTGTGTGTGTGTGTGTGTGTGTGTGTGTGTGTGTGTGTGTGTGTGTGTGTGTGTGCGATTGTCCATGTTTTCTTGTGTTTTCTTGGACGGGGTTCAGCTCGCGCTAGTAAACCTCCAACTGAGCACTACATACCCGAACTCTATCCGAGTCTTCATCTTGGGTGTACATATGTACCTCAACAACTACCACACGTCTTTGATCCTCTCACAATCCTTTATCAAAAGGACGACGACAACTACAACAACTAAAAGTCGAGAACAACGAGAGCAACAATCGAGAAATCCAGAACAACAACAACTTCGACTGCACCACCAACAACAGTTTTACACTGATAAACAGCGCTTGCAACACGAACGAGTTGACACGTAACACGGTTAGCGAACCGCAACGGCCGGGACTGGTATGCAGGGAAAGGTCGTAGTGGTACTTGGCCGCATGGTGGCGCTGTTTGTTCTGTAAGTCGCGCTAATTGCCATTCATGAAACCGTGTTTCGACCCGCCAAAGTCACGTGACGGTTTTAAACTTACGGCGCTACAGTGGCTAACGGCATGATGCCGCCGGGTAATCTTTTGATGTTTGGATGGCTGTGTCCGCATCTGGTCTGATGCAATCGGTCGCCTCGCTGACCTTGGTTATCTCGTCTAGTAGGAAGCGTCGAGTGGCAGTGATTTCCTTTGATAAGGGTGTCTGTGCGCGTGGTTTATAAATAGACAACCTCGTTAGCTAAAACTGTTGTGAGGTGCACTCGTGAATGCCAGTTAAAATCGGCCTTAGAATCTGAAACCACCTCAAATTCTGTATTTTCTTGAATACCACTCCAGGGAGGGACGCAGTTTCGCGCCCAACAATCAACCCACTGTTACTCCGCCCACCCAGCCTGAGGGCCCTAACTACACGTATCAAAGACGCTACCTCCATCCACAGGGGTGTTGAGTGACACGCACTTATCCCTTGCTTACACGAACCAGCCAACCCACGGTCGGGAATTGGTAACCGCCAATAGGAACTCAGATCAACTCTGACGAAACTATCTACTTAACACGCAGAGTCAATCACTTGCCCACATCACGATCTTCTCATGACCGACGGGCTATACTGCCTTGACCACTGATCTCTACAACACGTTCACCTTCAGTGGGAACGCTCAGCCTCTATCAAAGCTACTGTGATCAAACCCTCAAATCATGAGAGGTACATATGTATACACGAAAACCTCAATCACTGAGAGGTACTTCAACTAAATCTGCCTCATTTTAAGAGAGCAACAACCCAATCCAGGGCAATATATAAAAAGAGATCCAAAAACCCTCATTTAATGAGAGTATTTTCTACAACGAAAGCCTCAATCATTAAGAGCAACCTGGATAATCAACCACCAGTATATACAAGTACACCCCAAAAAGGAAAATGCATAATAATCATCCTTAAATGTGACCCTCCACCACGAAATAAGTCGCATGTCACCTCGCGCGGTTCTGCGCTAGGCTTAATATAAGTCCGGGGAGTGTCTGGTAACAGTGTGAGGGTCACCTTAGTCACAGGCTTATAACTCGAAAAGTGTTCACTCTTTTCTAAAACGGTTTTCACCACTGGATAGAGCGTAAAAAACTCTTTCGGAAAATGTTAAAATATGAAAATCATGCAAAGGTGACATGCGACTCAATCCGTGGTGGAGGGTCACAAATGATTATTCTCTATCGAGAAACAAAATAATGAGGATATGGGTTTGAATAGTTGTCCCCTGACGAAGCTACGAGGGGAATTCATTATATTTAGCAACCTGGGCAAACTAATGAAGTCACTACTTTGCTTTGTTCATAACAACAAAGACCAGTTTTGGGAAGACTTGTGACTTCAAAAATTACTTGATTCCGTGCAACCGTTTTCATGTTATGCGATCAAATGTGCAGTAAAACCTCTATAAAACCACACATTCAAAGAAGTTGTCCTAATAGCTTGGAACTGTAAATCTAGCCGAAAATAACTATTTTTGGGAGAGGTACTTAGGGATCTCTGGGCTGCCTATTGCTTTTGCCGGTGTAACAGGCCATTTTGACACACAGTCAGTTTTGACCGGGAGGTCATTCTGGGCTAGCTGATTTTGACCGGGAGGTCATTCTGGGCTAGCCATTTTTGACCCCCCCAGTCAGTTTTGACCCTCCCTTTAAACTTTAAGAATAAGTACGTTAGGACCTTTTAAAACGAAATATATATATGTGTGCACAAAATCTGTTGGAAAAATGATCTAAAAAATATATATATATTTTTTTTTTGTTATGCTTCCTTTGAAACAGCAAACATAAGTACACTAGGACCTTTTAAAACGAAATGTACACATAAATGAATGCATCTATGCATCTCCACAATTTTTTTTTTGGGGGGGTCATTCTGGCTAGCCCAGAATGACACATCCCCCCAAACCTGTTGAGATACATAGATGCATACATAATAGCATACATTTGGTCATGTTAAGTCCTAATGTACTTATTCTTGAAGTTTTAAGGAAAACGTCAAAACTTTTTAAAATTTTTTTTAAGTAAAGTGTTTTTTTCGATTAAAAAAAAAATTCAATATCAATTTCCAACAGATATTGTCCACATTTACATTTAATTCCTTTTAAAAGGTCTTAAAGTACTCATTCTTGAAGTTTGAAGGGGAGGGTCGAAACTGACTGGCCTAGTCAGTTTTGACCGGGGGGATAATTCTGGGCTAGCTGATTTTGACTAGACACATCCCCCCAAACCTGTTGAGATACATCGATGCATACATATATGCATACATTTCGTCATGTGAAGTCCTAATGTACTAATTCTTGAAGCTTTAAGGGAAACGTCGAAACTTTTTTTTTTTTTTTAGAAAATAAAGGTTTTTTTTTTCTATTTTTTGTGTTTTGTTTTGCAATATCAATGTTTTTTTCGATTAACAAAAAAATTCAATATCGATTTCCAACAAATATTGTCCACATTTACATTTAATTCGTTTTAAAGGGTCTTGAAGTACTCATTCTTGAAGTTTGAAGGGGGTGGGGGAGGGGGGGTAAAAACGGACTGGCCTAGTCAGTTCTGACCGGGGGGTCATTCTGGGCTAGCTGATTTTGACCGGGAGGTCATTCTAGCCCAGAATGACACATCCCTCCAAACCTGTTGAGATACATCGATGCATACATATATGCATACATTTGGTCATCTGAAGTCCTGATGTAATTATTCTTGAAGTTTGAAGGGAAGCGTCAAAACTTTTTTTTTTTTTTTTAAGTTAAAAGTTTTTTTTGTATTTTTTTGTTTGTTTGTTTTTTCCATATCATTTTCCACCAAATATTGTCCACATTTACATTTAGTTCGTTTTAAAAGGTCTTAAAGTACTCATTCTTAAAGTTTGAAGGGCCTAGTCAGTTTTGATCGGGGGGTCATTCTGGGCTAGCTGATTTTGACCGGGAGGTCATTCTGGTCTAGCCCAGAATAACACATCCCCCCAAACCTGTTGAGATACATCGATGCATACATATATGCATACATTTCGTCATGTGAAGTCCTAATGTACTTATTCTTGAGGTTTTAAGGGAAATGTCAACACTTTTTTTTTTTTTTTTTAAGTTCAAGTGGTTTTTTTATTAAAAAAAAAATATTTTCAATATCAATTTCCAACAAATATTGTCCACATTTACATTTAATTCGTTTTAAAATGTCTTAAAGTACTCATTCTTGAAGTTTGAAAGGGGGTGTCAAAACTGATTGGCCTAGTCAGTTTTCACCGAGGGGTCATTCTGGGCGAGCTGATTTTGACCGGGAGGTCATTCTGGGCTAGCCCAGAATGACACATCCCCCCAAACCTGTTACGATACATAGATGCATACATATATGCATACATTTCGTCATGTGAGGTCCTAATGTACTTATTCTTGAAGTTTGAAGGGAAGCGTCGAAACATTTTTTTTAATTTTTTTTTAAAGTTGACGGTTTTTTTTCGATTTATTTTTATTAATTTTTTTTAAAATATCATTTTGCAACAAATATTGTCCACATTTTACATTCAATTCGTTTTAAAAGGTCTTAAACTACTTATTCTTAAAGTTTGAAGGGGTGGGTCAAAACTGACTGGCCTAGTCAGTTTTGACCGGGGGGTCATTCTGGGCTAGCTGATTTTGACACATCCCCCCAAACCTTAGATATACGTAGTTGTATACATATATGCATGAATATTGTTTCTAAAGGTCTTAATGTACTCCTTCTTAATCCCCCCGCGGGTTAGGGGGAGGAATTTACCCGATGCTCCCCAGCATGTCGTAAGAGGCGACTAACGGACTCTGTTTCTCCTTTTACCCTTGTTAAGTGTTTCTTGTATAGAATATAGTCAATGTTTGTAAAAATTTGAGTCAAACAGTATGCAAGAAATGTTAAGTCCTTTGTACTGGAAACTTGCATTCTCCCAGCAAGGTCATATATTGTACTACGTTGCAAGCCCCTGGAGCAATTTTTTGATTAGTGTTTTTGTGAACAAGAAACAATTGACAAATATAGGTTACACACTCCGAGTTCTGAATATCGTGCATATTTTCCCTAGGGTCGATTTTCAGGTATTACCGAGCCTCTGGCGAGGTAATACCTGTAAATCGACCCGAGGGAAAATATGCACGATATTCAGGACGAGGTGTGTAAGCTTTTTATCCCATTACTCCGACGTTTTCATAAAAAAACGAACTTTTTGACACAAACTCTGCGAGTGCCTGTTTACTGCTGATCAAACCTTCTGCCACCGAAAATCGTGCCATGATATTCATGTGCGAAACGAGTCCCCTTTTGTCTTTTTGTTTCCAGGATTGTGCCGTTGAATGCATTTGATACTGTGCAGTTACCGGCCTGTTTCAGTCGGTTACCCGAGCTGGCATTCGTCAAAACTGCGAAAGACCGCATTCTGATAATCTTCGCTTCACAGCTAGCGACGGGAGAGAATGATACCCGAAGGGAAGTAACTCATTTTTGACCTGAGTTCAGGATTCGAAAGACCGCGTGTGTGATTTTACAAGCGATGAAGATGATTGCTGAGTTTGTGCTTATTCGAGCCTTTGTGCTTCAGTGTTCAAATTTGGATTACCTACTTCTTCAATCGTCACTTACTGATTTAGGTGAGCCTAACTTTGATGTCTGTCGTTGTCTTAGGCCATTAGGTATCTGTCTGGGGGAAAACGGCGCACCACTGGCGAGTTGTTTTTATGCGAAAACACATGTAGCCTAGTGGTCTATGTATGTCCAAGATCCGACCTTCTTCGCCACCTTTTATTCTAACAGTATCACCAACTTTAAAAATGGCAATTTCCATGCTGGTCAACTTGAGCCGAATATACTACATGTATAGCAAACGACAGATCCTGCAGCAGACGACAGATCTGTAGCAGACGACTGATGAGACAGCCTTGTTCTATTGAACCATATTTAGCAATCAATGCTCTAAAAGCGATAACAAATGAACAAAACTATAAGCATACTGTTTTAGTGTAAGTTTTATTTTGTCGCTCAAGATTTTGAATCAGGATGTTCTCGGGATTGATCTAAGCGGTTGCCCATGAAGCGTACCTCGTTACGACAACTTTATTAGAGTTGTGCGCCTTGAATCACTGTGTGTCTCTGTCGCTCTCTCTCTCGTGCTCTCTGTCTCTCTCTCTCAGTCTCACCGCGTCGGACAACTCATAATCTTCACTCAGCTCTATTCACCCAAACAGATTATGTACATTCTTTGTTGTTTTCTTTATTTCTTCAATGATAATGTTTGTAGATCGTTAGCCATACGTCAGTTCGACTTTTATACCGCAGAATATCTCAATCGTTTTGCCAGGGACCTATATTAGATCTATGGTTTTGCTGAAGAAAAAAAAAGTCCCCGAGTTAACGATAAATATGCAGATGACCTCTAAATTATTCAAATGTACTCTGAAATCAAAGACAATGACCAATGCCATGTGAGATCGAGACTCGGTTGTGATGGTTAATTCATATGGTTGTGATGGGTTATCCAGACTAATCCCCTCTACAGCTAACAGAGACAAAGAGGCAGGTCATGGGATAATGGCTCTATCCCATCCCCCCCCCCCCCTTTCCCCGTCGCGATATAACCTTGAACTGTTGAAAACGACGTTAAACACCAAATAAAGAAAGAAAGAACTCATTCTTAAAGTTTGAAGGGGGGTCAAAATTGACTAGGGGGGGGGGGGTCAAAACTAACAAGCCCAGAATGACCTCCCGGTCAAACTGGGCTGCTTCAAAATAGGCTGCCACACCTGGTTTGGCAGACCCTTGAATTTAACCCCTATGTGTGTGTGTGTGTGTGTGTGTGTGTGTGTGTGTGTGTGTGTGTGTATTGTGTGTGTATGTGTGTATGTGCGTGCGTGCGTGCGTCCGTGCTTGCATAATATTACTATGTGTGTGTGTGTGTGTGTGTGTGTGTGTGTGTGTGTGTGTGTGTGTGTGTGTTTCTGTGCGTGAATATGTTGTGCGTACGTGCTTGCGTATTGTATGTGTGTGGGTTGTGTGTGTGTGTGTGTGTATGTGTGTGTATGTGTGTGTGTGTGTGTGTATATGTGTGTGTGTGTGTGTGTGTGTGTGTGTGTGTGCGATTGTTTATGTTTTCTTGTTTGTTCTATGTTATATCAAATGCACTCTGTCACAACTTTCTGTCTCCCTCCCCAGAGTGCGCACCTAACGCATGGAAGTGCGCGAACAACAGGTGTATACTGGAGTTATCCCGCTGTGATGGACGGAACGATGGATATTTCGACTGTGGTGACGACAGTGATGAGCTGAACTGTGGTATGTACATGTCAGATATATGCGACAGACTGACCGAGACAAAGACACAGTTTTGTATAGGTTAATTGTCATGGTTTTGTGCGGGACTTGTGTAAATTATTTGAATGAATTAAATGATACAGAACAAAATGGTATCACATGGCACTCACATACATTATGCGAGATTAACATCTCTTTTTACTGATTATGAAACACTGTATCCGATTGTTTGCAGGTAAAAAAAAAAATGTCAATCCAATGTATTAGTATTTAAGGCAGAATCAAGTCACACTACCCGTCGTGATATAACCTTGAACGGTTGAAAACGACGTTAAACACCAAATAAAGAAAGAAAGACAGTCACACTAAAAGAACCAATGAGCTACACATGCAGGGATACTCGTAATAAACGGTTTTTGCACAGTCGAACGTCCCCAGTCCGTGTCATCAGGTTGGCTAGTTTTAGCACTTACACTGACATGTGTGTGTGTGTGTGTGTGTGTGTGTGTGTGTGTGTGTGTGTGTGTGTGTGTGTGTGTGTGTGTGTGTGTGTGTGTGTGTGTGTGCGTGCGTGCGTGTGTTGACAAGTGTAAGTGGTCATTATTATTATCATCATCAGTTCGCTGAATCTTCGCGGCGGGAATTGCATAAGGAACAATACTTTCTCGCCCCACTCACCAATTCTAGTGTCTAACAAGTCGCGTAAGGCGAAAATACAACATTTAGTAGCAGCATGAAACTGAACGCAATGCAATTTTTCAGCAAGACCGTATACTCGTAGCATCGTCAGTCCACCGCTCATGGCAAAGGCAGTGAAATTGACAAGAAAAGCGGTTTAATAGTTGCGCTGAGAAGGATAGCACGCTTTTCTGTACCTCTCTTCGTTTTAACTTTCTGAGCGTGTTTTTAATCCAAACATATCATATCTATATGTTTTTGGAATCAGGAACCGACAAGGAATAAGATGAAAGTGTTTTTAAATTGATTTTAAAATTTTAATTTTGATAACAATTTTAATATTTTTAATTTTCAGAGCTTCTTTTTAATCCAAATATAACATATTTGTTTTTGGAATCAGAAAATGATAGAGAATAAGATAAACGTAAATTTGGATCGTTTTATAAAAAAATATTATTTTTACAATTTTCAGATTTTTAATGACCAAAGTCATTAATTAATTTTCAAGCCACAAAGCTGAAATGCAATACCGAAGTCCGGGCTTCGTCGAAGATTGCTTGGCCAATACTTCAATCAATTTGATTGAAAAATGAGGGTGTGACAGTGCCGCCTCAACTTTTACAAAAAGCCGGATATGACGTCAAGTGTTTAGAATTTTGGAGTGTGATTGATCAATAAACTGAACTTGTTTTTGAACTATTTGTCTCTGACCTCAGAGCAGGGAACGTGCAAAACATTAGCTAGTCTACAGAGTGTACCTGGAGTTGCATGGATTTGGTATACCAGAATCAGGAATGATCTACTGCACTGAAAACAATAGCTTGAACAGCAGAATCAGGACTCTGGATTTAACCAAGAACAAATTGCCAATTGTAATCAAAATATAATACTAATGATAGTTGCTCTCTTCTAGACCCCTCGCCAGTTATTGATAGTAGGTTCTATTAATATTCCCTTGAAAGTCAATCGTATAGTTTAAAGAGTTTTAAGTGTGTTTTGTACAGTTTGCAGCATGATATCAGGGATGTTCCTACAAATTCATACATGTATACAGGACAAAATGTCCTCTAGCTCTTCAACAGGACATTTGAAACGTCAATGGACATCATAATTTTGTGCAAAACACATTCCATGGAATGGCTCGAAAATCATACGCTCAAGGAAAAGTTTAATATTTTCACACACTCACACACACACACACACATATATGTGTTCTTAGATTGTTTTATAATCTAGTTTGAAAAATGTTCAGCTTTATTTGATCTTTGGCAGGCTCTAGGTTTTTTCTGTGTGGCATATTTCCGTGAGCTTCGTCAAAATGTAATACGTAAGAGCGCTGAAGTTTTGTATAGAAAGGAAAAGTTAACGAATATTGCGCTGTTTGAAGGAATGGAGTTCTTTTCGCCAAAATATTTCCAGTGATTAAAGGGCAGTTGACCGTTCTACCTGGGGAGGGGTTGCTTTATGTTGGTGGTATATATACATATATCATCCAATTTCAGTAAAACTTCGGTCACAAATTAAATCATACATTCAGTGTTAAGGAACAATAAACATAGTGTGCAGAAATTGGTTTTTTGATGTATGGCACACAGGTCCACAGTGTGGTTGTTTTTTTGCAACATGTCAACACTGTATTTATAATACTTAAAAAAACATCGCAGGAAAACGCAAACTTTTTTTACGCGTCAAAATGAGAATGTCAAAATTGACACATCAACTGTGTAGAAATACGATATTGGCACTAATTACGACAACAAATTCAAAATGTTTGACAATATTGAGGCATTTCTGTATTAAAATAACACATTATGGAATGGAAAATAGAAGTTTTGTCAAAATCCCAGGTAGTACTGCCACCTTAAAGTTGATTAAAAAAAAAATGTTTTTACATAATTTTTTTTATTATTATTATTATTTTTTTTGTTTTGTTTTGAGGTGTGACTCTAAACACAAGCCCCCCCTCCAAAACAAGGTTTTAGTAAAACCAAATATTTTGAAATGAATAAAAATTGATTTTGGCAACTGTCTCTTTGCGACTGACACTGGGCGATTATCCCCCCCTTATGTTGCAATTTTCCAGAGAATGTGCAATACTAAATGTGAGAACATTTTTGTTTCTGACTACACATACCATGTCATGAGACAATTTGATGTCAAATCATTGTACCCTTTTCGAGACAACGGAACTCATTTTCTAGGCTTCTTATGGAGCCAGACCCTGTGGTCTATAAGAAATGCCTGAGCACGGAAAAACTTGAAATGACATTTTGACGAATATAAACAGACTGGTTAGATAAAACAAAAATAAACGTACAACATACCATTTAATAGGGAACAAGTCAAAGTCACAGCATTATGCATTTTAAGGCATTATTTGTTTTGTTTGTGGTTTGTTTTCTGTGCACACGAAGTTTTGACGCCCTTGACCTTCGACTCAAACTTTCGTTTTCCGACGTTCGTTTCGCTTCGTATTCCGGTTCAAATTTTGCCTTTTGCTTGGCACTTTCCGAGAAAATTCGAAAATTAAACGATGCATCAAATTGTGAAAATGATGCATCAAATTCTTGGTTTTGGATGCATCAATTTGATGCATCAGTTGATACGATCCGCGTTTCCGTATGTTTGTTTACTGCATGTATATTTACGTTTCGCTTGGTTGCAAAGATTGCTCCGCACTGATCGCACACATGGTCCTTCTTTTCTAGTAGTGTGCTGGTGGCAAGCGCCGTTGGCTCTGTACTGATTTCAACGTTGCCACTGATGTCCAGTGTACTGGCGTAGATAACTGCCTCCTCAAGAACGGAAAGATGCACAGCCATCTGAAAGTAATCTAAAAACAAGTCGCGTAAGGCGAAATTACTACATTTAGTCAAGCTGTCAAACTCACGAAATGAAACAGAAGGCAATACAGCTTCGTCAATCGCCGTGACAAGGAAAATGCTCATTTTTCACGTGCAAAACAAAGTGAAGTTGACAAGCCGGTAAAGCGCGGTAGCTTCTATTGCGCGAATCAGGAAAGTACGCTTTTCTGTATTCTTTTTAATTTGCTGAGCTTGTTTTTGTATTCAAACAAAACATATCTATATGTTTTGGGAATCAGCAAACAATAGAGAATAAAATGAAATCATTCTTGGATCGATTTTAGCATTTTCAGATTTTGAATGACCAAACATCTTTTTGATTTTTTTAAAGCTTTGAAGCTGAAATGCAATCCCAGAGTACGGGCTTCGTCGAAGGTTGCCTGGCTCAAGTTTTAAAATCAATTTGATAAAAAAAAAATGAGGGTGTGACAGTGCGACCTCAACTTTTACAAAAAGTCGGATATGACGTCATTAAAGACATTTATTTTAAAAAAAATTGGGGATACCATACACAGAACCCCTCATGTAAAATGTCATGAAGATCGGTCCAGTAGATTTCTCTGAATCGCTCTACACAGACACACACACACACACACAGAGACACACACACACACACACACACACACACACACACACACACACACACACACACACACACACACACACACACACACACACACACACACACACACACACACACACACACATACACCACGACCCTCGTTTCGATTCCCCATTCATGTTCACACATTTAGTCAAAACTTGACTAAATGTAAAAAGGACTGATAGAGCCTGGATAATGTTTTTTCTTGATTTATCTAATTTCTGCTCATGATTATCACAGGTGAAGCAAATGGCATGATAGGAGAAAATACAAATGTACATGTTACTTAGTTCAGTCTTAGTTGCCGTGCTGCAAAGCAAGCAAAACTACATAAATCAATCTTCGTTCTTACCAAAACACCCAGAAAGCTCCGTCACCGAACACATTACTGAAAAGCGTACGAACGGAAACAATTTGATGAAAGTGGTACGAACGGACACATTTTCCCGTCAAAATCAGTACGAACGGACACAAAATTTGTTTTATGCAAATTCAATTCATCTTATGGTTCACATAGGTCCAATATCACACGCATTCGTACTTTGTGCTATTTGAAGACGATTGGAATACACATAACTTGTAGTGGGGGCCTGTTTCACTCTGATCTAACGAATGTGTATGAAGTTGAACGGAAACGCGTTTCGTACGAAGGGAAACATGCACTTTTGTACGAACGGAAACATGGGGTATGAACGGAATCTGTATGTTTTTAAAAGACAAGTGATTGTACAAAAGTCATGGGTTTCTATAAACTTCTGTTCAAGCGAAATGTTGTAACAGGCAATGGTTTTGGTGATCATGTGCAAATCAGGGGTCAGATTCTATAACAGAGCGAGAAAAACAAGAAAATGTTACAAAATCAGGCAATGTTACCACGTTCGGCCCGCGTGTGTTATTATTAGGATTCACTAGCGCCTTGGTACTTATCGTACACATAGCCCAACCATTTCCCTACCTTATTCTTTCAATATCACACAAGCGCGCTGCCCACACGACTTACCACAACGTTTTTCCCGAAGCAAGTGACGAAAATGAGGCTGTATGAACGGACACATCCGGTGGATGAACGGAATCACTTGACACACCGTGCTGTAGGTAGACAAAGAAGAGAGTGACCGAACGCGGTCGCGGGGGAAGAATCCACGCTAAGCTGGCTGGAAGGCATTGCCCAGCGATTGGTACATGAGCTACTCATTAATATTCATGAGGTTACAGCAGGGGAATTCCGATTTCCCATAAATGTCCTTGTTACCCACAAGACTTTTTATGTATTACCATAGACTGGAAGTGAGGGTGTGTGCGTGTGTGACATTTGTACGTGTCCCATTTCATTTGAAATGAGCTTATACATGGAATGAGAGCGTGCACAAGCGCTTGTCTATGCATGTGTGTGGGTTTGTGTGTATGTGTGTATATGTGTACGTGTGTGCGTATATGAATGTGTGTGTGCGTGTCTGGGAGGGTGAGTCGGTTTGTTTGTATGCGTGCGTATGCTATTGTGTGTGTAGTATGTGTAGGTGTGTGTGTGGGCGGGGATATAGCTCAGTTGGTAGCGCGCTGGATTTGTATTCAGTTGGCCGCTGTCAGCGTGAGTTCGATCCCAGGTTCGGCGGAAATTTATTTCACAGAGTCAACTTTGTGTGCAGACTCTCTTCGGTGTCCAAACCTCCCCCCGTGTACACTACATTGGGTGTGCACGTTAAAGATCCCACGATTGACAAAAGGGTCTTTCCTGGCAAAATTGCTTAGGCACAGTTAATAATTGTCTACCTATACCCGTGTGACTTGGAATAATAAGCCGTGAAAGGTAAATATGCGCCGAAATGGCTGCAATCTACTGGCCGTATAAAATTTCATCTCACACGGCATCACTGCAGAGCGCCTAGAACTGTACCCACGGAATATGCGCGATATAAGACTCATTGATTGATTGATTGATTGATTGATTGTGTGTGTGTGTGTGTGTGTGTGTGTGTGTGTGTGTGTGTGTGTGTGTATATGTGTATGTGTGTGTGTGTGTGTATGTATGTGTGTGTGTGTGTGTGTGTGTGTGTGTGTGTGTGTGTGTGTGTGTGTGTGTGTGTGTGTGTGTGTGTTTGTTTATACTTGTTATTACTGCACTTGTTAACCTGTCCTTTTCATACAATTCATGTTCTTCAATTCATCATTTCACACAGATCAGTGGAGCTGTTTTGCCACTCACTGGAAGTGCAGCAATGACCGCTGTGTTTTGTTAGAGTATCGCTGTGACGGACGGGACCACTGTGGGGATGGTAGTGATGAAAAAGGCTGCGGTAGGTTGTGTGTGTGTGTGTGTGTGTGTGTATGTGTGTGTATGTGTGTGTGTGTGTGTGTGTGTGTGTGTGTGTGTGTGTGTATATGTGTGTGTGCGTGCGTGCGTGCGTGTGTTGACATGTGTAGGTGGTCATCATTATTATCATCATTAGTTCGCTGAATCTTCGCGGCGTGAATTGCATAAGGAACAATACTTTTTCGCCCCACTCACCAATTCTAGTGTCTAAGAAACGGGGAACTGGTCACGTGAGAACTGCAACACGATGACCTATGGCACTGTCTTCAGCAGACTACAATACAGAAAGGCCGGTATCGTCCCCTCAATAAAGCATCGTCTAAATCGCGTGTTTTCACTGATAGGTGTAGGGTCAGTAGTATCTGTCAATGGACTGACATCATGTCATGAACATCTTCCTGCATCTTGACCCGCAAGGCATGCATTCATTACACTGCAACAACCATAATCTATGTAACAAGCCTTAGAACAGATCGCTGTTCAGAGCTCTCCACATGGTGCACTTTACGTGTAAGTATTCACTACCATCGCCTGCCTGACAATTCAGACACTGGGTATCTTATTGCCTTGTTTCTGCTGGTTGACAAGCATCTGTGCGCGAGGTTCGTTGATACATTAAACATGTTAGTTATCTAATTAGCCAGGCGATGGCGGCGCGGCAGGAACTTCAGGCTTGGCGGCATGCGAATGTTAGTGTTTGTCTTGCTGTTTAAAGCGGCGCAGCACGTTGCATTTTTTTCTTTGTGGATTAATTTATTGACTCCTGAAAGCTATACTGATCTGAAACGTCTTACGATGGCAAGAAAAATCAAAAGACGATAAATAGAAAGGAGAAACCATCTTTATGTCAACAGCATTATAGACGTTGCGGGAAAGACGGGACCGACAACGACGACGGAACAGAGACAGGTGTGTTGTCGTTCGGCGTTATCGCTCGTACGCATACCAGTAGCGTTTGCGGGGAGAACAGGCGCCAGCAAGGCTTGAAGTAGCTCTCTCTCACACACACACACACACACCCACACACACACACACACACACACACACACACACACACACACGCACGCACACACACACGCACGCACGCACACACACACACACACACACGCACACACACCTTTTATCCACACACATATATACACTGAGACAGGCAGGAGATCAAACATAAAAAATTGCACATACATAAACAATCACATCCATAAGCACACACCACATATGAGACGGTGAGCTGAACTGTTCCACAAAAAAGTATTTTACCTTTAAAGATGACGGTTTATTGTTGGAAAGACAGTAAAGAGTCAATCTTGGGCATAATAACGACATTAGCATCACACTCAATTAATCTAGTTCTAAACACTATTAAGTGTTTTGGTTTTTGGAGTGTGAATAATCAACATACTGAACTTGTTTTTGGCTCACGAAGTGTAGCCTTTGCGTTCGTAACTTTTGTCTGTCTGTGCGTGCGTGCGTATGTATGTATGTTTGTCTGTGGTATGCACTTTAACATTTCGTCATTTGAAGACGTCACATTATGACGTAAGAGGGTTAGACGTCACGCGAAGGAATTACTGAAAGTCTCGGTCATTGTTTTGAGCGGGCCGAGACTAGTTGGCAGTCGTGTCCCTGTAAGTAGGCTACATGCAGACAGACAGATCTAGTGTCTCGCTTTCTTGCACAGTGTCACCTATGCTTACTGTGTGTGTGTGTGTGTGTGTGTGTGTGTGTGTGTGTGTGTGTGTGTGTGTGTGTGTGACGGAGTGATTGAGTTTGTGTTACTGTTGGTCGATTTCTTACGTGAGCCTTGAAGGCTTCGCCTCTTGGTGAACTATTTGTCTCTGACTTCGGAGCAGGAAACGTGCAAAACAATCGCTAGTCTACAGAGTGTACCTGGAGTTGCATGGATTTGGTTTACCAGAATAAGGAATGATTTACTGCACTGAAAACAATAGCTTCAACAGCAGAATCAGGACTCTGGATTTAACCAAGAACAAATTGGCAATTGTAATCAAAATATAATACTAATGGTAGCTATAACCATCTATCATTGTTCAGACAGCACTTAACATGAGGTAGAGGAGTCTAGAAGAGAGCAAGTTGTATAACTCTCTTGAGTAATTTACATCAAGAAAATGAGTAAGACAATTGTAAAACATAGTATTTGGTTCCATACCGGCAAGTCGCACTGTCGTTAGCCTCCATCATGAGTTTGACATCTGATAGAAGTCCCCGACAAGTCCAGAGAGCAATTGATAATGATGACAATTCTGTACAGGAATGTGAAGAGATACAATTGCCGATGGTGATACTGCTTCAAGATTGATCGCGTGTTGCAGATTTAGATTGTCTTCTGTGAAATCTTTGCAAAAGTGATTGTGAATGAATGCATATATGCGCTATAAAGATATCATTGAGGAACAAACAACAACTCCAATTGTCAGTAAGTACTGGTGTCACATGACTGATGTGAACCAGTTGATTGGCTAATGGCGATGCGCTAAAACTGTTAGCGCACTCTTGGAGTGCGCTAACTTTTCCACAGAGCGTATTCTTCCGCCCTTTGCCTAAGCGAGACTGTGCTCTCATCCTCAGAATTAATTAATGACATGTAGCTTATATTCTCCACAATACCAAATGACCATAAATTCCCTGCTTCTCAATTAAAGCAGAAGTGGTTTTTTTCTGACAGATTGCATGTGCCTGTGCCTGTGCCAGTGATCTAAAAATAGAAGCCGCTGTGTTTTATCTAATTTTCGCCGACTTGCATAGATTCTTCTCATATGCCGTGTTAGTGGCATGTAGCTTATCATCCACATTACCAAATGATGAGTTAGTATACAATTCCCAGCGGCTAACAGAAAACACAAGTGTTATTCCGATAACGTAGGCTACCACCTAGACCAGTTTGGAAGACTGACTCGATCGACTCTGTAGCAGACTACACAGAAATACGACTACATCAGTTCAGTAAATGAATGGTTTCTGAATTATTATTTCAAGGCAAGAACAATCGTAATCGAAAACGTGTAAGGTTCAGAACGATTGTTCTTGCCTTGAAATAATAATTCAGAAACACTGCAGTGGTTCGATTGCCCAGGTAGCCTAGCACAGTAGCAGACGACATTAACCCCGGTCAGCAAATTAACATGTTGGGCAAATGTGAACGAAAAAACGATGGGGATATAATACGTGTAGGGTTCAGAGCATTCTTACCGTTCATATTTAGTATCAGACTCCCCGATGAGTGAAGATACAACACGAGAAATATGCCACATTTGTTTTGAAAATGTGCGAACCGTCGAGTCACGCTTCGAGTCAATTCAAGGGGAGTCACTCCGCACAGTCAATCCGTCGAAGCTCGACTGGAAGTTTCGAATCGCACATAATGAAGAGCACAGTCCTTTCTCCGAGTTCAAATGAGGTCTCTCTGAAAGATCATCACTGTTCAGATTAACGCTACACTGGAATTTACTAACAGAAATTAAAATGCGTGTGACGAAAGCACGACACACTTGAGACACCCCACACAAAAGTAGATCTTTACTGTACACGACCTGACCACACAGTTATGCCTATTCAAATGCGCGTTGCAAAATGTGCGTTTTGAATCTTCTTTTTTCTCTGGCGGTACTGACAATATCGTTATTGAAACAATCCCAGTGCACTAAGGGATTTATAGAGCAAATCTCGAAAATAATTATTGAACTCAGCGCTATGCGCTTCGTTCAATAATGAATTTTCTCGATTTGCTCTATAAATCCCGTAGTGCACTGGGATTGTTTCAATAACTTAAATTATAAGTTCCCTCCACTGTATTGGATCAAATAAGTGATACAGTTATGATACATACACACATATGCACACAATCATGAAAAAAATATATCAGAGTTATGGATTCAAAACCGGTTACTCACAGGTTTAAAGACAGGTTCGACAATCCCGTGCAAAAACTAACACAATAATCTTACCCGGAGTCTATCAAAAATCGCTACCCGTGAGGTAGACAGAAAAAACACACACACAGTCCGTGAAATCACAGGCACACGATATCCACAGTACAATACCGACACACGGCAAGTGTGTAAGTGAAAAAATACAGTCCCAGTTCACAGTTAGGATTTGGACCAGACTGCGGCAAACATCTGATCTAGTTGCTTGTCGTGTTTTTCCTTTCGCCACTCTCAGTCGTAAAGGAGACACAACGAGTAGTGTAGGTTCTGTAGATTTATTAACAGCTGGAACAACGGTGACAATATCTCTCAGCACAGTGTAAGAAAGAACAAGTGCAAGACTGGTAAAGAACAACAATACGTGTGCGCAGCCCTACTTATAGTTAATGGACATACGAGAATATTCGGTAAACATCGGCACTAATCTGGTTAGATCTACACAGTTCCGTCTGCCGTCTACGCTTACGTCATGAGTGACTGCGCACTAGATCAAAGTAAGTTCCATAATGTTCTTTATCCTTCCATTCGATTCCAGTGGTATCTAGCGATCTCCACAACACCTCCCCACCTAAACTGATGCTACTCCTCAAGCATCAACAGCAAAGTCTCTCTGTGGGTTTGCGTGTTCTCTTTGACCGTCTTGGATTGTCTGGTCCATACTCTGGAACGGATGGAGTACCTTTGGGTTTGGTCTGTCTCCGAGTTTGTGGCACAGTTTCCATGGGGTGATCTGTTACAAGTTCAGAAACAGTGTCCACTTCCTCACCAGGTCCATTGTCTTCCTCAGTGGTGTAGCGTGGCTGTAGCTGTTCCCAGTGTCGTCTCCATACTGGACCATGAGGAATGACCATGAAGTTGAAGCAGCGAGTACCCAGAGACTTCTTGACGACTGCTGGTACCCATCGGGGTTGTTTGTCTCGGCGAGGTCCATGGTACAGAGCATACACAGGATCTCCGGCCTTGTACTGTCTGGTTACCTTGACGACAGCTTTCGAGTCTGGAGTCATCTGAGACTTGGATGCCTCCTTGGATTGCTTGCCCTGAGCGATGTGGGCTGGCGAGGGCAGCAGAGTGTCGATCCTTGTCCGTAACTGCCTGGAATTCAAGAGTTCACTCGGAGAGAAACCACAGGATGTCGGCGTTCTCCGGTACTGCATCAAGAACTCTTGAAGAGCACGCTTCGGTGGCAAAGAAGATTTTCTCAGTGCTTGTTTGAATGTCTGCACCAAACGTTCGGCGGCTCCATTGGTAGCAGGATGATATGGTGCCCCTGTCAGGTGCGTGATCCCCCGTTCCTTGCACCAGCTCTGAAATTCTTCAGAAGTGAAAGTCGGCGCGTTGTCAGTAACAAGTGTGTGAGGCAATCCAAAATGAGCAAAACCTTCTTCCTGCAGGTCTAGAGTGGCTCTAGAGGACGTGGATGACGTAGGATGAATGCATGGATACTTGGAGTAAGCATCCGTGATCACCAGCCAGTCTCTACCCATGAAGTTGATTGCATGGTCCAGGTGTAAACGGCTCCACGGCTTTTCTGGTAGCATCCATGGGTGAACTGGAGGCTTGGATGGCTTGTTCTGATGTTCACCGCACGAGTCACATCGTCGAGTAGCCATCTCAATAGCAGCATCGATACCGGGCCAGTAAACAGCAGTTCTTGCCAACTGTTTCATGCGTTCCATGCCGAAGTGTCCGAGATGCAGCAGATCAAGGATCTTGGACTGCAGGCTCTGTGGAATTACCACTCTCGATCCATGGACGAGGCATCCGTGGCAGATACTGAGAGAGTCCGACAACTTCCGGAACTTGTTGACATCTTCATTGATCTCAGCGTTCTTTGGTGGCCAGCCTTCACGGACGTAGCGCATCACAGTAGATATCACTGGATCTTTTCCTGACTCTTGACAGAGGATATTGGCATCCACAGGCTGGACTTGAAGACTGAGAACCTTGATGGCACACACCATGTCCATGTCTTCACCACTTTCCTCCCTGTCGAAATCGATGTCATCTCCGTATGGCAAGCGACTAAGGGCATCTGCATTGCCATGATCCGCTGTTTTCCGTTACTCGATGGTGTAGTTAAACTGGTTCAGCCACAGGGCCCACCGAGCTAATCTGTTAGCTGCGAGCAGTGGAGTCCCTTTGTTTGGTCCGAACAGTGATGTCAGTGGCTTATGATCTGTCACCTGTATGAACTGACGTCCGTAGAGAAACTGGTAGAACTTCCGCAAGCCAAAGATGATGGCCAGGGCTTCCTTGTGGATTTGGCTGTAGTTCCTTTCTGCAGCCGTGAGAGTCTTGGACACGTTGGCGATTGGGCGCTCGCTTCCATCTGGATAGCGATGAAATAGGACTGCTCCAATTCCAACGTTGGACGCGTCACAAGATAGTCCCAAAGTCTTGTTTGGATCGAAGTGTACCAGAACTTGATCCGAGAAAAGCACATTTTTCAACTGTTCAAATGCTACCTGTTCCTCATCTCCCCACTTCCAGGGGTTCGCCTTCTTCGTCAGGCGGTAGAGCAGCTCTGCCATGCTGGCCAAGTTAGGGATGAACTTCCCGTAAAACTGAACTGAGCCCAAGAAAGACTCCAAGCTTGAGACGTCCGTAGGGGCTGGCATTTTCAAAACTGCCTCGACCTTCGATCCTTTAGAGATCCCTTCAGCCGGTATGTCCAAGGTATTCCACACTGGCTTGTGCGAACTTGCACTTTTCACGACGACATCTGAGTCCTTTGTCGTTCAGACGAGTGAGCAAACGTTTCAGGTCGCTCAGGTGGTCGTTGGCGTCCTTCCCGCTGACTAGTGTATCATCTTGGAAGACGGCAACACCAGGTAGATCACAGGTCAGGTTTTCCATGATCTCTTGAAAGTAACCAGGTGCTGACTTTATCCCGAAAGGAAGTCGTTGCTGCAGGAGTACCCCACGGTGAGTGCTGAGGGCTAGCCTGCGTTGACTCTCTGGTGCCAGCTTGATCTGGTTGTAGGCATCAGCAAGATCGATCTTGGTGTATCCGAATCCACCTCCTAGCTTCTGCATCAGTTCCTCTGGGAGTGGCATTGGATGACGGTGATCTTCAAGCTGATCATTGATGCCCACTGAGTAGTCACCACAGATCCGTAGCTTGGGCTTCAGGGTGCCCGAGGTTTGTGCCTTACGAATTGGTACCACTGGCGTTCCGTATTCGTTGAACTGGACTGGCTTCCAGACTCCTTTGGCGATGCCTTCTTCGTAGCCTTTGGCGAGGTCATCACGAAGAGCGAAAGGTACCGGACGTGCCTTGTGAAAAACCGGCTTCGCATCAGACTTGATCTTCACGTCCAGTTCGAAGACATCCCAATTCTTGTTTGAAGAGATTTGGGAACTTATCAGACAGTCTGTGACAATCTCGCTGTAGGGCAGCATAAGGCGCGTTGGAGGTCGCTGGATGCGTAGGTTTTGCACCCTCACTCTTAGCGTGACTCTCTATGCTCCTCAGTCCTAGAGCATTGTCCACAGAAATTCCCAGAGTCTGGATTGCGTTGCGTCCTAGCAGATTCAGATGAGGGATCTTGGTGACGATGTACGGAATTGAGCTTTGCTTACCAGTCACTGGATCCTTGGTTTGGCCCATGAAAGTTCCCAGCACGGGCAGGTCGTGCTTGCTGGCAGACTCGTAACGATGTGTGACGTCATCCAGCTTCGGTTTTCCTAGTTGTCTCCAGACCGGAAGAGAAACAAAATTTCCCGTAGTTGCGGTGTCCAGTTTCATGGTGAACTGTCGGTCCTGGATTGTTATGGGTACATCCAACCTACGAGTATCTTGGGGAACTTCACCGAGGATCGCGTTGACAAGCTCTGCTTTCGTGACTCTCTTCACGTGAGAGTTCCTGGGTATGAAATCCCCATACGTTTTTTTCATTCTTTTGGATAAATGTCTTTGATGACGTCATATCCGGCTTTTCGTGAAAGTTGAGGCGGCACTGTCACGCCCTCATTTTTCAACCAAATTGGTTGAAATTTTGGTCAAGTAATTTTCGACGAAGCCCGGACTTCGGTATTGCATTTCAGCTTGGTGGCTTAAAAATTAATTAATGACTTTGGTTATTAAATATCTGAAAATTGTAAAAAAAATTAAAAATTTATAAAACGATCCAAATTTACGTTTATCTTATTCTCCATCATTTGCTGATTCCCAAAACATATAAATATGTTATATTTAGATTAAAAACAAGCTCTGAAAATTAAATATATAAAAATTATTATCAAAATTAAATTTTTGAAATCAATTTAAAAACACTTTCATCTTATTCCTTGTCGGTTCCTGATTCCAAAAACATATAGATATGATATGTTTGGATTAAAAACACGCTCAGAAAGTTAAAACAAAGAGAGGTACAGAAAAGCGTGCTATCCTTCTTAGCGCAACTACTACCCCGCTCTTCTTGTCAATTTCACTGCCTATGCCGTGAGCGGTGGACTACGAGTATACGGTCTTGCTGCGTTGCATTGCGTTCAGTTTCATTCTGTGAGTTCGACAGCTACTTGACTAAATATTGTATTTTCGCCTTACGCGACTTGTTACGTTTTACTGACAGATGACTCAATTCGTGTAGACCCTTCCACCAGCATCTTAGACCACTCTCTGTACATTTTCTTTTAATAGATAATTGTCATTTGTTTTACCTCATGTCTGCCCTGCGTGTGATGGTGTGATCGTGACTGCTGTAGTGTGGGCGTGTGTGTGTTGGTGTGTATGTCAGTGTGTGTGTGTGTCTCTCTCTCTCTCTCTTTCTCTCTCTCTCTTTCTCTCTCTCTCTTTCTCTCTCTCTCTCTCTCTGCTTTCGTGACTCTCTTCACGTGAGAGTTCCTGGGTATGAAATCCCCATACGTTTTTTTCATTCTTTTGGATAAATGTCTTTGATGACGTCATATCCGGCTTTTCGTGAAAGTTGAGGCGGCACTGTCACGCCCTCATTTTTCAACCAAATTGGTTGAAATTTTGGTCAAGTAATCTTCGACGAAGCCCGGACTTCGGTATTGCATTTCAGCTTGGTGGCTTAAAATTAATTAATGACTTTGGTCATTACAAATCTGAAAATTGTAAAAAAAAATAACAATTTATAAAACGATCCAAATTTACGTTTATCTTA
>NC_090252.1:46998508-47058508 GCF_037325665.1 Littorina saxatilis
AAACGTCATTGAGACTTAAAATTTACTGACAAAATGCGCGCTGATGTGCTCATAATGATGACATAAAAATCTCATTTTTGACAAAAATGGACTTACTGTGTTTTGTCAGAGGACGGCAGACTTCCTGTCTATGGAATTAGACTGCTTGTGTTTCTTTCGTGGACCCGTAGTCTTGTTCTAGTGGACCTTGTTGACTGGCATGGTCTTGGAACCGTAGACAGTTTCCTTGGCAACCTTCGCTGCGTCTTCAGTCTCAATCGCGACTTGGACAGCACGTGCGAAATCCAGCTCTGTGTCCTTGATCTTGAATAGAGCCTTTAAGACAGCCTCATTGTTGACAGAACATAATAATGAATCTCTGTCTCTGAGCTTCATCTTGTGGGTTTTTAATCGAAGGAAAGTCACAGGTAGCGGCGTCTTGGCGTATGCGCGCTGCTAACTCGTGGAGAGTTTCGCCTGGCTTCCGTTTCATGTCACTCCAGAACTTGAAACGTTCCCGCACGAAGAAGAGTTTCGGGTCGAACTGTTCTTTCATGAATTTGACAATTTCGTCCATTGTCAAACTGTTGATGTCCTTGGGCGGATTTTGCTGAGTAGCCAGATTTGCCAGTTGTTTGTAGACCGTAGCAGTCTGATTCGTCAAGAAAACTTGAGCCTTGCGCTGCTCCGGCACGGAGTTGGCGACCACAAACGTGCAAAATCTTGACCAGTAGTCAGGCCACAGTTCCGATGTTGCATCAAACGCAACAAAAGATGGGATTGCAGCTGCCTGTGTAGTAATGGGAAAACGTAGATTCGAAGCACTCGGATCGTCGTAGCTTTCCTCCCTGGCAGGAGCTGCGGCACCACTGAACGCTTTCATCATCATCTCCATCTGGTGCATTTGTTGCTCCATATCTTCTTTGTGCTGGCGTTGCTGTTGCTCCATCTGCTCCCTTGGAAGCGTTATCAGCTGCTCGGTTTCCGTCATTTTGCAGTAATAAGTCACTCCGAATAGACAAGGGAAATAACTGTCGGCGACGCCAGTTGTCGTGTTTTTCCTTTCGCCACTCTCAGTCGTAAAGGAGACACAACGAGTAGTGTAGGTTCTGTAGATTTATTAACAGCTGGAACAACGGTGACAATATTCTCTCAGCACAGTGTAAGAAAGAACAAGTGCAAGACTGGTAAAGAACAACAATACGTGTGCGCAGCCCTACTTATATATGGACATACGAGAATATTCGGGAAACATCGACACTAATCTGATTAGATCTACACAGTTCCGTCTGCCGTCTACGCTTACGTCATGAGTGACTGCGCACTAGATCAAAGTAAGTTCCATAATGTTCGTTATCCTTCCATTCGATTCCAGTGGTATCTAGCGATCTCCACAACATTGCTAAATACTAATTATATCTTAATTAAATAGGTTCTCCTGAACATGGCTTAACTGAACTAGAGCACAAAAAAACCTGCCGATATGTCATTCACTTGAAAAAAGTAGCGGTGTACTTAAATTCTCCGACTGGTGATCTCGACCTAACCAGTTCACTTCGTCCCGTGACCTTTCTGGGTCCAACTATACGGACTTTCCTGTTACCTCGCTGTTAGCTTCGTGAAAGTCCCGTCGAACATCAGCTAAACTGGTCCAGAGAAATAAGATGTTCGGCGGCTTCTCAGATGATTCTTCTTTTCCGGCATCTGGCCGCAATCCTCCTCTCATGGACAGGTTACTGGACGCACTGCACAAACATGAAGAGCGGACATCTTATTTTTACAATCTGTCCTCTACGAACTAGTTTCTGCAATGTTAATCAGAAAACACAAGTAAGGGCTAGAACCTAATCTTGCATTCTCTCCGGGCATTTTCTCCTCCCGCGCGTTTAACATCGAGACCTTTCTCCTCGATTGCTTCGAAACTAGCTACGATTCACGAAGTTAACTGTTCGGTGGTTTATGAGCTCTGTTCACTCCGTGCAATACACTTTCCACGTGTATCGAGTTGGCTTTCGTATCTCGTGGAGGATACAAATGCTAACTCGGCCTGACTCAGTTGTTAGCCGTTTGATTTCCTTCACAGTGATTGGCACTTTCCCCTCCCGCCTCCACCTTTGCATCTGTATAGAAAGCGTGAATACAACATACACCTTTCAATCCCAAACATAAACATTACAATACTGCTATAAGCGCTAAGTATCATCCCTTCTCACTAACCCACCTACACATAAACACAAACATTACAAAACAAAGAGTGTCTCTAGGAGAACAGTATACTTGTGCGCATGCGTATACATGGTAGTGTTGGCAGTCAATTAAAAGCAATAAATATACTAATGAGTATGTGAACGATGCAAAGGCTGGTGAATGATCAGCTATTGCACATGTACACGCCGTATATCCGGCTGTATCGAGAGCGCGCCGCCGCAACGTGTAATCAAAGCGTTGCCGCCAACATCCTTTGTCTCTTTGAAACCACGTACAGCTTACATGTATGGTTGTGGGAATGAGTAAGGTTTGTATCTAGTACATGTGTGGTTTTCAACGAGAAATCGTCTGTTTAAAGTCACAACCACACATCTCAATTTTAGCCATTTTGAGTAATGCTCGATTGAAATGTTCAGCCACACACCAAAATTCCAGTTTTTCAAATAAATACACAAGATTCCGCACATTGGTAGATATTTGTGCATTTTTATTACTGATACAGTTTGTTTTTGAAAATGTGTACAAGAAAGATGCACAATATACATTTAAAACTTATATTTGGTTCTGGTTCTGAGAAGACAGCATGAACAATGAGTTGTTGTTATGCCACAAGCAAACACCTCCCCGTTGTAAGGTTGTGGCTTTTCTGTGAGCACCCAGCTGAGATCAGGCAGTTATGCCACAAGCAAACACCTCCCCGTTGTAGGGTTGTGGCTTTTCTGTGAGCACCCAGCTGAGATCAGGCTGTTATGCTACAAGCAAATACCTCCCCGTTGTAGGGTTCTGCTTTTCTGTGAGCACCCAGCTGAGATCAGTCAGTCAGGCCACAACCAAGTATCTCCCCGTTGTAGGGTTGTGGCTTTCTGTGAGCACCCAGCTGAGATCAGTCAGTCAGGCCACAATCAAGTATCTCCCCGTTGTAGGGTTGTGGCTTTCAGAATTGTATCTCACTGGTTTCTGGTAAATAGGATACTGGTGTAGAGAAATATGATTGTGGTATGAGCAGAATACTGATTAATTTGGGGGTGGTAACAACAACATTACAATGAGTCGATGAAGGCTTGTGGGCTAAATATTTCATTTCCACGGACTGTCATTGACAGCGTCAGAACCTAACACGAGACAGTTGCAGGGTTATGGTTGCAAACTTTACTTTGATTATAAGCAACTTTTGGGGCAATAACCAAGCACTGGCTTTGCGGTAACCCTTCGGTTTTTGTGTAGGGTTCAAAATATCAAACCGTTTCGGTACTCAACTTGTGAAACCTATTATTCCAAGTATTTGCACTCCCAAGACAACATTCATACCTGACATTCACAATGTATTCAGACATTATACCAAAATCTGGTAAGGGTTCTGGTTGTAAACTGTGTACCAGTGTTTGCGCATTAATAGCATGCTGTTAGTACATGTTTTGTCAGTATGTACAGTAATAATCTAAAGTGGTCAGTAAATACAAACAGGTGAAAAAAATGACCGCTTACCTGGATACACACTGATTATCCGATGTGAATGGTTATTTTCTTCACAGGCACAACACAAGTCACTCACAGTTATTTTGCAGGAAGAAAACATGTCAAATATAGGCACAAGACAATATGATTCCGAAAGTTTAACTGACGTTAATTTGAAATCAAGTAGTTCACAGATAGAAATTCAAGTTCAATTGACACAAAATGTGTTTGGCATTGAGGGTGAGATGTCCACAATACTCTGGTGTCGACGGCTTGAAAATATTTTCACCCTTCTTTTGCTGTAGTCTGCAAGTACCAAGGGCAAGAGCTCATTGCGGCACGGTTGGCCTAGTGGTAAGGCGTCCGCCCCGTGATCGGGAGGTCGTGGGTTCGAACCCCGGCCGGGTCATACCTAAGACTTTAAAATTGGCAATCTAGTGGCTGCTCCGCCTGGCGTCTGGCATTATGGGGTTAGTGCTAGGACTGGTTGGTCCGGCGTCAGAATAATGTGACTGGGTGAGACATGAAGCCTGTGCTGCGACTTCTGTCTTGTGTGTGGCGCACGTTATAAATTATGTCAAAGCAGCACCGCCCTGATGTGGCCCTTCGTGGTCGGCTGGGCGTTAAGCAAAAACAAACAAACAAAGAGGTCATTGGCTGCTGTGTTCCAAACACCACCTTCCTACATGGCATAAATCTGTGCGAGGGCTTCGTCAGTCATAGTGCAGGTGAAGAAGCTGATGTCATGTTGAATGTTTCGCCTGAGGTGCTGACACAGAGCTGCCCTCAAGGAAACAGTATCATGGGGTTGCAGATGCAGAGACGCTGCTTTGAAGAAACAGTTCCCGTCTGCGTAAACTGGGCACTTTTCCATCCCATTGTTGGTCAGATGGCGATTAAGACGCTTGTTGTGAAGATGGACCTTGTAGTGAGTGTTGGCTGTGACTCTCTCCAATTGCAGCAGCAAGCCCCTCGTTATCGCCACCTGTACATAAAGAATTAAATTAATCTTTAAATTCCAGCTGGAATAATGCAAGCAAGCAAGTTCTGTCATTCACTGCTGGACAAAACAAGCTGTATTAACAAATATGTGCTCTTCGTCATCTTTTCTGCTGCTTGGTCAACTTTACCACAATAAATAAAATGCTTGCACATAAACAATACCTGTATTCCATCTGTTATTGTTGAAACAAATTACTGATAATTATATATGTTTAGCTCCCCAAACAAAAATGTTAATTTGGCGTAAATTAAAGCACCTTCTGAGAAATACGCCTTTGAAAAAAATGCAGCAATACCTGTACTTTGTGATGGCAAAGGGTCTGCAGTGTCAGTGATGATGTTGACAAAAATGTCCTCGTCACACTCTGACCATGTGTCCTCATCCATTGTTTTTTTTAGGTAGGTTCAGCAAATGCCTAGACCACAAAGAAAAACATCAAATAAAATAAAATCAAGGTTGGTTTGTGTGTGTGTGTGTGTGTGTGTGTGTGTGTGTGTGTGTGTGTGTGTGTGTGTGTGTGTGTGTGTGTGTGTGTGTGTGTGTGTGTGTGTGTGTATGAAGAAAACAAGAAAAGCAATTGTCTTAAACCTGAATATCTGAGAGAGAAAGTAAATATTTTCCCTGGGTAAGATACTCAGCTGGCAGTCATCAATTCCTTTTGAATTAGGATAGACAAACAAGAGTGAGAGAGAGAGAGAATGAGAAAGAGTGGGAGAGGGAGAGAGAGAAAGAGAGATAGATAGTGAGAGAGAGAGAAAGAGTGGGAGGGAGAGAGAGAGAAAGAGAGAGAGAGAGATAGTGAGAGATCGAGAGAGAAAGAGAGGGAGAGAGAGAGATAGATAGTGAGAGAGAGAGAGAAAGAGAGAGAGATAGTGAGAGAAAGAGAGAGAGATATAGTGAGAGAGAGAGAGAGAGAGAGAGAGAGAGAGAGAGATAGTGAGAGAGAGAGAGAGAAAGAGTGGGAGAGGGAGAGAGAAGTGTTAATCAAAAACAGATATACATCTCCGTTCTGGAAGTTTCATGTTTTTACCATTTAATACACTGACACTGACAGACATTAATTTAAAATAGCCCACCCTTAGTGGTCGGCTGGGCGTTAAGCAAACAAACAAATTTAAAATAGCATTTCAGTAAAGTAAGTGTAACATTACTTGACAAAAAGGTTCCTACACAAGTGCAAAGTGTATAGGATTGATCACCGCTCTTCATCGGGTGAGAAATGAAATAGACTATTAATCAATCATTACATTGTTTCTAGGCTAGACATCACAATGTGAACATTTCACATGTCAACCATAATGATTACTAACTGACACGTGTACTGACAGTATCAACACTTTTATCAACATTTAACTGAAGTTAACATTCATTTAACTGATACTTACCACAAGAAGAAGTGTAAATCTGAAGTTTCTCCACAATAGTCCCAAGTCAGTCTTTCCTCAAGAAAATTCCAGAGCAAAGTGAAATTGTACACAGCAGTATTCTGATAGTCATTCTGATGTTAATTGTATCTGTTGCGTGGGAAGTTCCCTTATCCTGGACTCACAGAGCAATTCCAGATGTTGGGTTGTAAACTTCCCACTCCTTGCTGACAGCTGACTGCTCTCAAAGCAAGAAGCAGGCTCTGGCACTATGACCCCTTTTTACCACCAGAGCAGGCCCCTCCTAGCCGGTGTAGCTATAACCACAGGGTGTTATCAGGCACTTGTTGCACTGTGGTGGGTGGAGGGGTGAGAGTTTATCCCATTTCACCAAAGCCACAAGCCTGTGCTGGTGAAACATAGGCTTGTGGCTGGGCACTGACACGCTGTAACCCATGCCTTCAGTTCAAAATCAAAACAGCGTGCTTCTGTGTGTGTGGTTGTGACTTTGAAAGGCAGAGGGTGAAAGCTTAGCGCATAAACCAAATATCCTCTATAACTCAGATGTTATGTCATATTTTTGACTCAGAAAAATACCATTGTAATAGTTATACTACGCTCTATCAGAAAATATAAAATTTGAAAAATCAAATATTTTGAGATATATGGTTGTGGCTTTAAACAGACGACATATTCACGTAAAAGAACATACGAACCGAGTTGCTGTAGATCTGTCCTCACTCAAGCATATTGTCTCACTCTCATCCCATCCGACACGACTCTTTATCGATAAATGGACTGACAAGCTAAACAATTATGCACATTGGTATATCTTGCGTTGATATGTGAAATATCACCTTTCAAAGCGGTCTGTATTGTGCAAACATTCAAAAGAAATGAAGCAGTCAAAACTGTGTGATACCACATCGCCGCAACGTCTGGTTCGGAATAAAATTGTCTCCGCGCGTTGGAAACGATACAGCATCAACACACCCAAGCCAACAATCGCGTGGCGTTACGGCGGCGCACGCTCGGTACAGCCTTGAATATACGGGGTGATGTATGCATTGAATGCAGAAACTATATGGCCTGATGCATGCACAAGCTATGACCACAAGCTAATGACCACAAGCTATCAATCAATCAATCAATGACGCTTATATCGCGCATATTCCGTGGGTACAGTTCTAGGCGCTCTGCAGTGATGCCGTGTGAGATGAAATTTTATACGGCCAGTAGATTGCAGCCATGTCGGCACATATTTACCTTTCACGGCCTTATTCCAAGTCACACGGGTATGGTAGACAATTATTAACTGTGCCTAAGCAATTTTGCCAGGAAAGACCCTTTTGTCAATCGTGGGATCTTTAACGTGCACACCCAATGTAGTATACACGGGGGGTGGTTCGGACACCGAAGAGAGTCTGCACACAAAGTTGACTCTGAAATAAATTTCCGCCGAACCTGGGATCGAACTCGCGCTGACAGCGGCCAACTGAATACAAATCCAGCGCGCTACCAACTGAGCTATATCCCCTCCCACAAGAGTTTTTGTTGTTGACCCTGTGTATTTAGGTGTGTTAACCGGCTTCATCGGATCACGCACTGGACTACACAGTCCGGATGATGTGGGTCGTGTACGACCCATACTTTAACCTTTGCCGTGCTTCCTGGGTTCACCTGTACCCAGAGACACACTAAAATCATTGTAACTCTAGAACCATTAAAGGTATCGTTTTGAAATTTTAAGTATCTCTCACACACCTAATTTGCTCTCTGTCTGCACATTTTTAGTGTGTACATGACAAAACATTAAAATTAATTGATTATGATAATTTACATAAACACTACCGATGGCGCGGGTTCACACAAACCCATACTTTTAAAGAGTAGTAGTGATTGTAACTATCCCTCTGCCGACGGCGCGGGTTCTGCTACACCCATAATTACCAAAGCGGCGGAACAGTGTCTGTCTGCCTGTTTGTCTCCAAGAGACTGTCTGTCTCTCTGTCTGTCTGTCCGTATCTCTCTGTCTGTATGTCTGTTGTCAGTTGCTCTGTCTGTCTGTCTGTCTATCTGTCTATCCGTCTATCTGTCTATCCGTCTATCTGACTGTCTGTCTATCTGACTGTCTGTCTCTGTCTCTCTCTGTCTCTCTCTCTTAGTCTCTCTGTCTCTCTCTGTCTCTCTCTCTCTCTCTGTCTGTCTCTCTCTCTTAGTCTCTCTCTCTGTCTCTCTCTTAGTCTCTCTCTCTGTCTCTCTTTCTTAGTCTCTCTCTTTCTTAGTCTCTCTCTTTCTTAGTCTCTCTCTCTCTTTTTCTTAGTCTCTCTCTCTCTCTCTTTGTCTCTCTCTCTGTCTTAGTCTCTCTCTCTCTCTCTTTCTTAGTCTCTCTCTCTCTTTTTTAGTCTCTCTCTCTCTCTCTTTCTTAGGCTCTCTATCTCTCTCTTTCTTAGTCTCTCTCTCTCCGAGTCTCTCTTTCTTAGTCTCTCTCTCTCTCTTTCTTAGTCTCTCTCTCTCTCTCTTTCTTAGTCTCTCTCTCTCTCTCTTTCTTAGTCTCTCTCTCTTTCTTAGTCTCTCTCTCTCTTTCTTAGACTCTCTCTCTCTCTCTTTCTTAGTCTCTCTCTCTCTCTCTCTTTCTTAGTCTCTCTCTCTCTCTTTCTTAGCATCTCTCTCTCTTTCTTAGTCTCTCTCTCTCTCTCTCTCTTTCTTAGTCTCTATCTCTCTCTTTCTTAGTCTCTCTCTCTCCGGGTCTCTCTGTCTTAGTCTCTCTCTCTTTCTTAGACTCTCTCTCTCTCTTTCTTAGTCTCTCTCTCTCTTTCTTAGTCTCTCTCTCTTTCTTAGTCTCTCTCTCTCTCTCTTTCTTAGACTCTCTCTCTCTCTCTTTCTTAGTCTCTCTCTCTCTCTCTTTCTTAGTCTCTCTCTCTCTCTTTCTTAGTCTCTCTTTCTTAGTCTCTCTCTCTCTCTCTTTCTAAGTCTCTCTCTCTCTTTCTTAGTCTCTCTCTCTCTCTTTCTTAGTCTCTCTCTCTCTCTTTCTTAGTCTCTCTCTCTTTCTTAGTCTCTCTCTCTCTCTTTCTTAGTCTGTCTCTCTCTCTCTTTCTTAGTCTCTCTCTCTCTCTTTCTTAGTCTCTCTCTCTCTTTCTTTGTCTCTCTCTCTCTCTTTATTTGTCTCTCTCTCTATCTTTCTTAGTCTATCTCTCTCTTTCTTAGTCTCTCTCTTTCTTTGTCTCTCTCTCTCTCTTTCTTAGTCTCTCTCTCTCTTTCTTAGTCTCTCTCCCTCTCTCTCTTTCTTAGTCTCTCTCTCTCTCTGTCTTAGTCTCTCTCTCTCTCTCTCTTTCTTAGTCTCTCTCTCTCTCTGTCTTAGTCTCTCTCTCTCTCTCTTTCTTAGTCTCTCTCTCTCTCTCTTTTTTAGTCTCTCTCTCTCTCTTTCTTTGTCTCTCTCTCTCTTTCTTAGTCTCTCTCTCTCTCTCTCTCTCTCTCTCTCTCTCTCTCTCTCTCTCTCTCTCTCTCTCTCTCTCTCTCTCTCTAGCTCTCTCTCTCCCTTTCTCTCTCTCCCTTGGTTAACATCAGATATTATAGAGGCGATGGCTCTGAGAGATTATTTCAAGGAAAATAAGATGACAGACGAATATAAACAGCAGAGGAATGAGGTGTTAAACCGTGTGAGACAATCCAAAACTGGTTACTTTGATAAATTAATTTCCGATAAGAAAGATACTGCAACAATTTGGCGGGCAGTAAATGAAATCCTTGATAAATCTAGGAAAAGGTCAACTGCTAATCTAACAAAACTATCTGCGGAAGAATTTAATAATCATTTTATATCTTTAGCGGATAAATTGAAGGCTTCTGTGGCAGAAACAAATTCTCGGGATAGAGATGACTGTTTTGAAAAATTGGACGAATTCTGTCAGCGGAACAGAATAAACAATGAAGCGTTTATCATTCCTCCGATTGCAGTTCATGAGGTCGGAACATTTATTGAAAACCTGGAGAATAAAAAGTCCATGGGTCCTGATAAAATACCCGTGAAGTTATTGAAGCTTTCTCTACCGTATATTGTGGATTCGCTCACGTTTGTATATAACCTTAGTATTGAGCAGAACTTTTTTCCGTCTAAATTGAAAAGCGCCAAAGTCATACCCCTTCCCAAATGTAAAGATCTCTCAGACCCAAGTAATTTTAGACCCATTTCTTTACTGCCTGTTTTGTCAAAACCATTAGAAAGGCATGTGCACAAGCATCTTCTTGCTTACATGGAAGAACAAAATTTGTTCCATCAGTTTCAATCCGGTTTTCGGTCCAAGCATTCTTGCCACACAGCTCTTACGTCTCTCTGCGAAGCTTGGCTGTCAGCAATGAACAAGTCTGAAGTTACAGGAGCATTGTTTTTGGACTTTAAGAAAGCATTTGACTTAGTCGATCATTCCATATTGCTGAAAAAATTACACTATTATTTGAGAAACGATTCGGTCTGTGACTTCTTTAAATCGTATCTTGCTGACCGGACACAGTATGTCACTCTACAATGCCAGAATTCGTCTTCTGCACTAGTAAGACATGGCGTCCCTCAAGGGTCTATATTAGGACCTATTCTCTTTTGTATTTACGTTAATGATTTGCCTTTACATGTATCGGATGATAAAGTCAAATGCGAGTTTTTTGCAGACGATTCGTCTATCCATACCAGTAACACCTCGTTGGAATCAGTAAATTCTTCCCTGAAGAACACTTTGGACGAAGTTGCGAAATGGTGCACATCAAATGCCATGATACTGCACCCAGAAAAAACTAAAAGCATTGTTATTACCACAAGACAAAAGCATCAGCTAAGTCCTCTTAAATTACAACTGACCTTAGGTACAACTCAAATACAGCAAGTTAAAGAACACCGCATACTTGGTGTAACTGTTGATGAAGAAATGAAATGGCAAACACACATAAGCAACCTCTGCAAAGTGTTATCAAGGAATTTGTATTTGCTGTCAAAACTCAAACATTATGCGAAGTCTGAAACATTAAAAATGTTCGTTCATGCTCATATAATGCCTCATATTAATTTTGCTTCGACATTGTGGGATGGCTGCAGCGATGTTCACTTATTAAAACTCAATTCTTTGTACCGTCGTGCTGCAAAACTTATCCTGTATGAATCGCACATGTCTACAGAAATGAAGTTAAACATCCTTAATTTCCTTCCCCTAAAAACCCACCTTGCATACAATAAGGCTGTCTTTATGTATAAAGTAGTTCATGGTGATGTGCCCAGTTATGTGCAATCCCATTTTACACATGTTACGAAGAGGACTGGTATGGGCTCAAAATTTACTTCCTCCAATTCCTCGTATAGATCTTTATAAATCCAGCTTAGCTTTTTCAGGATCATCTCTGTGGAATTCTTTGCCAATAGAAATCAAACGATCCGCATCATTAAAGGCCTTTAAAAGGCAGTTGCACACACATTTGAGCACACTATAAACTGCCCCTGCTGTCTAGTTTCCATTGTGTACTCGGATAATGTATGCAATGCTCTTAAGTGTTTTGTTTTTTATGTTTATACTCGACCATTATTTTGATGTTTTACTAGTTTAATACTTTGATTAGATACTGTTCCTTTTAGGTATGAAATGATAGCATGTGCTTGTGTGTAGATATGCGAGCGCACGCTCGCGCGCGCGAGCATGTGTGTGTGTATATGTGTGTGTGTGTGTGTGTGTGTGTGTGTGTGCATGATTGTGTGTGTGCATGTGTGTGTGTGCATGTGTGTGTGTGTGTGTGTGTGAGTTTATGTGTGCATGTGTGTGTGTATACGTGGGTGTGGATGTGTGTGTGTGTATGTGCGCAGTCTTTGCTTTCGTTTACAATTATTCTCTGTATATGTTCCAAGGACAGGTTGGAAGATTAGGCTAAGCCTAAAACCTTTATCCTTATGTAATAAAGTTCTGAGTTCTGAGTTCTGAGTTCTGTGTTCTTAGTCTCTCTCTCTCTTTCTTAGTCTCTCTCTCTCTCTTTCTTAGTCTCTCTCTCTCTCTCTTTCTTAGTCTCTCTCTCTCTCTCTTTCTTAGTCTCCCTCTCTCTCTTTCTTAGTCTCTCTCTCTCTTTCTTTCTTAGTCTCTCTCTCTCTCTTTCTTAGTCTCTCTCTCTTTCTTAGTCTCTCTCTCTCTTTCTTAGTCTCTCTCTCTTCCTTAGTCTCTCTCTCTCTCTCTCTTTCTTAGTCTCTCTCTCTGTCTTTCTTAGTCTCTCTCTCTCTCTCTTTCTTAGTCTCTCTCTCTTTCTCTCTCTTTCTTAGTCTCTCTTTCTTTCTTAGTCTCTCTCTCTCTCTCTTTCTTAGTCTCTCTCTCTCTCTTTCTTAGTCTCTCTCTCTCTCTCTCTTTCTTAGTCTCTCAGTCTCTCTCAGTCTCTCCCTCCCCCTCCCCCCCTCTCCCTCCCCTGCAAGAAGTCGGTGAAGGGAGAAACTCGATGCACCCACTGAAGTAGCGCTGTGGGTTTCCCTGAACCCACCCCGTCGTTAGAGAAATAAACGGTAAAAACCCTCTTTCAAATGTATGGGTTCAGACAAACCCGCATCGTCGTTAGAGAAATAAACGGTATAAACCCTCTTTCAAATGTATGGGTTCAGACAAACCCGCATTGTCGGGCGTGTGTAGTCAAAAGCGGCATCCGGCAAAGGTTAAAAAGAAGGATTCAATATAAAAAGTGTGTGTCGTACACGACCCACGCCATGCGAATACGGGCAAAAACACAATATTTACTGCCTCGTTGCAGAGTATGAGTCGTACACGACCAAGTAGGAATACACATCGTACACTTCTTCTTTAATTCCATATGGGTCGCCCACAACCAACATCATCCGGACTGGCCAGTTCAAATTATGTTATTATTCATTTCTTTGTTTACAAAAATAATCCTTTAGAAAGTGGTCGATTCGAGGGTCCTCATATAAAGTGTTTGAGGATTACATGAAGTTTAAACCGAAACCTCCCAATGTTTTCAGAAATAGAGACACTTTTTTGAGGCTCTGGGTAGCCCACGACCCAGGAAGAACGGTGAAGGTTAAGCTACAATAAACTGATCATTGGAGATAGCTTTCTACGCGTGAGAAAAGATACGAGTGAATAACTGTCAGTATAATCATGTGAAATAACCTGAGTGATGTCTCTTAGATGGAAACCAGTTCGATCTGGAATAGACTCCCAGCTGAATCATGGCTGTTGAGTTGTTTCAGTTGGATGAACGACTAGACTGAGTATTCGCTACATGCACACCCACGCAACATCTGACTGCAGTCAGATAAAAACAGATGTTTTGACCCAACACTGACAAACATTGACAAACTACAAGTATAACTACCGAGCTTTACAGACTTTGATTTTTTGTTTTCACACACACACACACACACACACACACACACACACACACACACACACACACACACACACACACACACACACAAAGAAACACACACACAGAAACAAACACACACACACACACACACACACACACACACACACACACACACACACACACACACACACTAAACCACTAAAATCAAGGTTCTAATTCAAAACAGTTATGGCAAAGTGCTTTACCGATACACTGACGATGGTGGTTTCTTGCTCCATCCAATATGTTGGACGGGAAGCGGCATCGTCTCCATCAATCGACCTGTTTGGCATCGGACCAGTTCTCGCGAGATATCCGCGAGACGTGCTCTTTGTTATGCTTCGAATGTTGCGAGAACTACGTTATTCGGCCTTCGCAGCTCTCGCGAGAAAGCCGTACAGCATGCTTCCTTATGCTTGTGTAACCGAGTGCCAATTTACTTTACCCTTTCTCACCGAGCACAAACACTCAAAGCAACTGACACAAGTTATATTACCAGGTTCTTTTATTCCATAAGATGAAAAGGGGAATGTGTGGGATAACGGGGGTTTACTTTCAAATACAAAACTTTCAATGTATTACAACAGGACTAAACAACCCCCAAAACAACGCTCTCAATTCTTCACTCTAAAACTATATTCTAAATTCTCCCTCTAAAGCTACACTTTAAAAACACACTAAATCCTTCCTCCAAACTACACTCTAAAACTCTACTCTAAATCCTCACTCTCCACTTTAACCCAAAAAAACACAATGAAACTCTAATCTAAAACAAACGAAATCTAAAAAAACAACCTAAAAACAATTCAAAACAAGTGTGTGAAAGAACTGGCTACACTGCACATAGATTGCTTGAGTACAATGTTGTTCGAATAGCTGTACATCTCCTTTTAAGAAATGTCGATATAAACGATGTAAATTGTTCAGTCTGTGACATTCCGACCTTCTGTGGGAAAAAAGTTAAATCAGTAAAAGAAATTCGAAAGATTCTGGTAGTAAAACAATACAGCCAACCCTGTTCAGAAGGATTTTGGAGAAGAAAATTAGGATTTGAAAATGACGAAAAGAATTGGAACTTAGCAGCCACTGTCACTAGTGAAGTTCGATTACGTGTACTGCATTGGAAAATATTGCAAAACATTTATCCAACTAATATTTTATTGTGTAAAATGAAAGTGAAGGCTGATAAAAACTGTACATATTGTAAGGATGAACTTGATGTATTGGAGCATTTTTTCTTTGAGTGCCCAACAGTGCTCAGGTTTTGGAAATATATTGAAATGTACATTTTAGTAAACATTGGTGAAAGAATTAGGTTGAATGTTACAGATGTGCTTTTTGGTATAAAAAGTAACAGCAAAAATATGAAGAAGTTTAATCACATTATTTTAATCGCAAAGATGTGCGTAAGCATTTTTAAAAAAACCGATTCACGATTAACACTGGAAATTATTTTTGGAAATCATGTTGTTTTGAGATTTCGTTAGTCTGAAGTTTTATTAATTAAAAACAAATTATTGTTTATTTTCTTTGATATAATGTAAAGACAGCCATACATTATGATGCGAATATTGTTTTAAAAAAAAGATCAATATATGATGACATATGATCATTTTGATGCTACACGTGTTGACACGTATTTTTTTTTTTTTCACGTATGACTATTTTTAGTCCTTTTGTATAATGTTCAAGTTTTTCTGAACCGCATGTAAATGAGAGAGTATGTGTGCAAACAGAAAATACAAAAAAAAAAGAAAAAAAAAAAGCAATAACCTAATGTCACTCATCACAATTAAACCATTCAACAGGAGTATTCATAGGCAACCATACAATCCTTCAAAATCTATTTCAAAAATCCACTAATATTAATTCTAATAAACAAAACCAGTGTACACACTGTCTTCAAACAAAGACATCAGTCAGTGCTAGAACTCAAAAATTCTAAAAAATACCACCAAGAAAAATAGAAAGTGAGAACAGAGGAGACAGTAAAAGCGAGAGCGGAGAAGACAGTAAAGACAAACCAAATGACAGCAGAGAGCAAAAAGGAAGAAAAAGGTTATCTAATCCCTTACAGGTAGCATACTTTGCTCCTGAGGCGTACGAGGCTGGAGACGCCATTACTCAAACCAAAGAATCCCTAAAAAAAAGTGCAGCCAAGAGAATTAGAAAGTGGGAGCTGAGAAGACAGTAAAGACAAACCAAACGATAGCAGAGAGCAAAAAGGAAGAAAAAGGTCATCTAATCCCTTACAGGTAGCATACTTTGCTCCTGAGGCGTACGAGGCTGGAGACGCCATATCAAACCTAAGAATTCCTAAAAAGTGCAGCCAAGAGAATTAGAAAGTGGGAGCTGAGAAGACAGTAAAGACAAACCAAACGATAGCAGAGAGCAAAAAGGTAGAAAAAGGTCATCTAATTCCTTACAGGTAGCATACTTTGCTCCTGAGGCGTACGAGGCTGGAGACGCCATTACTTAAACAAATTAGAATTCAGTGACCAACTAATCTTAAGAATACAAAATCTAAAATCTAGTCACACCCCACTCAATATGTTTGCGTAGTCTATCGGCTAGAGACAACATAGAACCCGTCAAATACCACCACCAACTGGGCGCCCTTGTGGTAAATGATGCAAGTTTGAATGCGTCCCAGCACCCTGTCTACAGTATATAAAATTTAATAATATGATATATATCCTTCTCTCCTTCACTATCCTTCTCCATCACTCTCCCTCTCCATCACTCTCCCTCTTTCCTTCCTTTACTATCCTTCCCTATCCTTCCTTCCTTCACTATCCTTCCTTCCTTCACTATCCTTCACTCCTTGACTCTCCTTCCTTCACTATCCTTCCTTCCTTCACTATCCTTCCTTCCTTCACTATCCTTCCTTCCTTCACAATCCTTCATCCTTCACAATCCTCTATCCTTCTCCATCACTCTCTCCTTCACCATCCTTCTCTCCTTCCAATATGTTATATATGTTATATATGTTGGTATTTCAACATGTAAATGTTGTTCACCATGTTTCGATCCTTGAAACAAATTAACCGGCAAGCGCATAACTCACGCCCCAAGCACACGGCTTGCAACAAAAACCACACTAACACCCATACATACAACCACAAGTGTTAGTCATCACATCACCACTATGTAGCGTAATCAACCATACAACTACACATGTCAGTCATAATATCAAATCAACACAACATAATCAAACACACTTTTCCAGGGATGGTCCACTCCCCAACTCTGTCTCTTTGCACGGTGTGCAAACAGTCTTTCACAAACGTCCGAAGAAATGTTAATCACTGAAGTCCTTCTTCTGTGGACTAACAGAGTAAAAAGAAATGTTAATCACTGTAATCCTTTCTTCCACGGATTAACAGACTAAAAGGCAATGTTGACTACAAAGCCGCATCCGTCAACGTCACGCCCGGACTCCCTCCAACTTCTCACACGCCTGTCTCCTCCACACCAGCCCGCGTCCGGACTGCATGCCTGCCATCCTCTCCCTGTGCGACGGGGTCCCCTAACCTACACTAATCCTAGCCCCAACAGTAACACCCCCTACCCACCCTTGCTCGCAGCGCCAAATGTAACCGAGTGCCAATTTACTTTACCCTTTCTCACCGAGCACAAACACTCAAAGCAACTGACACAAGTTATATTACCAGGTTCTTTTATTCCATAAGATGAAAAGGGGAATGTGTGGGATAACGGGGGTTTACTTTCAAATACAAAACTGTCAATGTATTACAACAGGACTAAACAACTCCAAAAACAACGCTCTCAGTTCTTCACTCTAAAACTATATTCTAAATTCTCCCTCTAAAGCTACACTTTAAAAACACACTAAATCCTTCCTCCAAACTACACTCTAAAACTCTACTCTAAATCCTCACTCTCCACTTTAACCCAAAAAACCACAATGAAACTCTAATCTAAAACAAACGAAATCTAAAAAAACAACCTAAAAACAATTCTTTAAAAAAAACCAAATCTACAAAAACTTACTGAGCCCCTCTAACAAAAACTAGTCTACAAAACCCAGTCCACAAAAAACAGTCTACGAGAACCAGTCTACGAAAACTAATCTACGAGAACCAGTCTACGAAAACCAGTCTACTAAAACTAGTCTACGAGAACTAATCTACTAAAACTAGTCTACGAGAACCCCATCTAAACAGAGAACTAACTGAATCTAACTAAACCCCTCTAAAAAGAAAAGACCTGAATCTAACTACACCCCTCTAGAAAGAAAAGAAAAACCCCGTCGCACACTCCACCATCCTGCAAACATCAGAATGCACGCCGTAAGCATACGTAAAGAACTCAACAATTTCAACTACCACAAACTAACTCTTTGAACAACAAAACACATCAGTCCTATCAAATAACATACCTACAATACCGTTCTCTCAAACGGTTTTCTAAAGCATTCAATAAACAAAAGTTTTCCCAAACATTCAACTCACAAAACAGTCTTCATAAACATTCAAACAAATCCTTCCCCAAGCAGCATACTCTTCTTCTCACTGCTTACCCATTTACAGAAAGAAAATTATATTAACCTACCAGCAAAAGAATTCCTCACATCCCAAAGGATTTCAGCCTGTGACCAAACATGTCACACCAGGCGTCCAGAAAACACACGCACAAAAATATACGTTGTCTTTCTTCAGAATTCCAAGCAGAAAGAAAGTCTCAGTAGGCCCCAGGGCCCACATCACGCGTGCCTGCGCCACAAGGTTAACACACTTCGACTCGAGGGGTGTCGAGTACCTTGATTTTCTCTACTTAGTGTTTAACATCACCTTCAACTATTCAAAATTACATCGCGGCGGAGAAAAAAAGAGAGATGGAATAAAGTCACCCGTCAATTGTTTCCTGTTCACAAAAGCATTAATCACAATTTTACTCCAAAAACTTATACCAAAAAACAATCGTTTTACCTATGCAAATTTAAGAATCGGCTCTTCCATCAGACCATTTCACTACCAAAAAACACAGTCTCGGAAACCTTAGTGGATCCCCGATAGTACAGGGGTACCACGAGTTCACGAGTTCAAACGGATGTACACAAGTGCATGTGCACCGTAACTGTCGTCGGTCACAAGCTCACACTTGAAATACCGATAAAGACTATTTTCCTTCTGGGCGGTGCAATTTGCAAATAAAACTTAATCTTCCTTTTAATCGTACTATTCGTAGCAGACAACACAATCTACGCAGTCGAGTCGTACTTGTTTTTAACCTTCTTCAACCCAAGCTTCGACATCTGATCAGAATGTACTCGCAAGTCGTCTCCTTGACACGTCTCGCGTTGAAATCGGGATAAAACTGATGACAAACAGAAAGGTCTAAAAATATATCAAAGGGAGATCTCAGTCGTAGATCTTTCGTGTCGTTTTGGTCTCTTTTGTATCAGATATACATCATTTGCATTCTATTACGGACGAGTTTGATATTCGCTATATGATTGGTCAATACTTCTGCCAGGCCGCGACCATGCCCGACAGCGTCCGACGTATGTCCGACTCGAACAATAAAAGCCCACTGTAGACCTTTCATTTGTTTTTACGTGTAGATGTGTTAGAGCAAGTAAGTCTCATGCATCGCTAAACATGATCTGCCGAAAAGCCACAATAGGATCACATGTCATCCACATTTGTCATCCAACCATCACCATTCCAAGATCAGCTCCGCGAAGGATTCAAACAATGCCATCCGGCATGACGGATGACGGAATCCACCAAGTGTTAAAGTTTCGACAACACCGTCCGTACAGAGTTTCACGCACGCACGCACAGACGCACGAACGAACACACGAACGCACGAACGAACGAACGCGCGTACGAACGAACGAACGAGCGAACGAACGCACTGACAGACACAATTTATGAACACTCAAGGCTTCACATACGCACACACTGCACATATATAGAACATAGTTTTTATCACTTTTTAAGGAAACCTTTTCACGCCGTGGATCGTGTAACTCTGCATTTGCGCCACCGCAACTTTTTATCGCTTCACGCCGACGAAGAGGCAAGCTGCGAGGTAGGTCTCTCGAATGATACATTAAATTGTTAGAATGCTAGGCACTCAGCATGTTCTGAAGTGTTGCATTTCACATACTTATATCCTTAGCTATATTTCTGTATACATGTTTTGATGCTTTGATGGCCCTGGTGATCGTGACGATCTGTTTTTCTTCTCGTTTCCCCATGTTTTGGGCATATTTTCAGTTTCTGCGTCAAATGCAACAAAACGGAGATTACTGGTTATTCTTGGACATGTTCACTGATAACTTTAATGTTTTATGAATCTCCACGTGTAGTTTCTCTGTATATAGTTCCATATATACTTTGCAAGAAGCAGATAAAAACAGAGTGTCAACAACTCTGTAATTCGCCACCGCATCAATTCGATGTTAGATGTAACTCGCCACCGCATTTTTTGTTATTCGCCACCGCAGTACGCAAATTGTTATTTTCAAACGCATCAACATCGTGGAGGCATTTAAACCTTTATTTTTGTCACAAAACTGACAGCAATTGATAGGAGCATTTTAACTTTAGTGCTGCAAGTTTTAAACTCAGGGGCGTGGCGTGATCTTGCCTATGCAAAGGATTTAAACGCACCATGAGTTGACAAATCAAACTGTAGTATTTCTTCTTCTTCTTCTTCTTCTCCTCCTCCTCCTCCTCCTCCTTCTCCTTCTCCTTCTTCTTCTTCTACTTCTACTTCTACTTCTTCTTCTTCTCCTTCTTCTTCTTCTTCTTCTTCTTCTTCTTCTACTTCTACTTCTACTTCTTCTGTATGAAAAGAATGCTTATCTGTACTTGAGTGTATAACCCACACTAGCAGTTAAGCCCGGCTTCGCCCGGGAGTAAGCGGAGCCCTGTAGCAATTTAAGACGCTCGCTATCCCATTATCATTAGCTTTACCTCCTTTGTTTGGATACAAAAAAAGAGTTATCTCCCTTACCTTCTAGAAATCCAGTTAATTTTTCTTTCTTCATTTCTTCCCCTCATAGGAGCATTAGCGAGTCTCTAATATCACTGGCATGATGTGCTTGCTACAGGTCAACAGTAGGCCCTGAACTGGTCTTGCACCATATAGGCTGTATTCAATAAATGGGAGGTCCATAATCTGAGAAAGGAAACAATGAATCAAGAAACTAAAACCCAGGTGCACATCTGCGGCACCTAGGGAGTGTACGTGCACACTATCTTGTTCCTGCCTCTTGCCATCTCAGAGGTATGGCGACCACAGACAAAAAAAAGAGTTATCTCCCTTACCTTCTAGAAATTTCCGGAACTGTCCAGTTAATTTTTCATTCTTCATTTCTTCCCCTCATAGGAGCAATAGCAAGTCTCTAATATCACTGGCATGATGTGCTTGCTACAGGTGAACAGTTATCTCCCTTACCTTCTTTGCAGTTTGCATACAGGGCCAAAGTAGGGGTTGATGATGCACTATTGTTTATGTTACATTCTGTGTACACACATCTGGAGAAGAGCTCTGCTTGTGTTAGAGTTATGTTTTTTGATTTTTCTTCTGCCTTTCAGACTATTCAGCCTCATCTTCTGGCTCAGAAATTACAAAACATGTCTTTGCATCATAGTACAGTGAAATGGATTCTGGATTATTTAGTAGATAGACCACAGTTTGTACGATGGAATGGTACTTTTACATCTGACATGATTAACACTTTCACCGGAGCACCACAAGGAACAGTTTTGTTTCCTTTTTTGTTCACCCTGTATACATCTGATTTTAAAGTACAAGGAGAGTCATGTCATCTTCAGAAATTTTCTGACGACTCTGCCGTGGTTGGTAGTATTCTTGATGGTGATGAGAGCTTGTATAGAGAACGTATTGATGATTTTGTGTCTTGGTGTGATTCCAACTTTTTAGTATTAAACGCAAGCAAGACGAAGGAAATGATTTTTGATTTTCGCAAAAAGAAAGACACTGTCCATCCTGTAGTCATCAAAGGTGATGCGATTGAGATAGTCAGCGAGTACAAGTATTTAGGTGTAGTTCTAGATAACAAGCTAAGCTGGTTTAATCATGTTGATGCTGTTTTTAAGAAGACGCAGTCAAGATTGTTTTTTCTGCGCAAGCTGAGATCATTTCATGTGTGTAACAAGATGCTGTACATGTTTTATCAGAGTATGGTGTGCAGTGTGATGGTGTTTGCATCAGTGTGTTGGGGAGGGAATGCCACTGCAAGGGACACTGGCAGGCTGAACAGGCTGATAAGGAAAGCGAGTTCTACTGTAGGCCAGAGCCTTGACACCCTTGAAGTCCTTGTCGAAAGAAGGCTTGCCAGTAAGTCCAGAGCTATTCTGTTCGACCCAGGGCATCCCCTCCACGACGCACTGATGGATCTCCGCATCACACGGAACGCTCGGTTTCTCATGCCTAGGTGTCGAACGGAGCGTTTTCGGCGTTCTTTTCTTCCTGCAGCTGTGAGATATTTTAACAGCAACCGAGCCATTGTCCTGGCCACAGACTATCAGTGATGCCTTTTAAATGTACCTCTTAGTGATAGATTTAATATGATTTGATGACTGTTTGACCTTTGATCATAACTAGTGCTGTGAAAATGAGCTCTAGCTTTGTTGTGATGGTGTTGACACTATATTTTGCCCAATTGAGTCTAACTACCTGATGGCTAATCTACTGTGATACCTGTGATAACTGATGATGATTACTGTTATTGGTTTTATGTGTTTGGTTGGTCTCTTCTTTGGTAGTGCAATAGCGTTAATTATGGATTGTTGTTATCATCATTTACATAAAAACTTATCTGTTAATCCAAACAATGATATAATTACTGTGATGTTCTTAACTACACTTTAACATGGAATGTATGTATGTATGTATGTATGTATGTATGTATGTATGTATGTATGTAGGTATGTATGTAGGTATGTATGTAGGTATGTATGTAGGTATGTATGCATGTGTATTGGTGTGTCGGTGTGTCAGGTGTGCAAGAAAAAAGGGTATTTTTTATCATGGGTTTTATGAATTTTCTTCTCTTATTCTTTTATAATCATTAATTAATGACCTATATGTGCTGATGACCAATTTAATTTCCTTTGTTGGATCAATAAAATGTTATGAGTTATGAGTTATGAAATGTCCGGAACTGTCCAGTTAATTTTTCATTCTTCATTTCTTCCCCTCATAGGAGCAATAGCAAGTCTCTAATATCACTGGCATGATGTGCTTGCTACAGGTGAACAGTAGGCACTGAACTGGTCTTGCACCATATAGGCTGTATTCAATAAATGGGAGGTCCATAATCTGAGAAAGGAAACAATGAATCAAGAAACTAAAACCCAGGTGCACATCTGCGGCACCTAGGGAGTGTACGTGCACACTATCTTGTTCCTGCCTCTTGCCATCTCAGAGGTATGGCGACCACAGACAAAAAAGAGTTATCTCCCTTACCTTCTAGAAATTTCCGGAACTGTCCAGTTAATTTTTCATTCTTCATTTCTTCCCCTCATAGGAGCAATAGCAAGTCTCTAATATCACTGGCATGATGTGCTTGCTACAGGTGAACAGTAGGCACTGAACTGGTCTTGCACCATATAGGCTGTATTCAATAAATGGGAGGTCCATAATCTGAGGAAGGAAACAATGAATCAAGAAACCAAAACCTAGGTGCACATCTGCGGCACCTAGGGAGTGTACGTGCACACTATCTTGTTCCTGCCTCTTGCCATCTCAGAGGTATGGCGACCACAGACACACACACACACAGACAGACACTCTCTTTTATTTATATGTATAGATGTACTGGGCATAAACACTGCTTTTGCTCTGACTTCTTTTTCTGCGGTGTCGAAGTCACTGGTGGTCGAGTAGTAACTTCTACCACATCACTGACATCAAGGAAGCTGTCAATGGTTTGCCCGGACTGTTCCAAATCCATCTGCAACCAAACCACTCGTATCCCGTCAGAAAAGTTATTGTATAAGCATATGTGATTGAAGAGCGCAGCGATTCTTGCCATTCTAGCAATAAACACTCAGTGGCTGAAATCACTAAGTTTGACAATATGGAACCTACCTCTTCCTGTTTGATTTGCGGTCACTTGAGTCTGAAACTGGGCCTGGAACGCTCCTGTTAAAAACATTGTGGGGCCAAATACCACATAATTCTAAAATTCTTAAGCTTCGTTGGTGTTTATGTGTGTGAAATAATTCTAAAATTCAGTCATTCCTATTACCAGCGACAACACAAAAACTCATCAGTTTGACGCTGGAAGAGAAAAGAACGCCTCTGACAGACGTGACGTTTTTCGGGAAAGAAGAATGACGAAGAATGTGGGAGTGAAACGCCGCCAGGTGCGTCTCAGAAACGTGTTCTACAAAAGCTGAACTATACACTGAACTGAACAACTCCAAATCAATATTTTCAATTGGAAGTGACAGAATCACTGAGCTCTTCAACATATTATGCAATTCATTAGACAGTTGCAGTGGCGAATAACATCCAAGACGTGAAATTGCGGTGGCGAACTACACCAAGCATCGGTGGCGTATAACATGAAGTCTAATTGTTTGTTTGGGTTTTTTTGCCGCGTGCGTCACCCAAAGACAAAATTGTGCAACAGCATTCATCAAGAATACAAAGGACATGTTTAGCTCACAGGATATCATCACGGGAATGCATCAACTTGTGCTGTTTCGTTGAAGTTACGAAGGAAGGGACAAATCGTGCAATTTCAGCTACAATTCCAGCAGAAATCGGACTTCTGAACTGCCGAAACCTGACATTTCGACTAAAAAAGCACGGACCTTAGACCTTGAGTATATACTTCTTTAAAATGTACCAATGAAGAATCTAGATGATGCCTGAAAGTCCTACAAATTTTCATTTTCTGTGAGAGACCTACCTTGCAGCTTGCCTCTTCGTCGGCGTGAAGCGATAAAAAGTTGCGGTGGCGCAAATGCAGAGTTACACGATCCACGGCGTGCTTTTACGCTTTGAAAACATATATCATACATACATCATTCGACCTGTAGGGGTGGCGGTGGTGGTCGTTGTGGTGGCTGTTGTAATGGTGGTGGAGGTGATGTGTGTCTGTATGTGTGCATGTGCGTAAAGCAACACTATTCAATTCAGTCGACCAGTTGCTACACAACTAATACCAAAAATAAACAATAATGTACCGACCTTTTTTGTTAAATTGTTAAATTGTTTGAACCAACTGACGAAAACATGTATGTACAGTACAATTCGAAACATACCTCCTTTTGTACACCATAAAGAGTACGAGCACCTACTGTCTGCAAAGCTTGTGTACCCGTAAAGTCTTGTGCCAGATTACATATATTGGTGATGTTTTAATTATCCATGCGTCCTTTACCTCCGTGTGTGTGTGATTCGTGCATCATTTCTTGTCAAATTCTTATCAACGGCACCAACATGTGTTGCAGTAACAGCATTCAACTGTCGATCTTGGCGAGTGTCATTTTGAAGATCTGTCTACCAAAATGTAGTTCATTGTACAAGTTGTAAGTAGTCGTTTTGGAAGGAGCGTTCTTCCCAAAACAATATTGTGTGACAAACATAAGAAGTCTTCATAAGATTTGTAAACATCATGGTTCGAAACTCCCTTTTCTTTAGCTCCATTACAAGCAAGTGAACTTAGGAGCTGTTTTCGTTGCAGTGGAAACTTGGAGGTACATGACATTGTGTGTTATTGCCGATGAAACATTGCAGTATGCATACGTCATTGTGAATATCATAAGGAATTGCCGGGAGCTTGAGTCTAAGGACTGTTACTACACCCTCGTATGTGTGCGCGCGTGAGCCTTGCCTGCGTGCGTGCGTGTGTCTTATGTGTGTAGTGTGTGTGTGTGTGTGTGTGTGTGTGTGTGTGTGTGTGTGTGTGTGTGTGTGTGTGCGAACGTGTGTGCGTACGTATTCGCGTACGTGCGTTTGCGTGCGCGCGTGTGTGTGTGTGTGTGTGTTAGTTTGTGTTAGTGTGTGTGTGTGTGTGAGTGTGTTGTGCGTGCGAACGTGCGCGCGTGCGTACGTGTGTGTGTGTGTGTGTGTGCGGGGGGGGGGGGGGTGTGGGTGTGTGTGCGTCGGTCAGTGTGTCTGATTTGTCTGTTTATATGTATGTCTGTCTGTCTGTTTGTCTGTATGTCTGTCTGTTTGTGCGTGGGTCTGTGTATGTCTATGAATATGAAGCCATTGGCATACTTTTTTTGAAAAAAAGATATCCAGTGCCTTCAGACATGGAACTTACATACAATTGTTGTATGACGAATCACAGGTAGAGTTCACATAGTCTGTCTGCGCTATCTGATGGAAAACCAGGACCACGAGTGCTACTGCCGCTCACACAACGTGTCAGGGTCCAGCACCGTGACATGGCAGGGACAAGACTCGACATGGAACCCAGGGTTCCTGATACTGCGCAATGTCCAGCGTGCAGACAACGGCACACAGTACACCTGTGTGGTCACCGCTGACGGTGTCGGGGAAAAAGCAGTCTACACTCTGCGTGTGGGATGTCAGTTTCAACGTAGTTTGATTTCCAGTTACTTTCTTTCACAAAATACTGTTTGATTGTGTTTGCCTGAAAATCGTTCACAATATCAAATCACGTACAAGCCTTTAATAACTTGACCGCATGTTTGCGTTGTATGTTTTCTGTCAATTAAAGGCACAGTAATCCTCCCGTAAACCATTACTGTCAGGCTTTTACACACAGTACAAACACCCTTCCATTTGAACGCTCACCAAACGGGAACATCCTAGGTGCCCTACGTAAAGAGCGAGCAATTTTTAAAGAATTGATTTTGCGGATTGTCTCAGAGACAATCGGACCGTGGTGCGTTTTGGCGCTAGACCTAACTTTTAAAATTTAAATAATAAATTGACAGCTTGTTACAAAAACATTCTTAAATAATAAAATATTTCTTGTTTTCATCAAGACAAGATCAGTACAATTCGAAGTTTTGAAAGTTTGAAAAAAGAAAAGCCCGGAAGCAGGGTCACGCAAGGTCGTGGTTCTCGTAGCAGACGACGGTTTATGCCTATCGCCAGTTCCTCTGAACAGTCAAAAGCCATTGCTAGAGTTCTTGTGAACCACAGCCGTTTGTTTCGTGCATAGGCAGAGGTACATAATAACGTGCTATTGCAATTAAGCTCACATCGAGTCGCATTCAAATTACTAACTGACGACTACATTGTGAAAAAGGGAAACTGGATCACACAGGTTCACGATGGCTCAGGGGTAAGATAAACCACGCAAACATAAATTCTTTGAAAATTGCTCGCTCTTTACGGAGGGCACCTAGGATGTTCTCAAGCGGTGAGTGTTTAAATGAAAGGGTGTTTGTACTGTGTGTAAAAGCCTGACAGTATCTGTGATGGTTTACGGGAGGCTTACTGTGCCTTTAAAAGGGAAACACTGCAATGCGTTATACATTAATGAAAGACAAATGTGTAAGAATAAACATGTAAACGTTAACTGATGGTGTTGTTTTATCAACAGTAATCCTTTAAAAGCACACACAAATACAAATAAATCATTCATTTAACATGTAACGGTGTAATCTGGAACACTCTTTGCATCAATTTAAGGCAAAATCATATTTGTATGTGTAATTCGAATATGTAGGTAGGCGTCGAACACCTTATCACACCTGCAGTTGCATCAACGACTACTCGGATATGTTTGTTTTTTAAAGTTGTTTCATGATTAGTTTTACGTTGGTCTACACAAAAACCAGTGGGTCAACGTAAATTAGCTACATGTTTTGTTGTGTCTATATTTTAACGTTTGTATAAACTAGTTAATCTTGTCTGTTATAATCAACAAAAGAGTAAGACACACTCGGAGTGACCCATACAAAACGCCGCTAGACGTCTTCATTGATTAATGTATGATATATGTTTGTATTTACCAGACGGCCCGTTTGATGACCACATGAGTGTCGGTCCATCCTACGTGGTCAGCAACGGGTCACAGCCGGTCACCCTGACCTGCAACGCTACCAATGTCTATCCAACACCTCGCTACACCTGGCGTGGCGTCACCTGTGAGAAGCAGTCTCCACCAAACACCTGTACCTTCACACCTGACCCTGCATCTGATGATCTGAGAAACGTCACCTGCACAGCAGTCAGCAGGGCTGCTAGTGATTATGTCTATTTAGATTACAAACCACCAAAATCAGCTTCTCGGCCTCTTGAGCTGAACTTTGTGTGTAAGTGTGACATGCTGCTCACAAATAAGTCGTTCAATGAAAATATGACATGTCACTGCTTTGACGGCAGCTAGCTGTATAGTGATTTACGCCCAATACAAACCTGATTGGTTCAATTCTGCTCCCCACTGTACCTTCTAATTGTTTTAAATAGTATCATGTTTATTCCAAGCTGTTCATCCGAAGTGCGAGGCGTGTGTGTGATTATCAACTTTTAACACTAACACAATTATTTATTTGGAAAACAAACAGAATGTCGGTATATTATGTTCAAGATTATATAGTTGTAATATACGGTGTTCTGTGTCAAATACCGTGGCATCAAGTATTACCTAAAAAAAAGAATCAGCATCTGAGTCTTTACATAGACTTAAAGTGAAGCTAACAGGGTATTGACTGGCACAGTAAGCAACAATTATGCTGTCAAGCAATATGCTGGGCAAATAAATATCTTCTTAAAACTTGAGGCACAAGCCGCCATTCATATGATCTGGGCACGGTGTCCATGCGTTCTGCTAGCTTGTGGTCTGGCCGTGTCGACTCCTTCATCACTGTAGCAACCAAAGGTATGGTTTTGCTTGGCTTGTCAATACTTCCCCTTGTGTCCAAGTAGATACAACTGATGCTCTCATCACGCGTAACGTATGGACGGAGCCACGATGATTGACAATGTGGTTTTGCAACAACAATAAGTTCAAATGCACACATACAAAAACACGCTGCGTTTTGAGTGCTACAGATGTATTCATGACCCTGATATATAATGAAACACAAATAATGTTGTGTTCATACATTAAGTCAATAATTGATATAATACATTCCGGAAGACTCACAATCAAGACCGGTGTTTGTGTGTGTGTGTGTGTGTGTGTGTGTGTGTGTGTGTGTGCGTGTGTGTGTGGTGTGTGTGTGTGTGTGTGTGTGTGTGTGTGTATGTGGGTGTGGGGGTGGGTGTGGGAGTGTGTATGTATGAGTGTGTGTGTGTGTGAGTATGTGTGTGTCTGTGTGTGTGTATGTGTGTGTGTCCTTAACATATACTGGACTAATGTTTGTGCAATTTTATATGGGATCTCTTCTGATGATATTAAAAGACATGTCCTTATTAACATTTCTTTTTTAAATCAATGAATAAGATAATACTGTTTAAATAAAAGTTGAGGAGGTACTATGGCGACTACGGTGTATAATCATAAAACAATGTTTATGTAATCGTAATGCTGACTGTCAATGTACTGCACCGTCATTCCCATATGCGCTTTACCTATTTGTATTAAATAAACAAGTTTACTCATGCCGATAAACTGATTCAAAGACTTTTACGAATAGCAAAATGCATGCACACGCGATAACGCATATATTTAAACGAGAACATTTATTTTTCTGTCTGTCGGCCAAGTTTGGCTGGCTGTCTGTCTGCATGTCTGTCTGCCTTCCTGTCTGTCTGCCTGCCTGTATGTCTGTCGGTCTGTCTGTATGTATGTATGTGTGTGTACCTCTCTCTCCCTCTCTCTCTCTCTCTCTCTCTCTCTCTCTCTCTCTCTCTCTCTCTCTCTCTCTCTCTCTCTCTCTCTCTCTCTCTCTCTCTCTCTCTCTCTCTCTCTCGCTCTCTCTCTCTCTCTCTCTCTCTCTCTCTCTCTCTCTCTCTCTCTCTCTCTCTCTCTCTCTCTCTCTCTCTCTCTCTCTCTCTCTCTCTCTCTGTCTCCCTCTCTCTTCAAGAATGCATTACTGAAATCAGCCGGATAGGAAAATCATAATGCAATCTTGCTTGTTAACAGATTCCTTGGGTAAGCGTTTCAACGAGACGCTGAACCTGACCGTTCGTGGCGTCTCTTTCACCTTGATAGCTTTCCCTGTTCCGGACACGTTCGCCTTCAGTCATCACGGCGGGACTGTACCATCAGGAACGTTTTCATCTGAATGCTGGCAGGATGCGGTGTCACAACGCATGGTGAACTGCTTGATCGTACCACTGGCTATACTAGAGCAACAGCTCGGCCTATATTCACTTACTATGTCAATTGGCCTGGAAAATTTTGACATACATTTCAACATCAGAAATATAGGTAAGCATGTGTGTTTCCTTCCGGTAATAATATGTATGTGTTAATATGTAGAGGTTACATGCCGAGTCTCAGTGATTATTAAAAATAATGGTCGAAGTTAGCGGATCATGAAAAATGCGAGCTTTAGCGAGCTTTTTCATGACCGCGAACTGAGACCATTATTTTTTTATAATCACTGAGACGAGGTGTGTAACCTCTTTATTCCTCCTTTCTTCAGTTATTCAAAGAAAAGAGGAGTTTTTTTGCGAAAGTTTGATCGAATCCTATTCTCTCAACCAGTCAACCTGCGCAGGCGATCGATTAATGCGCGGTTGTATAGTTCCGTGCAAATCATTCCATTCTGTTAACACTTCTTGTCAGTTTTCCTATTTTGGGCTAAAATCAAGTACACAGATATGCTGTTATTCTGCTGTGGCGGCAAAGGCAGATATTGTGTGTTCTGTATATGTTTTGGTATCGCTTAGGATAATGTTTTTTTCGTCAAATGGGACTAGCAGACGAACTTTTGCACCCGTGTTCCAACGTTAAAAAATGTATGAAGTTCAGTTTTCTGGGGAAAATAGTGTATGAAACCCCTTTATGTTGTTTAAATTGATGAGATGTGTGCATTTGGTTGCGTGTGATCTGTTTATTAAATGAAATATTGTTGAAACTGACCGTCGGATTGCAGTCTGTTGTCGAAGGAACTGAGTGAAAAGAAGGGGAACTATGTATGAGTTACTTGCCTTGCGGGAAATTGCTTGTGATGAACGGTTTGAGCACGGCAGATCCAGATTCAGAAAACAACCGAACTCGTGGATTTTATATGGAGATTCATGTGTTCAGGCCTGTAGTTGTTAATTTAAATGCGGTATGTTTGTATTGTTTGCTCCAGAGATGTATACTTCGTACATTAGAGCGTTCGGAACTTTTCAGTCGCAAAAAGTAGTACCGAAACAGAACAACATCTCAACCCATTGCACTATCGAGGATTCAGGCTGTTGCTGGGTCGTTATTTGTTTGGTTGCTGGGTCATTATCGAAAAATAACTACCCCTACAAGTTAACAGAGGTAAAGAAGCAGAGGGGGGAATAAATCTATTTATTCTAACTTGTGTTTAGCACATTAACGTAAAAGGATACCTTTGCTATTAATGTTCACGAACTGTGAACACAACACGAGCGAGAGACCTATAACAATGTCTGCAGTATTGCCCATGTTGGTGTTGCAGCGCGTGTTCATGACTAACTTGAGAGCTCTCTCTGTCTCGGTCTGGCTTTCTCTCTCTGTATGTATTATTACCATGTCAGTGCACCATATGGCTATATGACCAATCACGAATGATCCTAGGTGACCTGCTAAATGTTATAACGGTCAGGCAGGCACCCTTTTAAATATAACAAACACAAACTAAACATTTGAATCCAGAATGTCAGGGTGACTTATTCTAAGGAATGACACTTTTGATTTCCAATAATGGTACACCTTACTATGTTAAAATACCGAACAACTAATGTTGTCGGTGGGGGTGAATGGGTATACAGAATGAAAACGAACCGCCCACCTCGAAGCAATATAAACAAGAAAATGTGTTGACTAAAATCAACACGGGCTGAAGCTGTTTTACAATGAAAGAAGATGTGATGTGCGGGTATAACTCATTTGAAATGGGGTTGCGTGTGTTTCAAGTCAGTTATATAAAATGGCGGAATTATATAGTAGAGGCATGCTGTCACCACAGGAGCTTCAAGCCGGTTTATCAAAGCGACACCGGGTAGATCAAAGTATCGTTCTCCTGTATCAGTACAATAACCAAACAATGGAAGCACACACAACCGATTCGTTTTGTTTGAAGCTTTTTAAATCGTTTTATGTACCCATTCCCAGACATAGTAGGCTCAGAAAAAGAACACAAATAGATTAAGCTTTCCGACACGTCATGTAACAAACACGAAACCAACACTCATAATCTTATCTTGTTTTTTTATACAAAATGATCCTTAACTTTGAGTTGAGATATTTTGAATTAGAAGTTTGGAAAATGTAAAAGCTTATATGTAATATATAAATATATATAAACTATATGTAATAATCGACCAAAACTTACAATTAGAAAGCGTATATGAGTGTTCGTTTAAACCCGCATAAAATGAGTTCACACACTTGTCGTTTCTCTGAACGAATGGGTTCACCAAAACAAGTGAGGTACAGCAGTCCCTCCCATGAACGGACACTCTTGGGCCATTGCAAACCTGTCTGAACATTGCAGGTGGCCGGTCAATGCATTATATTAAAGAGAGACTCACAACACAGGTTGCTGCACACTGATTTGTCTTAGTATTTTAATATGTTGCCAATAGAATCACTGATTGACGTTCATAAAAATACAACATATGTGTACATCCATTACCATAATGCTCACTTTGACACGTTACTTTGTTCTTACGCAAAACAAAGCAGGCTAAAGACAAAAAACACAAATTATTTTAAGGCAGTTTCAACAATCATACTTTACGCGCTTCGTGAATGAAATTACACATACGGAATACAAGTATCTTTACAATACAACTACCAATACTGCACAATGTATAATGTGTTACTAGTGGACGTATCTAGTCTACCTAAAGACGCGAATCAAAACTGATGGTATAGTGTTTCTTCCTTTCAGACAGAGCAGTGATAACAAGCCTGACACTGAACAACACAGACGAGACGGTGACAGTGAATGGAGGCGACAGAGTAATCCTCGCTTGTACCGTGTCTGGTCGACCTGTGCCCAAGGAAATATCCATCACCCATGGCAACAGGACATTTAACTCAAGTGATGTTCAGTACCAGGGCACAGGGAATGGGACCAAGCAGGCAGTGCTGACACTGAAGGCAGTGACTTATGATGATATGGGAACCTACACCTGCACAGCGACAAACGGGATTGTTGGGCCGGACTCGAAGCAGATTTTGTTGAACGTCATTGGTAAGTTACTTTTCCGAAATAGCATAAATTATTAATGCAAATACAGACTCAGGTAAAAGTTTGTACAGAATAGACTTGGTTCCACCAAACATTTGTAGTTTCTTTAAATATGTAGTTAACATGTGTATTGAGTGAATGTAACGCAATAGACTACGATATAGAGGGACGTAAATAGGGTGTATGAATGTCTTACATGTATGAGTACAGGTATCCCCCCCCCCTCAAAAAAAAAATCAGACAAATATTTCTGAAATTTTGATGAGAATTCTCCCACATAATATCCCCATACTTTTATTTTCCAAAAAAAGGTTCAATGGCGTCATTTTCCTTGTTTGAAAAACTTGAGGCCGAACTGCCACGGCTATATGTTCATAAATTTGCAAAGATTTTTTTTTCAAAAGTCACGTTACCGCCGCCCGAAAAAGGGTACCCCCACAATCGACAATTTGGCAAATTATACATACGCGGAGAAAGCTAAATCATGTATGCAGGGCAGTTTTGTTTCGTTCCGCTGTTTTGCGTATTTCTTGTGTTATGTTATTTCTACTGATGCATGCGTCGATAGCATGAGCGGTCAAAAAGAGGAGATTTTGCGACAAAAAACCGCCGTATTTTGGAAATATTGGTGTATTACTTCAATAATGTCAGGATCTCATGCCTACACAAGAGACTTACTTCTGGTAAAATGTATCGCTACAAATAGTTGGTGAGATGTTATGCAATCTTCTAAAACATAACAAAAACTTAGGCCTTCACATGCATACTACAAACAAATGATTATATCAAGTGCATGTATTGTCTCATTTTCATTTTAGAAAGACCACAGGCTAGTCATATATACCCATAACAGAAATGGAACGTTCCTGGTCTCTTCTATAGCAGTTATTGCTCAGTGCCTCTAAACTGTGTTACGGTCTCGCATGACTGGGCATCGCTATAGCACATCAATCATCCAACGCTATAGCACATCAATCATCCATCGCTATAGCACATCAATCATCCATCGCTATAGCACATCAATCATCCATCGCTATAGCACATCAATCATCCATCGCTATAGCACATCAATCATCCATCGCTATAGCACATCAATCATCCATCGCTATAGCACATCAATCATCCATCGCTATAGCACATCAATCATCCATCGCTATAGCACATCAATCATCCATCGCTATAGCACATCAATCATCCATCGTTATAGCACATCAATCATCTATCGCTATAGCACATCAATCACCCATCGCTATAGCACATCAATCATCCATCGCTATAGCACATCAATCATCCATCGCTATAGCACATCAATCATTCATCGCTATAGCACATCAATCATCCATCGGTATATCACATCAATCATCCATCGCTATAGCACATCAATCATCCATCGCTATAGCACATCAATCATCCAACGGTATAAGTTAGTTCTAGTATGCTGTCATGTCGAGAAAATGGATAGCAAGCATAAGCCATCAGGCGAATGCTGATATCATTTTTGAGAAATGTCTTTGTCTATGCTTTTACACAAAAATCTCACAAAATAAACCATGTTAAACATACGTTTCAGTTGCTTCGATTTTTCTTGAATGACGTAAAATATATTTGACGTACATTGAGTGACGCAATTTGACTTGATTGTTCAGAACTTTGATAATCATGTTTCATACATTTTCAAGTGAGCAGGGCGGCATTGCACACTCAGAGAGTGGGTGGTGCCTTGCGATTATGTAAAGCACCCACCGACAAATCTGACTTTTTGGTATTACTTTTTTTTAGATAAAAAGTGTTTTATCTGACAGCATTTGAAATGTAATTCTTTGGAGTAAACCTCGCTGATAGTTATTGTTAATTCAGATGTTTTCTTTGTCCTGTTATTTTTTTGCGTGGCAAACAAGGTCCCAGCCTGAACGTTATAATATTTAGCGGGTCTTCCCAGAATCAATCCTGATTGGTCAAAAAGCCATATGGTGCACTGGCATTGCAGTAACATGCTATCGTGTTTTACAGGACTAGCATGTAAACTAGTGGTCGTACGTAATTGAAACTTTGGCAGTATGTGTAACAAATTAATTGCCTGTATGCACGAACAGGAATGATGTTCTTATTAATGTAAACCCCGAGATCCACAATGATTTTAAAAACATGGTCTTGAAAATTGCACAGCATCTCAACAAGTATCTGAAACGATACGACATTTCACTCGAAGTACGTCTCATCTGTAGGCATGAGATCCTAATTTGTTTGGAAACAATACACCGTACCGATCATTGCTGAAATACAGAGCTTGTTGTAAATGTTTGTATCACAGAACCCCTCAAAATTGTTGCAAAAACATCCCCTTTTTGACCTTTAATGAGATCGACACCTACATCAGTAGAAATAACATAACACAAAAAATACGCATGATAGCGAAAGAAAACGACCTGTTCTGCATGAATGATTGATTTAGCTTTCTCCGCGCATGTAAAGGTTGCCATTTTTTGCCTATTCCGAATTTCGTCAATTTTCGTAATATTATCATATTTGGCAACATGTTATCAGTGCTGAAGCTAACATTATGTATATGGTGGACAATCAAAAACAAATGTATAGAATTTTCGAAAGAAAAAAAGGGTATTTATTGAGTCCCAGGTCAAGTTTTTTTCTTCAACAAGTCGGCTTTTAAATGACAATAGTTTATCATCTGAACTTGCAGTGAATCATTTGTTTAAGTTATTGAGACATCCCAGTGCACTAAGGGATTTATAGAGCAAATCTCGAAAATAATTATTGAACTCAGCGCTATGCGCTTCGTTCAATAATGAATTTCTCGATTTGCTCTATAAATCCCTTAGTGCACTGGGATTGTTTCAATAACGATATTGGCAGTACCGCCAGAGAAAAAAGAAGATTTAAAACGCACATTTTGCTTCGCGCATTTGAATGTGTGGTTTGGTCGTGTAAGATCTACTTGTGTGTGGGCTGTCTCAAGTGTGTCGTGCTTTCGTCACACGCATTTTAATTTCTGTTAGTAAATTCCAGTGTAGCGTTAAGCTAAACAGTGATGATCTTTCAGAGATACCTCATTTGAACTCGGAGAAAGGACTGTGCTCTTAATTATTTGCGATTCGAAACCTCCAGTCGAGCTTTGACGGATAGATTGTGCAGAGTGACTTCACTTGAATTGACTACCCCCCCCCCCCCCCCCAAGGACTCGACGGTTAGCACATTTTCAAAATAAATGTGGCATGTTTCTCGTGTTGTATCTTCACTCATCGGGGAGTCTGGTACTAAATATGAACGGTAAGAATGCTCTGAACCCTACACGTATTATATCCCCATCGTTCTTTCGTTCACATTTGCCCAACATGTTAATTTGCGTCGCATTGAACGTCTCCAGTTAACACCGTGATTCTGTGAAGGTGCTTATACAAAATAAACAAACATTCTTCACTTTTGGGACGAACAGTCAGACTCGATACAACACTTGCTGTCAGGGATGGATGCAGAGGAAATACAGGCCATTATGTTGACTGCTGCTCAGCCTCTTGTGAAATAAACAAAAGTTAACGATCACAGGTACTGCAGTCACTCGCTGCACGAACAGACATATTGCCACAAGCAGAAAAGGGTGGTCTAAGAATGGTGTCCCGTAAGGGGAACAGGTACCACATCTCCCGATTACCTGAAACGATCGTCACAGGTTGGTCAGCTTCTAAGGTATGCACAAGAACTCGACGAAATGATGATGCACATCCGTGCTTGTTGCCATGTCATTAGCAGATTGGTTTCAAATTACACACCGTGACCCAGACATGTCGAAGTGCCGATGGAGAAGGAATAACGTGTGTACTCCTGTGTCAGTGGCGGGCTCCGTGCTACCGGAAGACTTAACGTACATTGTTGACAATGACAGATGTAAAGTAACTTATGCTCGTTTTGTGTTTTGGTAATTGAAGCTCTATCGAGCATGTGTCGTCAGTGCCCTTCTATTCGGCAGCGAGTCGTGGACAGTTTACTCAATGCAGGAAAGGAGGCTGAACACATTCCACATGCACAACCTACGGCGGATCCTAGGAATCAAGTGGTCAGACCGGGTGACCAACAACAAGGTCCTGGAACGTGCTATCATACCCAGCATGTACACACTGCTCCGGCAACGCCGACTCCGTTGGCTTGGTCACGTACGCAGAATGGAAGACGGATCCCCAAGGATCTACCGTACCGTCAACTGGCATCAGGCAAGAGAGCACAGGGACGCCCCCAACTTCGCTATAGAGATGTCTGCAAAAGAGACATGAAGGCCCTCGATATGGACATCAACGGCTGGGAAGACCTTGCTCAAGATCAAGCCTGCTGGAGACAGGAACTGAAGAGAAGTCTAGACAAGGGGGAAGAGAAGCTCAAACTATAGCCTTGGAAGCACACAGGCTCAAAACCAAAGAAAAGAACAGTAAAGTAACAACATCAGATACTGTCCACTAGTGTGGTCGCTGCGGCAGAGACTGCCACTCTCGTATCGGGCTGCACAGCCACAGCAGGCGCTGTTCCAGCACCAAATGACTTTTTCAGGCGCAGTTCCATGGCCCCGTCGGGACCGACGGATGCCGACGACTGACTGAATTGAAGCTCGCATTTGTCATGATCCGCTAACTTCGACCATTATGTTTGAATATTCCCTGAGACTTGGCATGTAACCTCTCCATACCCCACACCAGCCTCTCTCTCTCTCTCTCTCTCTCTCTCTCTCTCTCTCTCTCTCTCTCTCTCTCTCTCTCTCTCTCTCTCTCTCTCTCTCTCTCTCTCTCTCTCTCTCTCTCTCTCTCTCTCTCTCTCTCTCGGGGGTGAGCACATCGCACGATGAAGCAAGACGTGTTTCTAGGTAGCTCTCGGATTCTTCTGTTAATTTTGACTGCTAATAAGTATTAAGGTATCGCTGAGTGCCAATTTTTGTTTCAAGGATGCGTTAGGCTCTGCTGATCATGCCGGTGCCAGACTCGGTTCCAAGGGCCGTCTGTGGAACATTTTATTGGCGTTTTCAATTTTGTATGGGTCGTAGAGCACGCAAAGCCACTGTGAAAAAAAACCTAACAACACAGTTACCACTGAGCTTTTTCCGCTGCGCTGTGTTGACGCTACTGTTCACCGTGTGCACGGACCATAACATAGCGCGTGACAGTATTGGCACAACTCACCTGGCTTCGTCAGTGGCATACCTTCATCGTTCCTTCTTGATGCTGGCTACTGCTCTCCGCTTCACGAGGACATTTTTTCCAACTTCTGCTGAAGGGTCAAGATACAGACTGTCGCTTCGCTGCACTGGGCAGGTATTGTCAATTTCGTGTATCGCTGTCTGTTTCATCACCGCCGGCCTGCTGTTGGCGTGTGGCGACATCGAACCCAACCCTGGGCCGTATTACGGTAGGAGTGATAGGCACACGTATGAAAGTGACACTTACCTTCATTCGCAGTCAAATCAGAGAGATTACTATGAGCGGCAAGGCAACAGCAACAGCAACCATCAGTATCAAAACGACCAGGACAGGGGACAGAGTAACGCGATGCAGAGTATTCAGTCCGATATAACCCGTACTCTCAAACAGGCTGTTGGCAGGATAGAGGCTTCGAATGCACACCAAGGACAAAAAATAGAACAACGCATTAAGAGCGTAGAGGACAAAGTAGAGAGAAGACTTACCAACCTTGAACACAAATATGATCAGCTGGCAAATGGTGTTGGAGATCTCGCATCACAATTTCAGACATTAGAGACAGAAAACCGGCAACTTCGAGGTGAGCTCGAAAGCTTAAGACAGAAAGAGGATTATCTGGACAACTCAAGTCGGAGGAACAATCTGATTTTTGTAGGACTGGACACAGTAGGAACCAGAGACCAATGTGAGTTTTGGGAAGAAAATGAAAAGAAGATTTTGGACCTTATACGCTACGGCATGGGAGTTAGGGAAGAAATAGATCTGGAAAGAGTGTATAGGTCTGGCAAAGTGACTGTTGCTAAGTTCCTGTCCTATAAGCAAAAGGAGTTCGTACTTTCACAGGCACGGAGCCTGAAAGACTCAGACACATATTGTGATGTGTACGTGCGTGAGGACTTTTCCGAAACAGTGCAGGAGAAGAGAAGACGGCTTCTGCCCACCCAACGGGACCTGCGGCAGAGAGGCTACAAAGCAACCCTGTCGTACGACAAGCTGATGACCAATGAAGCCGTCTTCGTCTTTGATGTCTCCAGCGGCAGTGTCATCAGGCAGGAGCGCTTCAGGCGGAGACCCACGGGACCAGCGCAACGCAGGGGAACCAACCCTCAGCCATCAAGTCACAGTAACCCCCCAGGCACTTTGCAAACCCCGTCCCAACACCCAACACCCTCACCGACCCCGTCCCTACCCCAACCCTCACCACCACGACACCGCACTGAGCCACCAGGGATGCAGCCGACGACGGAGGAGCTCCCGCCTCAACAGTCATCGCGGATGTGTGGCGGCCACAGAGCGCCGCCCCCCGACCGCATGGAGCCCGTCCAACCCCACGCAGACGGAGGACAGCGGAGTCCAGTGCAGCGTGCAGACGGCGACCCACCCTACGACAGCCAGCGGGACCCGGCACGGGACTCGCCCCAACACGTCCTCTCGTCCCACGACTTCCCAGCGCTGCCCCATCGGCCGCCCAAGTCCCCTGTTGCCAGCCCCTCCACCTCCAGCGCAGATGGCTTTACCCCCCTTTGGCGTGACGCTGACCATAGGGACACCCTTGCGGGCAGGGGGCGGGGTAGAGGCTCTCCGACGACCAGCAGTCACCCTCACGACAGTGGCGGGCGCGGCGGGGATCTGGGTGGCGTACCGAGGGCACGGCTAGACGACGGCGGTGATGGAAACACGGCCACAGCCGAACCTCCAGGCGTGATGACGCGCAGCAGGCTACAGACGGGCCCCACCTCTGGAACTCCCCGTGGACCAAACCACGGCACCAAGACGCAGCGCCAAGGTCGTATCGACATCATGCTTGGCGGCGGCAACAGAGCGCCTGTTCCTGGGACGCAATGTGATCCTGACCCCGGCACTCACCGGCGTCAGGGCCGCAGCGCCGACAAGCAGAGAGACAACAGCAGCATGTGACGGTGCGGCAACGATAGGCCAAACAGCGCACCGAGAGATAGTGCAAAGGGTATCATTCGTTTCCTGAGTTGGAACATCGATGGACTCGCAACGAAAATAGCAGACCCCGATTTCGTGAGTTATATACACAACTTTAACGTCGTTTGCCTAGTTGAAACGTTCCTGGATAAATCGTTCATTTTGAGTAACACGTTCTGCGACTTTGTAGTATTTTCGAGCTCGGCTGTCAAACTGACTGACAAAGGCCGTAGGTCAGGTGGGGTCATTATACTGGTAAAAAAGGAAATAGCTAAATTGTTTGATGCGATTGAGGTAACGTACGATCACATGGTCTGTCTCAAAATATCGAAGACACTGTGGAATCTGGACAAAGATGTTATATACCTAGCTGCGTATATCCCTCCCCAAACTTCACCGTACTATGATACCTCCCAGGCCAAATGTCACATTGAACAAACTGAACTATGTATGTTAGACATGTTAGAAAGGTACGGAGAAGTTTACATCATCCTATGTGGGGACATGAACGCAAGAACTGGGTCCTTGCAAGCTATTGCTGACTCAGAAAATCAGTTAGACGACCCGTGCAACCATCAAGTTCTGTATAGTCCTTCTCGATTGTCAGAGGATCGGACAATTAACACGTTTGGCTGGGAACTCTTGTCGTTATGTTCTAGTTTTGGTCTGTGTCTGCTAAATGGTTTTTGCACGCCCTCTTCGTCTAAGCATTTTACATACATATCCAGACATGGAAATAGTGTAAACGACTACTTTATCATCTCAGAAGAGTTATCATCCCTCTGCCTGGGCTTGACCGTCGAAGAGAGAATTGAATCCCCACATATGCCGCTATGCTTAACACTTACAGGCCCCACTAACAAGAACACAGGGCAAACAGAAAACGAAACAACGAAAGGGGTACGAGTTAAGATGTCATGGGATACACATAAAGAACATGAGGTAAGAGAGCTTATTGACTCGGAATCATTCGCTGGTAAACTCGAAGAGGCGGGGCAGATGATAAGTGGGGATATTGATGGATCAGTAAAGTTGTTCAACCGTGCCCTTAAGGAGGTAACTAAGCCAATGGAAATTACTGTTAAGAATGGTTCTGTTTCGGTCGGTGAGAAAAACAAATGGTTTGACTTTGAATGTCAACAGCAAAAAAGGTTGACACGAAAAGCTCTTCGAAGGTACAAGAAAAACAAGACAGCTCTTGACATGGAGAAGAGAACAGATAAAATCAGTTTTAAAGAATGTGAAAAAGAAGCAGAGCGGTGTAAAACGGTATATTTAGATGAAAGGAAGAAGTACAACCAGCTGCTGAAAAATAAAAAGATTACATTTAAACAGAACAAAGTGTCACTTTTACTTGCCAGCATTCATGACCCTCAAAGCTTTTGGAGGGAAATTAGAAAATTCAAGAGAAAGGGAAGAAGCTCGCCTAGCATTAGTAAAGATGACTGGTTTAACCATTTTAACGGCGTGTTTAATAATTTAGCTGCTGGAGCGACTCCAGTTCAGCAAACCGAGTTATCCGCGGAAGAGGTCCCGGACCTCGACATGGACGAGCTAAATAAAGATATATCTGAAGGAGAGGTAAGAGAAGCCATTAGAGGGCTGAAAAAAGGCAAAGCAACAGGTATAGATGAAATCCCAAACGAGTTGCTTCGCATCGCAGGTGATGATGTTACTACTTACCTGGTAGAGCTTTTTAACAAACTGTTCCACACAGGAACATACCCAGCTGAGTGGGCCAAAGCTATTATTCACCCAATCTTCAAAAAAGGCAACGATGAGAACCCTGACAATTACAGGGGCGTGTCGCTGCTAAGCTGTGTCAGTAAACTGTATACTGCCATCATTAACAATAGATTGACTAAGTGGGCTGAAATGAACAATGTCATGTCTGAGTCCCAAGCTGGGTTCAGAAAAGGGTATACGACAGTGGACCATATTTTCACGTTATATCCAGCTGTAAGCAAGCAACTTAAACAACACAAGAAACTGTATGTGGCCTTTGTGGACTTCCAAAAGGCGTTCGACACCGTCAAAAGAGATGTACTATGGAATGTACTGCTCAAGATCGGCATTGGGGGCAAAAGGCTTCAAACACTCAGAGCAATGTACTCAAACGTATTATCTTGTGTTCGGTGTAACTCTGACTACACGGCCTTTTTTGAGTGTATGCAAGGTCTCAAACAAGGATGCTTGGCAAGCCCAATCCTGTTCTCTTTTTTGATTAACGAACTTGCGTCTGAAATGATTCTAAAAGGGAGGCATGGAATTCAACTTCTTCCGGGTGAAATTGAACTATTTATCATGATGTTTGCTGACGACATAGCATTGCTTTCAGTGACACCGGTGGGACTACAAAACCAGTTAAATATATTGCATGAAGTTGCCAACAGATTAGGTTTAAAGGTAAACAAAGAAAAAACAAAAGTGTTGGTATTTCGCAACGGTGGATACTTGGGGAAAAACGAAGCCTGGACATTTGGTCACGACAACATGTACGTTACCAACTCGTATAAATATCTCGGCTTAACCTTGACCACCAAAGTTTCCATCCAACGATGCTTTGAAGACTCTATTGTACGAGCTAAGCGTGGTGTTATCGACATTTTTAGAGTTTTGTGGAATATTGGATGTTATGATCTAAACCTTTTTTTCACACTCTTTGATACACAGATTACCCCCATATTGCTATACGGTTCAGAAATGTGGGGTTGTTTTGATTGCTCTAACATTGAAAAGGTACACATGTTCGCATGCAAACGGATAATAGGTGTTTCCCCCCAAAGTCCCAACTGCATGGTATACGGAGAACTCGGTAGATTTCCCCTATCAGTCCTCGCTGCTACCAGATGCGTTAAATATTGGTTGCGGCTAAATCGCCTCCCCAACACAAGATATGTAAAAATGGCCCACAAATGGAATTGTTCGTCCAGACTCTAAGACGATTCAGCTTATCGTACAATGTGAGTTTTTTCTTGCGAAAAAGCAACTAGAATGAGTTTCACACGGCACATTGAGCTCGACACACACACACACACACACACACACACACACACACACACACACACACACACACGTACGTGCCGATCTGATTATAGTAAGATTTTAGCAAATTGTAGTGCACATTCACATTGTCTCAAATTCTAGTTCGCAATTATGTCTTTGTTCAGGTTCACCAAGAAAAAACTTTCACAAGATTGTGATCACGGGAGGGGACTGGCATATGTCTTTCCAACTGACAGCGTTCCCTGTTCCTGATCGGTTTGTTTTCGTCCATCTTGGTAGTCAGACATCCGGGCCAGGACAAGATGTATCTGACAATTTTACAGAGCAATGTAAGCAGGATACAGTGACTAAGTTCATTGTCAACTGTGAAGTCAGCCCAAGTCAACAGTCCCGCAATCTTACAGGATACTTCAGAGCAGAGATCTTCAATAAAGTGGGACAAGGTGACTTCATCTTTAAGGTCCGAGATGAAAAAGGTAGACATTTGTTTAAACGGATCGTTTTACTAAATAGTTCACTCCTCAGCACACACACACACACACACACACACACACACACACACACACACACACACACACACACACACACACACACACACACACACACACACACACACACACACACGAAAGGGCAAAGTTGTATTGCTCAGTCTTTTCATTGTAATTCCATCATGTTAGACAGGTTAGTAAAATCTAGCCTGTATGTTACATACTTGTCTGAAAGCTACAGTTCTCATCAATGGATATTTCTGTATATTGCTATTTCATATGTTACGTGGATTTCCATTGGTCAATTGGGCAAAACTGAGCTCAGTGCAAAAGTGATATCGACGGCATTTCCGTCGATATCAGTTTTGATATCGACGACCTCTTTATTGCTTCCCCACTTCAAAAACAAAAACACCTGAATTTAAAAACAAACAAATATATATGACAATGTAATGATCCCAGAATTTAGTTGAGCAAGTGACAAGAGACTTTTTGAAAGAAAAGACATTTTGAAATACTGAAAAGTACAAGAAAAGAGTGAACAAAAAGAAATAATAATCAGAGGGAGGGATATGGAACAGCCAAAACTGAGACAAATACTTTTGTAATTTCTTTACAGTAAATACAAAATGTCCAGAGAATTAGCAATATATCTAACATTGACTGACTGTGTGATGATATCTTCTGCTATTGGTCTGTTTCGACAGTGATATCAAAATCTCGACCTCCAGTCTCGATTTTGATATCACTGTCTCAACAGACCATAGCAGAAGATATCATCAGACAGTCCGTCAATATTGGGTAATGTCAACAATTCTAAGAAATGTGGCAAATGATGTCTTTGCTAGCAAAGGCTGTTACCTTTTGGTTTTCGTTCTTCAGGTGAACAATCCACGCCACGTTGGGCATTATGGGCACCTGTCGCTATTGTGGTCGTCGTTATATTCATCACTGTCGTCGTCATTTGGAAACGTTGGCGTACGTGTTTTTTTCAAATCCTTTTACCTGTATTATTTTGATAAAGTTCTACAAAGTTAAACAAATTTAAAAACATAATATATTTCAAAGTTATTATATGTGTTTGTTTAGATTCACACTAATGGTAATCATGTTCAGCATGTTATCTGTTTATTTTCCAAGCGTAATGTCTAGGACAGTTAGGCCAAAGCTCGAGCGAAAGAGAGAGAGACAGAGACAGAGAGACAAAGAGAGAGAGAGAGACAGACAAACAGGCAGGCAGACAGACAGACAGAGTCTGAGACTCAGAGAGAGAGAGAGAGGCAGACAGAAACAGAGAGAGAGAGACACACACAAAATGATCATGTGTGTGTGTGTGTGTGTGTGTGTGTGTGTGTGTGTGTGTGTGTGTGTGTGTGTGTGTGTGTGTGTCTGCGTGAGTGCGTGCGTGTATATGCGTGTGTGTGTGTGTGTGTGTGTGGGCGTGTGTGTGTGTTTGTGTGTGTGTGTGTATGCGTTTGTGCATGTGTACGTGTGTGTCAGTCATTATTTGCTATACAAATGTGTAAGATCTGTTGCAAATTTTACTCACGCTAGTGTTGTGTTTGTGATCCAGTTTGCATGGCATTGCTGTGCAGCTATCTGAGGGATAATCATCTAAATGTACACGTATGAAATTGTGTCCCAGGCAAGTCACGCAGGACCGCGGGTTCTATTGAGGACTGCAGCACTGGACATTACGAAGAGATCCCAGAACTTCCCATCGACCAACAGCAGCTGTCACTGATCCCTGCTGCTCCAGTTGAAGACAACCCCGTGCCTCTCCAGCGTGATGTCGTGGTGCCCATCCATGCAGACCTGCCGCCCCTACCTGTGCAGGGCAGACTTCTGCCTGACATACCTGATGCTGCTGTGGTTGTCCACTCTATCAACCCTCAACCCCCCTCTCTGTCAGAAACCCCGGCGAGTGCACTGTCACCCGAAATGCCTGATGCTGGAGTGTGGCTACCTTCCATCTACCCTCACCGCACGCCTCTCAAAGACCCTGTCCCTGACACCCCCCTGAGTGTTGCCTCTCTTGGCGCTCGCCGTCACCGTGACCCTAACCCACCAGAGGAGATCGAGATGAGTGTTTTTGGCGAGACATGCTCACATCGGAACGTCTATGATACAGCCAAAGAAACGATCGAGGACGACGAGGACGATTTGTACACACTATTTGGGACACGGTTACTGTATCGACGGCGAGACATGCACCTTCGTTCTGTATTGGGTGATGTGCAGAATTCTCCTGATGAGAACTGTGGCGAGGAGGATTACTACCTGGAGCTCATTCCTGACGATGTTCCCGACAGCTCACACTCACAGGAAAACTGTCAGCAGGCCGTCTATGATATTCCCAGGAACCTTGCACTACCCCAGAATGATGACGACTATCTTCATCCTGTATCGGACGTTTTGCCTGGCCGCTCACAAACCCAGAATAGCGACGACTACCTCCACCCAATTTCAGACGTGTTGCCAAGCCTGCGACCCCAGAATGACGACTACCTTCTGCCCATCTCTAAAGTTTTGCCTAACCTGCTACCCAAGGATGATGACGACTACCTTCTGCCCATATCGGACGCTTTGTCTCATTACCCACGACCCTCAACAGGCGACAACTATCTTCATCCTATTTACGACGTTTCCCCTAAACGGTCAGGATCCTTCCTCCCAAAATCTAACCATTCACGACACCAAAGCGACGATTACCTTCACCCTAGTTCAGGTCTGACTAAACCTCACTCCATCTGTCAGGAAGACTATTACATCTTTCCAGACTCTGACAACTTCAGGCCCTCTTCCAGTAAAATTGATTCGGACACACCAATTGTTTTTGTTAATCCTGAACAACTAGTTTTCGGAAGTTCGTGGAGTCTGTCTTCTATCTGCGAAGAGCCAGCAGATTTGGTGTCTGAAGATCAAACACACCTACGCTCCGATGCACCTTCAAACACCTCCAGAGTGGAATCGGGTCTACCAACGATTCCAAGAAAGCCTTGCGATTTTCCCTCTGATGATGAGTCATACCTGCATCCTGTCCACAACGTTCGCACTGAGGCAGGAAGAAGAGCTCCGTTGTCTCTGTCTCCCGGTTCTGGACACCCTGATGAGCGAGATGAACCAAGTCTGCTTCCTGCTGCCCACCACGCTGACAAACCTGCCTGTAATACCTTACTTAATCTACCAGCATCCTCTGAAAATCTCACTGCTGCAGCGTCAGATGCTGACCAGTATCATTGTCCCACAGGCGGGAGATCTCCACACAGTGAAGTGGTCATGCCATCTTACATTGACAACACTGACGAGCCCTGTGTCTTTGATGAGCTGCACTTTACATCCTTCTTTGACAATCCTGACGATTCCTCGGCTGAAGACGAGCTGTAGTGTTAACACTTTCCATGTCTGGATCACCTTTCTTGACACAACAGCTTTGAACAGTCGCTGCTTGCTTTGTGGAAGATGTCCTAATGACTGAATTGCACTGTTGGCGAGAGAGCGTCATCGTTTATATCGCACGACAGTTGATAAGGTGTGAGTCTTACTTTTGACCTGCTTTTGTTGTTTTGTCCCCACGTGGAGTGTGTTGTAGAGCATGCACTTGTTATCCGATAACAGAGGGGCACATCGGCTAAAAAACTGAGAAGTAGTCATCTTATTGTGACAAAGAATTTTGTTTAAATTTTCTTTGATTTAATTTTAGTGTATCTTTTTTTTTCAATTGTATTTATCATTATATATACATGTATATGTTTGTTTTGTTTTTTTCACCGTGTGGTGTTTTCTGTTTGCCCAAAGTAAAGTGTTAAGCGCTGATAGATCGAGATCCAGTGACGTATCAGTTGTACATATTCTTTGTTAATGTTGTTTTTGCAATTCAATTTTTTGCCGAGTATAATCCTGCTTTGCGACGTTTGTCATACTTGTGTATTTCTTGTGTTTATTGAATATGATGCCACTTACGATCCGGCGACACAAATCTACTTGCATGATTAGATATGATTGCAGACGTCGACGACCACTGGACAATAGTGTACATATGACAAGGACTGCACAACATTGTTCAGATGATAAGAACTGAACAGGAGTGTACATATGACAAGGACTGAAAAAGATTGTGCAGATAATAAGGACTGAACAGAAGTGTACTTATGGTGAAACTACAACTGGAAATTACATATGATAAAGACAGAAGACGAATGAACATACGATACGGATTGAAAAAAAGGCTTCACCAGATGAAGACAGAACAAGAGATGGAATTTGATAAGGACTGAACACGATATTACATATGACAAAAACATCATTATTGAATATGATAAGAACTCAACACGAGTGTACATATGATAAGGACTGAACAATAGTGTACATATGATAAGGACTTAACACGAGTGTACGTATGATAAGGACTGAACAAGAGTGTACATATGATAAGGACTGAACAAGAGTGTACATATGGTAAGGACTGAACAAGAGTGTACATATGATAAGGACTGAACAAGAGTGTACACATAATAAGGACTTAACACGAGTGTACATATAATAAGGACTGAACACGAGTGTACATATGATAAGGACTGAACAAGATTGTACATATGATAAGGACTGAACAAGATTGTACATATGATAAGGACTGAACAAGATTGTACATATGATAAGGACTGAACAAGATTGTTGAAACAGACCTGGTAACCCATACGATTTCGCCGTATTTTGTACGCATGATTGTCTGGAATACGATCAGTTCGGCAACTGGAAAAAAAATACGATGAGACAAAATCCTCGACTACTTTTCTTCACAAGCAAAACCGGAAGCCGATCCAGTACTTTGACACATGATTACAGTTTTTATCAGAAAACATTGAAAGAATTATTTGTTTTAAATGTATTGGTAAACTTAACTAACTGTGCGACAGACGCGTGTGAAGCATGTTAAATCATGGATGTTCAAATGTAGTGTGGAGTACGCTAATTTTTCTAAAAATACACCTAGTTTTTTTGAGAATACTCCAAGTGCAAAACAGGGGTTCCCATGTCTGTACATATAATAAGGACTGAACAAGAGTGTACATATGATAAGGACTGAACAAGAGTGTACATATGATAAGGACTGAACAAGAGTGTACATATGATAAGGACTGAACAAGAGTGTACATATAATAAGGACTGAACAAGAGTGTTCATATGATAAGGACTGAACAAGAGTGTACATATGATAAGGACTGAACAAGAGTGTACATATAATAAGGACTGAACAAGAGTGTACATATGACAAGGACTGAAAAAGATTGTGCAGATAATAAGGACTGAACAGAAGTGTACTTATGGTGAAACTACAACTGGAAATTACATATGATAAAGACAGAAGACGAATGAACATACGATACGGATTGAAAAAAAGGCTTCACCAGATGAAGACAGAACAAGAGATGGAATTTGATAAGGACTGAACACGATATTACATATGACAAAAACATCATTATTGAATATGATAAGAACTCAACACGAGTGTACATATGATAAGGACTGAACAATAGTGTACATATGATAAGGACTTAACACGAGTGTACGTATGATAAGGACTGAACAAGACTGTACATATGATAAGGACTGAACAAGACTTTACATATGATAAGGACTGAACAAGACTACATATGATAAGTACTGAACAAGACTACATATGATAAGGACTGAACAATACTACATATGATAAGTACTGAACAAGACTACATATGATAAGGACTGAACAAGACTACATATGATAAAGACTGCATGAAAGTGTATATATCATAACGACAGGATATAAGAGTGTCCATATGATAACAACCGAACGAAAATGCAATGTATTATGATAACGACAGATCGAGAGTGTACGTATTATTGGAACAGACGTCAGTTGCCACAGTCATCAATCTGTAAAGCACGATATTTTAAGAGCATGATGGATTATATAGGTCCTTTTTTTTAAATGATCTTTGGGTTGCTGCTTCCGAACTTTGCTTTCAATTAAGCAATCATATTACTTTGGAATACACGGTTTGATTCAACGTGTTGTTTAGTGTTTTGCATATTCTATTCTTATATGATTGTGACATTGGCTTCTGTACAAATCGTCTCCTTAATCACCTACACTGTGTGTAATATTAGGTCTGTTTGTCTTCCCTGTGTATGCATATTATAAAAGGAGTATTTTGGAATGTGTAATTTGAATTTTACTGCAACTTGTATTGTTCACACAACTTGTTGGTCAATGTTTGGATCTTTGCTAATGATTTCATTGTTTCATTGCACGAAACAATGGGACTGCTATGACAACGCAGGTTATTAAAAAAAAACACCCATATATACGGCGACTGCTGTGCAGACATACTTGTTTAGCTAATTGATTAATGCAATGCGAGTGTCATAATGAATTAATGAAAGACCAGTGTGTCTGCACATGCACAGCAGTCGCAATAAAACATTATTAATTCAACGAAACGGATAAAAACAGTAGTTGTCCATGTCTTATTGGTTCATATTAAATGTTTGTCTTTTCATTTCACACTGTAAAAATCTTGATCATTGGTCCAGATTGAATAGGATTGTGTGTGTGTGTGTTGTCCATTTCACATTGTGAATGCCTCACTGATCCAGATTGATTTTATTTCACATCATACTGGGAATACCTCATTGTCCAGATATAATATTTTTCTTTTCATTTAACACTGTTAGTATAGGCCAATTAGGGTGGCTTTTTTTTTTCATTTTCGACAAAAAAAGCTCTGTGGTTTGACTTACATCTGTTTATCTTTATTCTACATTCTGAAAACCTGAGTGTTTCAAACTAGTTATTTACCTTCACACATGTCTGTCTGTAAAGGACTTTCATGTTTTATTCATTTGTGTGTGTTTTTGGTTTGTGTTACTGGTTTAGTTTTAGTCTTTATTGAGTGATGAATTTGATGTTTACTCGCTGCTTTATTTGTGTATATTGCATTCATTTATTTCTTACTCATTAATTTGGTAATTCATTTATGTTCTCATTCACTAAGGTATACATGTATTTGATTGTTTTGTTTTTTATGCATACATTTTAATTATTCACTGTGTCATTTATTTAGTTATTTGAACGTGTATTTACTTATTTTTCAGTATGTCATCTGATTGCATGCACATACTCATTGCTTTATTATTTATTCATTGGTTTGAATACCATGCTATGCTACGTTTGTCATGCCTGGAAACAAGCAGCCATTTGTAATGACTCAACCGGCCATCAACTGTCTCCCATTTCGTATGATCAACTGATCATTAATTGCATTGTTCTCGTATATGAAATAACAATTGTAAAATGTATCTTGTTTCTATGTATAAACAGCAAAATCATGAAATTTCTTTTGTTTTTATATGAACAATCCTTTGCCAAATAAGTCTTCTGTTAAAACAAGCATCCCCTTATAACACATTAAATTAAGGTAAGACGGTCATACACGTGAAACCTCACTTGTGCAACATAAGAGTGTATGTGGGATGCAAAGTCAATAAACTCATTTTTTGCATATAAACATCAAATTGCCAAATGTGTTTTGTGTGTACATCAACAAACAATATGCCAATTTACCCTGTTGAAAAACAAAACAAAACATGAATTCATTAAGTTTTTCTTGCTTGTACATATGCATCAATTTTGTAAATAACTATTTTTGTTTAAATCAGCGCAGGGATGACTTGTCTCCAATGTCTGTCAGTTCTAAACAGTAGTATAGCAGTTAGAAGATGAACGGTAGAACATAAAGGTAAACAGCATATATAGCCAGTGGTTTGGTTACAGGTGTATACAGGGTGTGGTGGACTGTCAACCTGTAGAGTTAATTACGCTGTATGAGTTACCGGCACATTGCCTTTTTTGCTGCTCCTAAAAAACAAGTTGCTTACTTTACAGCTAAAATCGTTTCACATGTAAGCTTCTAGCCAAGATTTGTACAGCTACTTGGAATGCTTTGAAATACACAGGATGCAAATGAAGAACTCTTTGGGCGAACACAGTGTTAAGGTCTATTACATGCCCACTTTTGTATAGATAAGTTACCTACTTTCTGCTGGTGTTATGTTTTCTATGGTTTAAATACACTATTTGTCCATAAAAACAATTACTGGTTAAGTAATTGTATTTGTTTCAGGTTTTTTTTCTGATATTACATGGTGCTTTACATATATGTACGGTTTCTTTTCAGCATAAGTGTGTGTTTGTAATTGAGATCTTTACTACAAAGTAAATACTCAATAATGTAAGAAATGTAAGTGTGTGCATACACACATACGAGTGGATATAGGTATGTTTGGGAGAATCAGAAAAAGGGAGGATATCATGCAGCTCGCCTACGCAGCAAATTTCAAAACTAAGTTACTGCCCCTGTACATATTTGTTTCACTTGACCAGCTTACTTAAAGAGATATTGTTCCTGATATGAACATGATTTAATGTACTTTTATTTAAAACATATTTACGGATTACTGCCAAATGTACTTTAATCTAAATTACAAGTTTGTGTGTTTGCTTGTTTAACAACAACAAAACACCCAGCAAAGCCACAGTTTGATTACAGAAAAAGTAGAGCCCGGACTAAACAAAATATGTTCTAGTTTTCAATAGAAATATGTTGTCTATTAACAGTTTTTGTAATCAAACGATATAGTATAGTACAGGCTTGATTGGAAAGATGTTTATTATGCAGTAAAGTAAATGTCACTATTCACTTGTAGATAAAGACATCATTTGAAATGTGTGCGCAGTATTTGAAGACATTGCTTTTTCAATGTTTTTTTTGTTGGTTATTTTTTAATTGTAAGTAGAATTGTATGTGCTAAAAAGATCCATCATTACTTTATATTTGTCATAGACAAGGTCGACCAAAACTATTATTCAATTTATTGTTATACAAGAGGGGACCATCTTTCGATTTGATTCAAAGATTTGTAGATGAACAATTACAAAAAGTAAAAGACGCTGTACCCTCGACAATGATACCAGTTGAAAAATATGTCCCTGTACATAATGATGTTCACTTTAATTTCTATTGTAACATGTCTCTTGACGTACAATCTTTCTTTTTTTTCTTTTTTGCATGCAGATATTTTAAATAAGAAAATAAAGTTTACTTCTTCTACATGATACGCTTTCCATGTAAGAATGGATATAAGTGTATATGTGTGTGTGTGTGTGTGTGTGTGTGTGTGTGTGTGTGTGTGTGTATGTGTGTGTGTGTGTGTGTGTGCACTGTGTGTGTGTGCGTACGTGCGTGCGTGTGTGTGTGTGCGTGTGCGTGTGTGTAGGGGGGGGAGGAGTTGTGTTTGTGTACGCGCGTGTGTGAATGTGTGTGAGTTTATGAACATAATCTGACAAAAAAATGTGGGCGGCGACATCTGGGCTGAGGTGCACGAAGCTAAAGTGGGTGACAACCAATGGGAGATCTGCCCAAGTCGGTCCGCTCCTTCCCGGTCGGGGTGCACGAAGCTTTTTTCCCAGGGTTGCGTACCGAATGGGAGGCTCCCGTTTGGACCAGCTAGCTAGCAGCCCCACTCAAAGAAGTTGGCACCCACAAAAATGGCGACCGCCTTTTTCGAAATGACATTTTCGGAGATTTTACAAAAATAACGCCCAAACGAAAAGGTAGAATGGTGCATTCCGTTCGATTTCAAGTCATGCTTTTCACATTTCCAAGCAAGATAACCGCTGAGAGTGCAGAAACGCCGCTGTTCGACTTTGAAATCTCGAATCGCAGACGACCTTCGCTTTCACAGTACAATCATAGCAGGTGAGGCAGTGTTACTCATTTCGATCAGCTCGTTTTCGTAATTTTTGTGCATTACGATCATGTAGAATTATTGGAATCAAAGCAGGAATGACTAAGGCATGCAAATGCGTTGATTTTGTCGAAAGCTGCACAGTAGACTAGTTAGCTAGATTCTTTCTGTTGAGTTTGTTTGTATGACTGAATTTCGTCTTCAAAATCTTACCACTTCTGTGATTTTCATTGTTTGTTTAGCTCATCGGCAGGAAATCGTCAGGCAAAATATCAATCTGTTGAATGATAACGTTAAGATAAGGGATGTTCAAACATGTATCTGCTTGCAAACACAAGCGCAAGGCCAGATCTATCTGCTTCATTGACTGCCAGATTTTCATTGAATTTTCAAACTGACTCGTTTGCAGACTCTCAAATTAGATCCAGTGTTTGTATTCTTAGATTCATGATTGACCATTCAGGCTGTTTACGATGATGACATTGTGTTTGTTTATGCTGATGCAATCTGCAGATCAAAGGGGACTGACCGTAGGCTGACCCAGTGATCAATACAACTTGTGTTTACCACTCAACATTTCCTTCCACCTATAACTCGAGGGCAAAAATAAAGGTACATGCTAGTGGTTTCGTTATGCAATTCATGTCTGTGAAGATCAAGATAGTTGTGAGCTTTAACTGATTATGCTTATTAATATCAGCACCATCCTCACCCCATAACACTCTCATGTCCAACTAGCACTGTTACCAACCTTCAACCCTGCCCCCACCCCCCTATCCTTGCCCCCTCTCAGCATAATTATGTTCAATTTTTCAGAATGACCTTGTTATCACTCCAGCGTCTGACCATGGAGTCTACAGGCCATAGTCTCAGATGTGATGGGATCAAGAGGATGCCACAATGATCAAGGTAACTTTGCAAATACTCAAAGAGATCTAAATGCAGAAGATGATCCACAAATATGTTTGCTTAAACATTACAAGGTTACACACAGAACAACAGCTGCATGGCCTTAGTTGCTTATTAACTGCAAGCAACAAAGACCCTATCCCCCTCCCCTCTTCCACCTGCAACATATATTTTCATATCCATGTCCAACTTTTCCATTGCCTCTTATGTTGTATAACTGTTGATATTTAACAGTAACAAGTTTTTGTTTCCAATCAATGGCTCTGCATTTACCCTGTACACACACACACACACACACACACACACACACACACACACACACACACACACACACACACAAATATATTCACAATCTCTCTCTCCCTGTTTTAATTTCAGTCATTTGAATCACTAACACTTAACTGGGGTTCAGTTACTGAATTTGTGATAGTGTTATTTGGAGTAAGATTATTGACTTTTTTGCTGCGCCTGCTCTTCTTACTGTTTTTCCTATCCACATAATTCGTTTTGTCCATTAACATGCTGGTTTTTGTTTTAATCACTACAGTATAAGTCCATATAGTTTACGCCTGAGATGTGATGGGACCAAAAGGTTTCCAGAATGAAACAGGTAACTTTTTTTTTTTACCTGATCTTTGTCATGCAGAAGTTGGTTCACATTATACATTGCAGTGTTGTTGTCTTCCATATATATATTAAACATTCTACCAGTCATTACATTTAAATGACAATGCTGACTAATATCAAACCTCCCCCGGGTCCCCAACTAACCTTCTCACATCCCCCCCCCCAACTCATTAGATCACGAACACCACACTAATAAAATCATATATATACTGTTGCTGCTGCTAAAAGTTGTTGTGACTTGTTCTTCCTCTGTGTATATTTTTGTGTGTTTCCACAGAATGCAGTTCTTCCATGCGCCTCAACGTCTATAGATCTATGGAGTCTACAACATTGTCTGAGATGTGATTTGAGCCACAGCATGTCAGAATGATCAAGGTAACTTTTTAAACACATATAGCTGATCAAACTGAAGAATTTAAACACACAGTTTTAGTGGGGTTTTTAATGCATAAAACATTGCAACAGTCAGGGGCTTTCTCCCAATAAAGATTGTGAGGTTTTCTTTGCAAGTTGTTTCGCTATGCAGAGTGTGATGTTTTTGTTTGTTTGCTGTACTAAATGAAGATGCACAGATAAAAGAAAGTCTTGCATGTAGAGGAAGGAATATGCTTTTGGTTGTTGACAAGACAAATTTTACTCATTACTAGCGCTTAAGTATAAATTCCTTACATTTTGAACCAAAATGTCAGACATCACAGATCTCTCAAATTAAAAAAAAAATGAGGGCATCATTCTGACTTGAACATATACCACACATTTGATAGCCTGGTTATGTTCTGTGTATAGTGAAAACATTTCGCTTAATGAATTTCACATGTTGACACCAGTGCCTAGTAGGAAATGAATCGCACATCCTCAAATCTCCACCAAAAGAAGTCAGACGTATGTGCTCATGTTAAAATAAAGTTTTATTTTTTCCATGTAAAAACCTAGACAAACATGACAATGTGGTCTCATATACTGGGTAATATGATGAGGAACGTACCTTTAAAGGCCCAGTCCTTATTGTGAAAGCAGTTCTGCTCAGCTGGAATTTGGTGAATTTGTTTTTTTTTTTACAAGTTTTTTGTTAATGAAGTGAATTCGCAAAAAAAAAATTAAAAAAGTACAATTTGTTGTGCACACAAAGCATTCACTGATTCAGGCTGTTGAATTGTGTCATGTGTCTTGGGAAAGGGGAAGTCTTATTCTACGTAAAAGCATCGCCAGGTTTGGGTTGAGCCAAATCGTTTGCATGGAAAGGACTGTGCCTTTTGAGGACGCATGGATTTTTCATCTATTCAATTGCAGGATAACAACACAACACGGAATAGTTTCTAAGCTATTATTTCTTTTCCTTTCTTGAGTCCCACGAAGTTCCCAATGCTAGGGCATACTTTTGTATAGAAGCTGTTCGTGGAAATGTCATGCAAGTTTTTACACTGGCGAACATGAATTTTCTAGACTGGCTAAAATGAAAGAAGTATGCATTCTTGTGTTTTGTTTCTGCAAGCGGTATCATTTTCCTAATGTTATCTGATTTTGATCTCTTACAGTTTTTACCGCTAGGATATGTACAATGAGCTAAGGCCTAAAAAAAAAATAGGTGTGGTTACGGTAACCCGACCTACCCTATTTTTGAGGGGCCGACCCTATAACTTTTTATTACATTTGTCAAAAAACAACACAAAAAAACAAGAAAACGAGCGCAAAAAACGCAATGAAAGCGAAAGCGCCCGAGTCGCACACTCATTTCCCTGTCAAGTAGGTTTAATTTGTACACATTAGAAAGAAGAAAAAAAAGTGATTGCCTACCTTCCTACCCTATTTTTGTTGGCTATGTTACCGTAACCACACCTAATTTTTTTGGGCCTAATTAAACATATACGCCAGCCCACATTGCATGCAGAACAGGATATGAACAAGGTATGTAGCGCTGTTTGCATCATTCGTTAAAATTCAAAAATCAGACTAATTTGCCTTCTTTGGCATTATGCATAAGATATTCATCTTTTTTTTTTGCAATGCTGACTGTAATTCTCTGTGTGTGTGTGTGTGTGTTTGTGTGTGTGTGTGTGTGTGTGTGTGTGTGTGTGTGTGTGTGTGTGTGTGTGTGTGTGTGTGTGTGTGTGTGTGTGTGTGTGTATTTACCGATATATTGTAATTTATTGATCGGCTGAAGACGACACATTTTCCAACTCCCCAGTGAGACTTCTCGAGTCAGTTGCATGCATGATAGCTAACTGAGGTGTCTGCAAGAAAGTAAGGGTATTTCGTATACTTCATACTTGGTGTACATTAATTTCAGCTTCGACATGACTAGTCCCGAAAGATGCTATTTTGTAGGTGAAATGGTCTGACTTTGGTTGTCTTTCGAAAAAGAATCCAAATTCGGGGATGGACTCAACAGTTCGAGGTTTAAAATGGAGCGGTGGACTAACGAACCCGATTTAATTCTTCAAGATTGATATTTTTGGTGTTATTTGAAGGACGTAGTATACCATAAACAACCTTAGACAATCAGTGACTTGAGTACAGCCATTACAGGCAGGAGGGCATCCCCATAGAGGATTGCGTTCCTGTCATCGGTTAATTTTGCGCTAATGTGACTCTACCATAAAGGGGTCATTTTTCCAGTCAATCGTGTTCGGCGAATATCTTCATGGTTGTTGTGCGTGGATTTCACTTTGTTCATCACCATTCCACGAAGTTTCCTGTTTGTAGGTTTCATGGTCCGATTTTTTAGCTTCTTTCAAAAGTGTTCCAAAGTACCCCTCCATTTAACCTGTAAACTCGCAACTTTGTTGACCTTCGTCATGCATAAGCTGTAGTTAATAAACACCAAATGATAACTAATTCGGTCAACGGATGTAGAAATTATAAAAACAAAATTGGGTTGAATTTTGTGTGTGTCACCCTCTATGTTTGTATTTTTGCAGGCAGGCAGGGGTGGAGTTGTGATGATGCGGCGCCGGTTGACTGAAGACACACGAACCAGCGTTCTTCGGAAGTGTTTGGATCACAAATCAACATTATTTCACATTGAATGGCGGCAGACATTTATGTATATATTCTCAGCTCAGACGTGTGCTTTGAATTCGGATGTTTAAGAACAAGAGACAAACTTGAATAAAGCCTTGAGAAGTACATGATTGTAACTGGAGCAAAAGTGTGTGTGTGTGTGTGTGTGTGTGTGTGTGTGTGTGTGTGTGCGTGTGTGCGTGTGTGTGTGTGAAGTGCAACAGTTGACAATGACGATGAGACAGAATGCTAAAGCACAGATCCTTTTATTTAACAATCTATATCGTCCTCCTTTTTTTTTTAAATGTTGCTGTGTTGACAAACGTTCTCCGAGCAAACGTCTATCTAATGTTTTTGTCATCACATTGAAAGAATTTCTTCTGAGTAGAATGAAGCTGAATTAAAATGTAAAGAAAACAAAAGACCCATTGCTCAAAACATTAAGAAACAGGATGATTTTGGTTCGGTCGTAGACCTAAAAGCATTACCGAGGGATTCATTCGAGGCCAGTGTATCATAGCAAATTGAAAATCTGTGAAATATCAGATATAACTTTATAAAACAAACAGAATTTTGATAAAAATAACCAAAATTCGCAGTAGATCTAGTTTTTTTTGCATCTCCCTCTTCACCAAACCCCAACACTATTTTCTGTGCTCTAAAAGCGCTCAAAAACAGACACACGTTAGTTTTTCGCCTCAGTGCTTATCCACATTTAGAAATATTGTATCATTTATTTTTGGTCACTGCCCTTCCCTTTTCTGATAATTATAGTCAGGTTTCCCTTGGATTCCCGATGGCTCCACAGTAGACACCATGATCAGCGCATGCGCACTAAGGCCACTCAAGTCACTTTCCCGAATCTATTTATAACCTCCGACACAGTAGGGTAAATGACCGAGACGGCTTCGTGCACCGCGACCAAGTGGGAGGGAGTGACCCAAGTCGGTTAGCCCCCAAGAAGGTGACAACTCTCACCAAGTTACCACCCAATGGTTGTCACCCGCTTCGATCTTCGTGCACCTCAGCCCAGGTGACAAACCAGACACAAATGTATGTGTCGATTGAATATATACACGAATTAAACGAACAAGAAAACAGAAGAAACGATTTCCAACAGCAGTGCATAGATATATATATATAAATAGCAATCATGAATGCGAACAAATAAGGAAACGAAAAACGTTTACAAAAATGAGTTATAAGCGGGAACAAAATTGAATTGACTGCTCTTAGTGACGCTCAGTCTAGTCACCGGGTTTTGCCAATGACTGATTGTGATCCTTCGCATTTTGATTCTGTTTCTGGTGAAAAGCCTCTTTCAGTTTTACTCGTCTGGCAATATCGGTATGTTGGATTTCATTAATCTTTATGTGAGTAGTAGGCTTAGCAGAATTAGTAGTGGTAGTAGTGGTAGCTGTTGTTGTCTTCGTCGTTCAAATTCTTCATGCCCGTTGAAACGTTCAGGATTAAACAAAGAAAAGTGTTCGATGCACAGTAATGTAGTGGTTAGCAACAACGTTAGTGACAAACTTCAAACTGAATGTTGTTGCTTTCCTCTAACATATTTAAAGCAAATAAATGTTTACTTGTGTCAAGTTTCTTTTTTTGGGAGAGTGTATATCTCTGTTGTCGTTGTCGTTGTCGTTGTTGTAGTCGTTGTTGTAGTCGTTGTTGTTGTCGTTGTTGTTGTTGTCGTTGTCGTTGTCGTTGTTGTCGTTGTAGTTGTTGTCGTTGTCGTCGTCGTCGTCCTCGTCGTCCTCGTCGTCCTCCTCGTCGTCGTCGTCCTCGTCGTCCTCGTCGTCCTCCTCGTCCTCGTCGTCCTCCTCGTCCTCGTCGTCCTCCTCCTCGTCCTCGTCCTCGTCATTGTCGGTGTCGTTGTTGTTGTTGTTGTTGTTGTTGTTGATGCAGCTGCTGCTGCTTCTCCTGCTGCTGTTGTTGGTGTTGGTGTTGCTGTTGACTAGGAGTGGGTGTATCATTTCTGTTTAACTGAGGTAGAAAGCTCAATCTTGCAAAGACATATTTACTTATGCAAGTACGGTACCAGTTCAGCCTGAGCCGCAGCGTTTGCTTTGGTGAGTGGGTTGTTGGTTGTTGGTTGTTGGCATTGTTGTTGTTGTTGTTGTTGTTGTTGTTGTTGTTGTTGTTGTTGGTGGTGGTGGTGGTGGTGGTGTTTTGTTGTTGTTGGTGGTGGTGGTGTTTTGTTGTTGTTGTTGTTGTTGGTGGTGGTGGTGGTGGTGTTGTGTTGTTGTTGTTGGTGGTGGTGGTGGTGGTGTATTGTTGTCGTCTTTGTTGCTGTTGTTGTTGTTGTTGTTGTTGTTGTTGTTGTTGTTGTTGTTGTTGTTGGTGGTGGTGATGGTGGTGGTGTTTTGTTGTTGTTGGTGGTGGTGGTGTTTT